>NC_081575.1:123253426-123268605 GCF_022355385.1 Mustela nigripes | reverse complement strand
CCCACTTCACTTTTCCTTTCCTTCTCCTAATGTCCTCTGTGTTATTCCTTATGCTCCACAAATAAGTGAGACCATATGATAGTGGACTCTCTCTGCTTGACTTATTTCACTCAGCAGAATCTCTTCCAGTCCCATCCATGTTGCTACAAAAGTTGGGGATTCATCCTTTCTGATGGAGGCATCATACTCTATAGTGGATATGGACCACATCTTCCTTATCCATTCGTCCGTTGAAGGGCATCCTGGCTCTTTCCACAGTTTGGCGACCGTGGCCATTGCTGCTATGAACTTTGGGGTGCAGATGGCCCTTCTTTTCACCACGTCTGTATTGATCCTCCTTCCTTAATGGAGCAATGCCCACAAGGCAGACTTTACACTACACATTGTCACCTTGAATGCACATTGCCAGCAGGATCTAAGCAATGTTCGGGTCAGTGCTTCCACGCAGGGTCGTCTTACGGGGGTTCAGGCACTTGGGGGGGTCAAAGGGGCTTTGACCTAATGTGTCCCAGATAACGGGAAGGCTTGATAACAGACTCCAGCATGTATGCAAATGAGTCAAAATTATTTATTTACAGCCGGAGGGGTGGTAGAAAGGTAGCAGGAATTTCCCGCATGTCTGCACAGCTTTTCGTAAACGTGTTTCTGTTTTCTGTGCCTCGATTCCTTACTGAAAACAGAAATGCAGTGGGGAGGGATTATAACAAAGAGAAAGTCAAATGAGCCCCCCTTCCCCCAAAAACACCTGTTTTCATGAGATAAAGACTCTCTTCTTGTTCTGGAAACCTAGTAGTTGGCAGGATCCTCATTTAAATAAAAACAGCCAGCTAGGCAGCTCATTCTCATTGAAATTCTTGAGATCTTCATTCTTTCTGGGTATTTGGTTGAAAACAAAGTTTATCTCCAGCTTTTCTCCGGGGATGGGCCAGGATTAAGTGCCTAAATCCGTAGCGTGCATACATGATGAGAGCCCTTCGGTCCTGGTGGGACTGTCTGTCAGTGTGACTTGATGTCATTATTGCCTCCACCTGTAACGCAGAATCGGAGCTTGGGTCCTTCCAGGGGGAGCAGGAGCTGCAGGTCTCTCTCAGCTTGGAAACGCGGCAAACACTTGGACGCACCCAGTCGTCCTCCTGTAAAGCTTGCTTTGTCTTCAAGTTGCCCAGAGTGCCACTCTTTAAAAAAAATAAATAAAACAAAACACTGTTGCTCCAGTCCTGTTGCAAAGACAAGGGAGACCTCATTTTATAAAGCTGGGTGCTTGGTGCATAGTCTTCATAGAGGTAGTGAACTGAATGTGGTATATGCCTGCCGTTAGGCTCTCCTGCCACCGAGAGGTGACCTGTGTCCTTTAGGATTTGCTTGCTGGCAACAGATTTAGGACTGGGAACTGAGCACGGTTTTTGTAATGGCAAAAACCATTTCCAGCTTTCTGGAAACTGCTAAGATACCGCACGTGCTCTTCTTAAATGGGATGCACAGTTAACGCCAAAATAGCAACTGGAATGATCCACGGAAAGCCCCCTGTGTATGGTAAACCCTGTCCTTGTGCTCAGCGGCTCTCGGGTACACTGAGTCCAGGGGCCAGAGTTTTGCTTATTTTTAAGTTTTAGTAAAATATGCATCACACAAAATGTAGCATCAGTGATACTTGGAACATTCACACTGCTGTGCAACCATCACCACTAGCTAGTTCCAAAACATTCTCATCAGATGGAAACCTCATCTCCATGACAGGATCCGTTCCAATTTTCTGCTCTCACAGCCCCTGGCAGTCCTAGTCTGCTCTCTGTCTCTACAACTTTTTGTGTTTTGGAGACTTTTATGTAAACGCAGTCCCACAATATGTGACCTTTTCTGATTGTCTAATTGTCCTCTCTTACTGGGCACAACGAATTTCTTGGGTATTCAGTGCTTGATTCCTTTTTACGGTCGCGACGTGTTCCACTGTATGGACGAACCACCTTCTCTGTGGTCCATTCATGCAAAATGTCAGGAGTGACCACTCCCAGGAGGATGTGTCCATATAATACATAGTCCAAGAGGCCATATGCGTAGTCCATATTATAATGTAAAGTCCAAGCTGCCACCATGCCTTTCCTAAGCATTGTCTCTGTAGAACTGGAAAAGTTTGGGTGCAGAGGGTTTGGAGACCTCCCCAAATCACATGCGGTGCTTTCCCCTGAGCTCACCTACACATTAAGGCAGATCTCTGGTGCTGGCTGGACTCCTGGCAGGAAGGTTTAGAAGCTGGACTTATGTTTTGAGTCCTTTTGATGGAGTACAGCGTCTGGGTACAGCATGATGATACATAAGGCAGAGCGTGGTCTATGGGACCCATCGGGAGACTTGGGGGCAGAGCTCAGACCCAGGGGCTGGGAAGTGGACCCAGCCTGACAGGGGACTGAGGAGGGCTTCTGCACCCCAGAGCATCAACAGCCTCAAGTTCCCACGCTGCAAGGACTTGTGTGCCTTTGTCATCTCTAGAGTGACTTTGGGGCAAAAATCACTTGCATTGCAAGCAGGTGCATGAGGCTCTGGGGCTTTGAAGCCATCGCCAGGCCTGGGCAGCGATTTGCTTCATTGCTGACCAGGGCTGTCCCGGCTGTGTAAGTGAATTGGTGGGCACCTGCTCCCCAGTCTGCTGCTCTTTATGGAGGGTCTAAACCTCCTTGGCCCGACCTGAGGCTGGGGCTCCCTCCCCCGGCATCCGCATTGCTCAGACACATGCTGGCCGTGGTCTGTAATCCAGGACGTGTTGTTGAAACACAGTTTCTGGGTGTCTTATGCCTTCAGGGGTAAGTACAGCTTTTCTTCCCATGTGTGTTCTAAGGTTAATGTGAGCTCTGACCGAGGGATGGTGTGTGTGTGCATGTCTGTGTGTGTTTGCATAGAGAGAGAGAGATGATAGAGACATGAATTAGATTACGTAGATGATCGATAATAGGTAGGAAGATAGATTAGATGGATGGAGGATAGATATCATCTCTTTATATCTATCCTCCATCCATCCATCCATCCGTCCATCCATCTATCCATGCATCCGTCCATCCCCTATATCTGTCTATATATCTAAATATCTGTCCATCCATCCATCCGTCCGTCCATCCGTCCATCTATCCATCCATCCATCCATCCATCCGTCCGTCCGTCCATCCATCCAACCATCCATCCAACCATCCATCCTTCCAACCAACCATCCATCCATCCATCTATCCATCCTTCCGTCCATCCCCTATATCTGTCTATATATCTAAATATCTGTCCATCCATCCATCCGTCCATCCATCTATCCATCCATCCATCCATCCATCTATCCATCTGTCCATCCATTCAACCATCCATCCATCCATCCATCCATCCATCCAACCATCCATCCATCCATCCAACCATCCATCCAACCATCCATCCATCCATCCATCCATCCCAATATCTATGTATCTAACTATTCAACCACCCATCACCTATCTACCTATGTACCTACCTACCTACTTCTCATATGTATCATCTATTGATCTATCCATCTGTCTGTCCATCCATCCATCCATCCATCATCTATCAATATATCATCTATTGAACTATCATTTAGTGGATACGGCTCTCTCTGTTTATAGGCGGTATAGGCAGATAAGCATGTGTGTGTGTTGTGTTCAGCATTTTAAATATATATAAGACATAAATACACATGTAGTTCAGAATTATAAATATATATAATATAAATATATGGGTTCAGGATGTTTAATATGAATATACCTCAATAGATGTACAGGTTCAGAATTTTAAGTGGAATGGATATGCAGGTTTGTTGGAAATTCCAAGGGAATCTTCCCTGGGGCCAGTTTCAGAACTTGAAAGCGATTTCAGAAGAGCTGGGACCTCACACAGCAGATCAAACAGCCCGCAGAAGGGCTTGTGCATGCACGGCCCCAGCAGCTGGCCCAGCACGGTGCAGGTGTAATGCTGACAGGGGCACAAAATATCTATAACCATTTCATTGAGACCTTTTCATGGTCTTTAACACCTGACTTATTCATAAGGGGGCATAATTCCCGTTATTTTCCATTTATGAAGGTTATTGCTTGGAGCCTCTGATATGTCTCTCTCTCTCCTGTTATCATGCAAAACCAGTTTTCAAGACCCTTTCATCCGCAGATTACCAGAGACACTTACTTCCCTTCCCCTTGTGTGATTCCAACGGTGCTCAGAAGACTCGAGGGTACATGTTGATCCTTTTAATCATCGTTTAAGGATGAATCATCAAGCCCCCCGCTTCCTTTGGGTTTTTAACTCTGTCTGCTGACGTTTATGGTAGCTCTCTATCATTCTGCAAAGCCAGGCAGAGTTCGGGGAGACCCACTCCTTCCGTGTCTACGTCCAGCTCCTCCTTCTAAACTCCAGCCAGCTAAACTCCCAGGAACGTGGGCTTGTCAAAAATGTTCAATTCGACCTCTGGGGTTCTACTGTTTCTCAAGCCAGGTTTATGGGAGGACGGTAAACTGTCATTTTTTAAGCATATAGTTGTGTGGATTCCATTGTTTATATACATAAATGAATGGTGATACTTCTCAGACATCTTTTTTTTTGCATCTAATGAGAATCTATGCTTTATAAAGAAATCTTTATTTAAATTCATTTGAGTCAACATATAATGTATTATTAGTTTCCGAGGCAGAATTTAGTGACTCATTAGTGGCATAATTTACCCAAGGCCCATTCCATTACATGCCCTCCTCAATGTCCATCACCCAGATTCTATGCTCCTGAATTTTTTTGTTCTGTCCTGGTGTGTTACTTTGATTGACTTCAAATACTCAACCCACACCCCATTTCTGGAGGATAATCCTTCCTCCTTATGCTCCTGGTTATGAATATGAGTCCCTTGGTGCTGATGGCTTTGTTTGCCCGCCATATTAGGAGGCCATACCCAGATTTAAGAAACACCCTGAGACATACCTGGAAATGGAAAACTCTTGGCAGAAGTTACATGATCCTCAAATATGCCAAAATTCTTTGCACAAAGAATTGAGAACACTTCCTCCACTTCTGAGTTCTCAAAGTGTTCACCATATATATCGGGTAGAATTTGCCTGTGGTCCTTTGAGTTGGTCGTTTTCTTTGCCTAAAGCATTTAGCTACAAATTCAATTATGCTAATCAATATCTGACAATTACATTTACTTATTTCTTCTCGAGTGAACTTTGGCAATTTGTGTCTTTTGAAGAATTTGGCCCTATAACCTAAATAGTCATGTTAGTTGGCATGAACGCATTTATAATATCTCCTTGTTAATCTTTCAAGACAATCAATGGGGTCTGAGTGATGTCTCGCCTTCTTCATTCCCAATACGGTTAAATTATTTATTCTTTTATTTTGTTCATTACTTTGGGTAGAGGTTTGTAAATTTCATGGAGAAGTCAGAGAACCAACTTTCGGCTTGATTGATTATCTATGGCTTCTGTGTTTTCAATTACACTGATTTACGCTCTTCCATAGTTCTCCTTCTGCCTGCTGTTGAGTACGCTCTCCTTCATGTAGTTTCTTAAGAAGGCGAGAGCATAAAATACTGATTCAAAGCCCTTCTTCTTCCCTTGTAAGGATTGGCGGCAGCTCGGAAGTCCTTTAACCACTGCTTATGGTGCTTCCACAAATTCTGTCGTGTTGTATTTCCACATTCATCTAGTTCATAACATTTCCCAATTTGCTTTGTCATTTCTCTTTGTCCACAGATTATTTTCAAGTGTGCCGTTGAACTGACCAATATCGGGCTTTTTAGATAACTTCCAGTGATTGATTTCCACTTTGGTCCTGCCCAGGTCTGAGAACATACCTTGCAAAATTCTAGTTCTTGAAGATTCATTGGATTTTTGCTTCATGGCTCAGAATGGGGCTGACCTCGGTGAACTGAAGTTTCAGGGGGCACTTGGAAAGAATGTTGGTCTGTGCTTGTTGGGCGCCATGATTTGTATGCATCAGTTGGGTCAAGTTGGTTACTGTGGTTGTCACAGAAGTCGTGGAGTCATCACAGCCATAACAACATGGTAGGTCTAAGAATGAGGGACTTAGTGAATGGGGAAAGAAAGAGAAACAGATTGAGATGAAGGACATAATCCCCTTCCAGGGCCCTAAAACCTATTCCTGAACCCTAAAACCAATATGCCTATTAACCAGCACAGCTCAGTTTCAAAGGATAAAAAAAGTGCATCGTGGACCCACTCCAATGGCAACCCATTGGGGAAGGGTGGAAAATCGGCTCAGATAGGGAGATTAGCTTGAAAGCATGAAGCAAGAAGGTGGCCTTCCACAAATCAGGGATGCCAGTGTGTTCCACTGACGTACACGCTCAGCTTGATCTAACTGAAATTCCCACACATGCGTGATGACATTTCTCATGTGTGGAATTCATGGGGCGAGTCTTGGGAGGTTGATACAGAACACGGGTCTCCCCAGACCCTTTTGTCTTTGGAAATTCCTCTTCCCCTTCTTTAACCATCAGTAGGACGCAGATGTCATTCAGTAAGTGCCAATGGGAACACCCTGCACGAATGGGAAGGCAAAGTTCTTTCAGTCCATGGGACCCTCACGAGAACCTGTCATATTTGACTAGAGATACAGAGAAATGAACCACCCATGTCCAGAGGGGTCAATGTTGGTGGCATCTGGGTGGTTAAGCATGAGGCTGTCTTGTGTGGCGATCGTGTTCTTGTTGAGCATTTTGTCCTTGTGCTGGTAAAGTAAGATGGCGGACGTTCGTCACCATTTCAAGACTAGATGACACTTTTCTTTCTTTCTTTCTTTTTTTTTTTTTTGGACTAAACTATTTATTTCACCAGATTGACATTTCCTACTTCCCCAAAATGACATGTCCACAGATTTTCATCCTAAGAGCCTATGGTGTGTGCTACGCACGGAGGTCCCTCCTACCTCCAATTTCATAATCTCAATCCTTCGTGCAACTGTATGGGGAGAGAGGACTTTTAGGTAGTAATTGGATTTCCATGACATTGTAAGGCTGAGGCCCTCTTCCCATAGGACAGGTGTCCTTAAAAGAAGAAGAAAAAGCAGAAAGGGGAGGAGAAGAAAGAGGAAGAGGAAGAGGAGGAGGAGGAGAAAGAGAAAGAGAAGAGATTCCCTTTCTCCCTCTGCACAGGAAAATCCATGTAAGGAATGCAAGTCAGGAAGGCAGTTTTCATGCCTGGATCCGAGACCTCCAGCCCCCAGGACTGTGAAGAAAAGTGTCTGTTGTTTAAGCCGCCCCTACAGCCTGTGGCATTTCATTATGGACACCCCCAGCTGGCGAAGAAGCTGTCTGAAGGAGGCATGTAGGGGGAGAATGTGCTTATCCAGATTCGGAGGGAAATGTTTCTGCGATTTTGTGAAAAACCAGTTGGGGACGGCATGTCCCTGTTCGAAACCCTGAACCCCAAGGGACCCCAAGATGGAGCCCCAGGCAGAGATGCTGGCTCAGGGTCACCAGAACCTTAAGAACAGACTTCAAAGTGACGACGCACCCCTTGCCCTCTGTGTGAACAGTGGGACATTTCTACATTTTCATTTCCCCGTTCTGTGTGTTTATAACCATGAGCCAGAAGGATGCCTACAAATTGCGGGGAAAGCGCAGGATCAGAAGTTTAAGGCGAGAGAGGGAAGCTTTCGCTTTCCCTTGTCCTCTTGGAAGATAAAGGCATTTTCCACGGTCTTTCCATCAAACGTATCTTCCCCGAAACATATTGCCGCAATGGTTTTCCAGGGCCTGTGCTCATGACTCAGATGCTTTGCTCAGTACCTAACACTTGGTTAATATTTTCCAAGTGCCTCGTGTGCTGTGAGCCAGCCGCGCGGCACAACCCTTTGTGCAGGTGTCCGGACCCACGTGAAATGCATCGCCCTTGTTTGGAGACTCTTTAAGGTTTCTGAGACATGTTTCCAGCGTTCGGAGATCCTGCGTCTTCTCAACCTTCTCATTTCTGACCGGCCCCAAAGCCTGAAACGTGGTGCTTCACTGGGCAAAGAAATCCATTTCTGCTGCTCAGATTTTGTCTTTTTTTTTTTTTTTTTTGAGAGATAGCAATCATGAGGCTTTTCTTGGTGAAGCTCCCAGAGAAAGGAGCACAATTTTGGGGCTGGTCTTGGGTTGTCCCTCCCAGGGATTGTTGATTCCCTGTGGGATGAATCTGAACGTGGAGGGAAAACGTGACATGCACGTCGGGCATCAGAGTCTTGCTCCTCCAGACTCTGGTTCCTCGCCTACTTAGGTGTGTGTGTGAGGTGATGGGGGCAAGCCTGATGCCAGGAGCTAAGTCCAGACTTCGTAGGGTTGCCCACACTTCTGCACCACGTTGTGAAGGTGCAATCGTTTTAGAGCCTGGGGACCTTTTGATATATCTACTAAGTCTTTTGTTCTCCACAGTTCACATATCCACCTGCAGCACCTCCCCACCCTGGCTTATCCCTACCAAAGAGGTGGGGATGTTCCAAATAGGGGCCAATGAAATCCCTGATAAAAAAGAGTGGTCCAGGCCACTAGTTCTCCATCTGGGGCAGTTCTGCACCCCAGAGGACCCCTGGGCATGTATGGTTGTCACAACTCAGGGTGGAAAGTGGTACTAGCATCGACCAGCTTGGGACCAGGGACGATCCTCAATGCCTTATAGTGCACAAGATGGCCCCGTAGGGCATAGAATGAGAGTATCAGTTGTGCAGAGGATGAGAAAATGGAGACGCTATGAACTGATTGCTCAGGCTGGCCAGTAGACCTGCTTAGAATTTCTCTTTCTCAGTCTGGGTTCTATCAGAGACACAGACCTATACATACATATATGGCTGTATATAGAGTTATACATATAATTATGTGGTTATATATGTGGTTACATATATGTTACATATAGTTATATACATGGTTGTGTATGGTTACCTATAGTTATATAAGTATATACTTATAGCTATATATAGTTACATATATGATATATTGTTACATACATGCTTATATATGGTTATATATATTATAGTTTTATAGTTATAGCTATATAGTTATATAGTTACAATTACATAGTTATATAGTTATATATGGCTGTGTAGTTATATATATTGTTACATATATGTGATACATATATAGTAATACACATGGTTATATATGGCTATATCTAATCATATGTTTAAAGTTATATATAGTTACATGGTTATGGTTTTATCGTGATGTAGTTATGTATATAGTTATGTCGTTATATATAGTTACATGTATGTTAGATACATGGTTTTAATAGTTATGGTTATATATATAGTTACATGTGTAGCTACTAAAGATAGTTATTATGGTTATATATAGTGACATGTAACGCAGTTATATATAACATTGTATATATTATATAATGCATCATGTGTTTATATCTATTTTACGTGTAACTATATATACAGTGACTTATATATTTTTAATTGAAATATAAGTAACATAATGAGAACGTGCTTGTGTCAATTAAATGATGTACTGTGTGCATTTAAGATGTACCACATATGGGTACATCAGAGCAACACCTAGACCTGTGTTTGATGACTCTCCATTGCTATACTGTGAGAGGATTGCCATTGTAGCAATAACGCCTCTGTCACGTGGCAGGATTAGCCTTTCTTTTTTGCGGTGGGGATGATGAAGATCTAGTCTCTTAGCAAGCTGGAGGATTATAATACAATATTGCTGTCTGTGTTCACTCGACTGTGCATTACGTCTGCAGAATTTGTCTATGAGTTGCAGTAAGAGATGTCTGAATGCATTAATTTAGCTTACACAGTTGCAGGGCCTGGCAAATCTGAAAGCTTCAGGGCAGGCGGGAAGCCTGTTAGCGCAAGCAGTGGCCGGTGCTGCAGAAAGGATGCAAACTCCTTTGGCCCCGAGGGAAAACCTCAGGGAAATCTTTGCTTCGAGCATCTTCAACTGATTAGATGAGGCCCACCCCCCACCACGGAGGCTGATCTCCTTTACTTGAAGTCAGCTGCTTGTGGATATCAGTCACATTTACAAAATACCTCACAGCCACACCTGGACCTGTGTTTGATGAATCTCCTGGGGACCAAGCTCAAGATAAGTAAAGACACGGTGAGACCGGACCTTTTCTCCCTGGTGGGGAGCGTGCAGCTGAGGGTGAGGCAACTGTATGCCCTTGATGGATAGGATGCAATTGCTTCAGTGGATGACCGAATCTGTAGGAAGTTCATCCGACTACGAGCTTGTAGGAAGAAGCACCAATGTGGGAGGCCTTTAGCCACCGTAAGAACCCTCCCTTCTCTGCCCTGTAGCCAATACATGGCTTTCTGCCATCACAACCTCGGATAGGGTCTTATTTGGAAATGGGGATCTTGCAGATGTGATGAAGTGAAGGATCTGAGATGAGCTTGTCCTGGGTCACGGTGGTCCTAAATTCAATGACGGGTGTCCTTATAAGGCACAGAAGAGGAGAGACACAGGCCCAGAGAAGAAGTCATGTGAAGACACAGGCGGAGATGGGACGGATGTAGACATGAGTCCAGGAATGCTTGGAGCCCCAGAAGCTGGAAGAGGCAGGAAGAACCCTCCCCTGGAGCCTCCAGAGGGAACATAGCCCCTCCCCACCTGGATCTCAGTGGTCCTGCCCCACCTGGATCTCAGCAGCCCTGCCCCACCTGGATCTCAGACTGCTGGTCTCCAGAGCTGGGGGGTAATAATCTCTGTGGCTATAAACCATCAAGTCAGAGTAGTTGCTATGGCAGGTCCAGGAAACTCATAAAAGTTTCAAGTCCTCCCCTGAGTAGAATCCGCAGTGACAATGAGTTCCAGAGTCAGGCTCCTGCTGGAACGGGTGGGAGGCAGTCCTGGGCCCCATCTTCTGAGGTCACCAACAATCTTCCTCATCCTAATGACCACAGGTGAGAATAAACTTTTATGTTGTATTTGCCATTTCCTGAAGCTTGAGGAGGAACTTCTTATCCCTCAGGCTACACTCTACATTGCTGTTGAATTGGTGTATTGCTCTGTAATTTGCAATTATCCACTTGTCTTCTCAGGTACCACAATTTAATTTTGAGTTTTCAGGGTCATGCTCCATGTCATGACCCTGGTGGACCATTTCTTACCAACCTAGACATTGCAATTCTGGGCCATACATTTCCATAGCCCACCCAGAGTCTGAGGATGAAAATCTTGGAGCTAATTTTGGGAGTTGGTTGAGCTGTTTTAAACGGAAACATTTTATGTATTGGGGTGTCTCAGCCTCTGCACTGTGGGCATTCTGGGCTGGACGACTTTCAGACATGGGGCATCCTTTGATGTCCAAAATAATTTCTGGAGGCCACCAGCATCTTTCAGAACCAACTTCCGACCCCTGCTATGGAGTTGGTCTGATGCAAAAGCCATCAACTGTCCAAAGGCACTTTGTTAAGTTTTCACTCAGGAGGTCTTATAAGGACTAAAATTCCCCAAAGTCCTTGCCTCATGGTACCCTTTCTGATGGATTATGTTTTCACGGCTCCTAGAGCCCAAGGGAAACACTTCACATTTCTGTCGACATGGCTGATGAGGCATCTTTACATGAAGGCAGAATTGTTTCCATCTGGGAACTCAGAATTCTGCCCCAAGATTGTGGAACAGTTCTTTTGGCCAAGAAGGCCATCTGGGTGTGCAGCTGGGGAGGTTTCCAGGACAAGAGGGACCCCAAGCTTTCCTACATGCACTGACGTGTGTTGTTTGCCACTAGGAAAATAAAATAGTGCAGTAAAAATGACAAAGGAGTAGATTCCAGAGTCTACGCAAGACAGCATTTTGCATACAGACTGTCTACCTATTCCCCACCTGGTCCAGACATTACTAATCAACCACAGAGCTGTCTTCCTCTGGAGCGCAGAGGACACTTCTGAATCTTTTCCACTTACTAATGCGGGTGGAATTTGTCTTGGGCAAAACACTGATCCTGGCCACTCTCTCCTAGATCCTGATATGTCAGATTTTGAAGGTCCATACTCAGGACCTCTGGGGAGAGCTTCCTGGATGGGACAACCTCACCAGCAGTAATGGGACTGTCCAGGATCTCGTCCTCTTACTCGCTGGCTTTGGAGATTGACCATTTCACATGGAAACTCAGGCTGCCGCCACCTCCCCATGACTGCCTGTTTGCAACAAGCAGGGGGACAGATGGATAGCGTCACTATGGGGCAGCACTTGGAGCCCCTCATGCAGCTTAGAGCTGCACAGACAAGGGATAGAGAGAGCCTTCTTACAACACGGGTGAATTCCTGAAGTTCCTGAGCCTCGTATTTGATGTCAGGCTCATCTGCATTTTTTCAATTATGGGGAAACCCATCAGGGGAACCCGAAGGGATTTAAATAATTAACAAACCAAGATACAGGCAGAGCCAGGCCTGGCAGGAATCATAATGCTTGGATGAACTGTGCAATTAATACATTTCTCATCAGGCTGCGGTGTGCCAGGGAAACACAATGTCACTTGTCTGTCATGGGCTTGGCTGAAATGGGTTATTTGCATATCAGATGGTATTGTAGGGAAATTAAATTGAGGGAAGTTTGCCCTGACTTTGGATTATTAAACAGCACTTGTGGATGGCCGCACACTGATGAAAACAGGTATTTTAAAAAAGGTAAGTTGGAAATAATTGAAAGTAGGGACTTGAACAGATAATTGCGCAGCCGTGTTCACAGCAGCCAAGAGGTAGAAGAAACCCAAGTGTCTGTAGATGGATGGACAGATGGACGAGTGGATGGATGGATGGATGGATGGATGATCAGATGGTTGGGTGGCTGGTTAGCTGTCTGACTGGTTGGATAGATAGGTGAGTGGATGGATGGGTGGATTAACAATGGCTGGACAGGTAGGTAGGTGGACAGGTAGATGGGTAGATGGGTGGTTGGATAGACGGGTTCAAGGATGGACAGATGCATGGATAGATCGGTGGATAGACAGAACATGATCCATATGCACGGTAGAATGTCACTCAGCCTTGAGAAGGAAGGATGTTCTGCACATGCTATGACATGGATGAGCCTTGAGGACATAAGCCAGACACAGAAGGACAAATCCCATGTGAGTCCATGTATATGGGTCCCTAGAATACTCCCATTGATAGAGACAGAGAGTAGATTGTGGGGTCAAATCTAGGGATGGAGATGGGGAGCTAGTGTTTCATGGGGACAGAGCTTCAGTTTGGGATGATGGAAGTTCTAGAGATGGTGGTGGAGATGCCTATAAAGTAGCGCAGATGTTCCCCTGGGAAGATATAACTCGTCATTTGAATATAACTTCTATGGGCCAGCAGGCATAAGCAGGCACCATGACCCTTCCCTATGATTAAGAGGTTATTCAGCTATGGGACCTTAGCTACAAGAGAAGAATAGGGACAACTTGAGGTTCGAGGTAATGGAGACCTCCTGATATTTCCAGGTGTCAGGAAGTATGTGATATTGGGTCTTAATTTTGTGTCCCCTTCCAACATCATAGATGGGGAGGATGAGTTTCAGGGAGGCAGTGGGTCATGTGAACTGTGGGAGGGCGTCCTTGTGGGAGACCTCTTGAGCACCAGACACATATGATTTGATGAGCCATGGGTGCCGTGGATGGTGCAGGAAGTAGAAACCCTATGAGCGATGAGAGGCCTATCACTCGTGGCCTGGGGCAGAGAAAGACCTGAGTGCATCATCTGCTAGTGGTGAGAGATACATGCCAGGAACAACGTCCCCGTGCATAATAGAGCAGGGCACAGCACGGTGGAAGGGAGGATTCTCCAAGGCATAAGGAGGTTGACATGATCTACAGAAGCAGATTATTTGGTGACACTGCTGGTGTTGGGTTGGCACTACAGGCAGGTGCATCAAACTGGATTCATTCTCAATTGAATGGCCTTCAGATGTGAGGGCTGGACCCAGCTGGTCAGCTGGCAGCTGGCACATTTGCCGAGACCCATTGTCCCTGATTCATGAGACAAGGTTTCAGTCTGCCCTGGTGGCTCCTTGTCACATGGCACAGAATAATCCACGTTCTTCCAGATTTGTGCAAACTGTCTGTGCTCACCTAGAAAGCTAATAGTTTGGAAAATGGGAGAGAGAAAGGGCGGGAAGGTGATGGAGTGGGGGGGAATCTGTCCAGGAGCTTTCATTTTGGAGTTGGAAGACTCTCAGATATTTATGGGACATGGGACCTAGAAATCCATAGGGCAGCCCACCGGGACACTGGATTGAACAGTAGTTGGTAAACTGAGGGTAGTGTGCGAGGTGGGCAATGGGACATCCCCCAAGCCATGTACAAAGTGAGAAACCTTTTAATGGGAAAAAGAAATCCTTAAAATGGAAAACAAAATAAACAGTGATTGAGCCAAGGGGGAGGAAGACAAAGTTTAGTATTTTTGGTATTGTCTATGTGCAGGGTCATTTCTGGATCCTCTGTGCATCCTCACGTCATCCCCCACCCCGAGCAGAAGGAGGTTCAGTGTTGACCCCCACGCCCAGTCTGTCAGTTTGGGGCAGTCCTGGTAGTTCTGTGTCCGAGTTGTGTGGCTGGCTTTGTGGCAGGAGAAAACAGGACGAAGCCCTCAAAGCAGGTAAAATTGGGGGATGTGTGCAGAAAGATGTTGGCCCACTACTAGTACCTTCCTCAGGGGCACAGGGAATACACTAGCACATCCACTGTGCTACCTGCTGTAGCCAAAAGTCCCCAGATCATCAGGAATCCCTTTTTTTCTCACATATGTACCAGCCAATCATTTGCCTATTTTATGCAGAATCCGAGCATGTCTCTCCACGTCTCGCAGCAACCCTGCCTGGAGTTTCTGGCAGTGACCACTGGCTTCCACACATGTGGCTGGTATCAGTCAGGGCAGGAAAAGCCATGCCACAGTGACAAGCAGCACCAACATCTTGGTGCCTCAGGCCATAGCGGTTTGTAGTGTTTTGTTTCCAGCTGGGGGCTCCATTCCGTGCCATTGCCATGATCCCAGACACACGTGGGGTGAACAGCAGTCAGCTGGAACCACAGGAAAGGAAAAAGGGTGTCCTAAGTGTCTCCATGTGGCATTTAAATGCTGTAGCTCAAAAGAAATGCACAGCATTTCCACTCACAACCTGCTATTGAAAATGTGTGTATGACTCCACCCATCGAGACGTGGGTGGTGATGGACAGTCCTTCCGTGTGCTACATGACTCCACCCAA
>NC_081575.1:123211411-123253026 GCF_022355385.1 Mustela nigripes | reverse complement strand
TTCTACTTCTACTTCTTCTTCTTCTACTTCTACTTCTTCTTCTTCTATTTCTACTTCTTCTCCTTCTTCTACTTCTACTTCTTCTTCTTCTACTTCTACTTCTTCTACTTCTACTTCTTCTCCTTCTTCTACTTCTACTTCTTCTACTTCTACTTCTTTTTCTACTTCTTCTTCTGAGATTTTATTTATTTATTTGACAGAGAGAGAGAGAGAGAGAGAGAGAGAGAGCACAAGCACGGGGAGCAGCAGGCGGAGGGAGAGGGAGAAGCAGGCTCCCCACTGAGCAGGGAGCCCGATACGGCCCTCGATCTCAGGACCAGACTGTAAATTGGAGGCAAGTGGGGATGGGTTGACAGCACATGCCCCAGACAGGGCTGGAATAGCCACTCCAGGAACTGTAAATGGAGCAGCACCATGGACGATGCTTCCTTCCCTTCTAGTGACCTCTGAAAATGGAGTCACCCCTCAGGAACCTCCCGACTTTCTGGTCATCAGCTCACTGTCCCATCTGCAGACTGGGTGTTGGACACGTTCTCTGTGTGGTGGGATCCAACCTGCCTGGGTCATTTGCAGAGCATTGACAGTGATGGTACCTGACGTTGTAGAAAAATCCCTGCACGTTCCCGGGAATTAGGACTTGAGCACACAAGATCTGTGGGACTTTGATATGGTCACCCCAGAACCCTAATGCACCAGACTCAGAAGTCTTGGTTCGATTTATTTCTGCACCGAGGAATTGGGATCAGCTGTGGGTGGCTTTGTGCGTGGTGTGCAGCTGTTCTCCCGAGACTCATCCCCCTCTCTGCCGTGGATGTGACATCTGTCTGCCTTGTGCATTCCTCTGGGGAAGCTCGTCATGATTTCATAGCCGTGCTTTCCAAAACTGAATTATAAGAGGATCCTCGAGGAAAAGGAAACAAGGGAAGTCGGAGCTTGGAGGACACTGAAACGGTCTGGATTTATCAGGTGTGCACACAGTGCTATTCCTTCCCTGTCTGCTGGGAATGTCTGGTGGGTTCAGTGAGGACCCTATGGAAAACACTGCCATTTCGATAGCCTGCGTGTCTCCAGGACAGAAGGGAGGTCAGCGAGAGAATGATCAGTGCATTTGGAGCTGGAAATGATGTGCTCTACTGCGGAGATGACTTTTCATCCTCCGTAGGCATTTGCATTGTGCATTTGCATCTGTGTACAGATGCATTTGCATTTGCGTTGGGAGGTAGGGAGGAAAAAATATCCCGGTCACTTACATCTACCTGGCTTTGCAGAGCCGTGTGCAGGGATCTGTCCATGGCCACGTCAAGCTTTTACGTTGAGAAGCGAACTGTCGAGAAACTCGGTGCCATCTCCCGCACGTTCTCTGTGTATTGAAATGTGAAGTCACAGTGAAGAAATAAAGAGCGTGCCAGACCGTGATCCAACCACAGATGATCCTTGGCAGAAGGCCCGGGGGAAGGGTGTTCATTTCAACGGTCCGTAATAGCAGCTTGATTAACCAGAAAACGCTTTTCCTGAGAGTGATCTTTTGGGTGGTGCACAGCGGGAGTACTTTCTTCTGTAAGAAGCTGTAGGTCATCACCTTGAAATCCTACATACGTCATGAAACCACGTGCTTCCACACCACAGAACACCCAGCGGTGGGTCACCCTGGAGTGCAGCTCAAGCGTTGCATGGGTGCTGAAGACGAGCTCTGTTTGCTCACGCACCCTACACAAACAACAGCAAGACTTGGTCATTGGAAATGCCTCTGCATCTTTCTTCACGTGCAAATGCATATGTGGACCTTATTTGGAAGGAATAAGACCTTATGTGCCAAAACGATGGTTTTGCAGATGTAGCTGCTGATGCCGTAGGAAGAATACTCTCTTAACTAACTAGCCCTCTGATGTGCATCCTACTGAGTGGGAGCCGGCTGGGTCCCGGAGTGGACAGCATGGTGTGAAATGGAGACCTCAAGGGAAGGAATCTATTGTTGGTCCATTAGCAGTCCCCAGCTCACGACAAACTTTTTTGCCATGGTGAATGCCCAAAGGCTGATAAGAAGACCGTGTTGGGACAGGTACCATGTTCAAAGTCAGCTTGGCAGGAATCCATAAAGGAGAGGAAGAGTGATACCTGGGACCCAGGTGGAGATGGAGCAAGGAACCATGTGTTGGGTCACGTAATGACCCCTTGAGGTTGGCATTGGCAGGAGAGACTCTATGTGACCCCACGTGTTTGCCTACGGGCTGCGAAGGGGCACAGAGGAGTTTTGGGACGGAGACGTTGATATGCAATTGGGTGGCTCACATCTGCAGACATCACAACGTAAGGATGGACGGTGGCAGTCCTTGTTCCTGAGATGTTTTTCTTAGACTTGTCCCCTGCTGTGGTCACAAAGCCTGCCTGCAAATGGACAGTAAGCCAGTGCCCAAGGCGCTCTCCAGGCCAGGAAAGGCATTTAAGCTCTGGACGCTTTTCAGCAGTCTTGGCGATACTGTAATTGCTGCCCGCCCCGGGCTGTCATAGGCTGGCATGAGTTTTGGGAGGCAGCATTCAAGAACTTTATTGAACTGTGCCATCTGGAGATGTAAAGCTCAGTCAGGTACATCATTGTCCCGAGGCTATGGATCCTGGAGGTATTGGAGCTTGTGTCCCCCAGCTTAATTTCAGTGTCACTGGGGGGTTGTCAGCATCTCTTCCCCTGAAGTCTTCAAGGAATGGGAGAGAAGCCATCTGTGTGCATCACTTAGGTGCTAATGAGGCAATGCAATCCGTCTTCCACCTTGCAAAGTAGGTGGGAATGTGCTGCTTTTCTCATGTGGCACAAGTAGAGGCTAAGGACAAATTCACCAAATGATGGACTTTTTCAAGCTTTTTGGTAAGGTTTCAAACTCAGCTATGAAGTGTCTTTACATACGGATTTTTTTTTTTTTTTCAGTTACAACAGTTTCTATGGGACGCTACACAGACAGATAAAACCTCAGAAATGTCCTCGTGACAATAAACCTTAGTGTATGGAAATCATAAGGGAAGGCATCTACACACACTTTGCATGCTCCTAGCAGGCTCTATTTTATTTATTTGATGATAAGACCACCGCACAGATGTGCATTTTTAATTCCGCCACGCTGCACTGATCACGATTATATGAGTAAGTGTGAAAACATGTCAGCGTAGATATGGGTTATTGGAACAAGGATAGTCAACGGGATTAAAAAGCACAAGGGAGGAAGCACATCAGAAAAATGGTCATTTAACCAGGATCTGATGACTTGGTAAGAAAATGGGGCAGTCGACCTTGTACGCGTTAGCAAAGGGAAAATGGAAGGAGGCATCAAGCTTCCTGTTTTCTGTCCCCTTCCCGCCCTCCCCAAAACCAGCAGCCACCAAATAGAGAAGGTTGTTCCAAGAAAGAAATACCCTTTCCCCCCATCTCCTACCTCCTTCCAGTGTCTTCTGACGTTTGAACTCACCAGGAAGCCCAGGACTGAATGAGGCAGACCATGTCCATCAGCCTCTTGGGGCACAGGGTAGGGAAGGAAATGATGAGTGTTGAGTCTGAAGGGGGATTTGGGAGACAAGTCCACTCCCACAGACCTTGAGGTTAAGAGGTGTGGTCGGCCGCATTAATTGCTCACAATGTCTTTCTTTCCATGACTTGGTGCTGCCTAATCCTTCGTGCAAAGACCATGCATCCCTGGTCCATTGACTTTGGGCATTGCATCTGGCTCGTTTTGTGTTTCAAATGCCAGAAGAAAAGCTTGAAGTAGACTTGTGCTTGTGTGGTTTGGCTTGTCCTCTGAATACCCACTCCCCATCATTACAGGAAGATTCCCGCATTCCAAAATAATGAAACCAAATGCAGCAGACCATGAATCTATACTGACACATTGGGTTCAACTTAGCCTGGAGGAACCCAACCTAGATCAAGCCCAAAACATCCAGACACACACGGGTGGGGCAAATAAGTAGGCATCGTGGCTGAGAATTGAGATGGAGGTTTTGTTATGCAGCATCATCAACATAGAGCTGACTAATGCAGAAAACAATCATCTTCTCATGTGAGGGGAAGGTTCAGGGCACAACCTGTATTTTTTAAGAAAATGTCCAAAACCTTGTGTAGATCTTTCATATTTTCCAAAGGATGTGTGTGAATGTGTGAAAAAATCACAGAACTGGTTCCAATCGTTTAATTTCCTTTGTAAATTTGCAAGTGATGATGTGTTCCTTCACCCTGAAGTCTCAGATCTACTGTATCATGGTGTCTACTGGACAATCAATTTTAAGATTCTGTTACAACAGATATTTTGATGAATGGGATAGGGATAGGAATGGGGGTGTGTGTGTGTGTAGTTAGAGCCCCAAATTACCCTTGACTCCTTTTGTCACCACACATTGCTACGACTGGGAAGCTGGGGTGTACCCTTCACATCCATGTCTTGACTCTTTATATATGTACATACCAATAAACATATAATCTAAAATATATTTCACAGAGAATCTAACCAAAATGGCAACCCACTCTTGGATCGGTTGACTTGACGTCACAAATACTAACTCGAAATTTCTTTGCCTTCCCTGAAACTGTCGTCACGATTCCCACACTTTCTGAATGACTAGTTGATAAATTACATTTTTATCTGCTGAAAGAAAAGTAGGCTAAATTTACCATAACATCCATTTTCACGTGGCGCATTTGAGGCATCTATTTCTCCTCAACTGATGACAATTTTCCAACCCTAGAACTAAGTTCTTTTCCAAAATGATGTTTTTCCTACTGAAGCCAAACTTCCACTAATTAAAACCAAACAAGCGGCTTGATTTAGACGCTGTGTTGACACAGTCAAAACCGTGCCTACAGCTTTGCTTGTTTATTTTCGACCGGCTGGATATCTAGATGGCGGAAAGAAATGAGGAGCTTCAAGTGTAAATCCTGTTGCATACACTTGTAATTAAGCTCTGAAGAAATGCTTTTGTAAATCAGATTGATACCTAAATGCCTTGAAAGAATCCAATTAGATGGGCATTTGGAAACAGTTTAGTGAACGCCGATGACGTCTCTGTTTCAGGAAGGCTCGGGAAGGGGGAAGAAGCTTCACCACAGAACATTATGGCATTACCCCCTTTTTTTTTTTTCATGTGGGAAGAAGTATGATGAATCCCTGTGTCTCCGTAGAGGGGGCATTGTTGGTCGTCTTTGGAACCTACCCCGGTCTTAACAGATGGGCTGCTAGAAGGTCTCATGCTTCCAATCTTTGACTTCCTCTTCCATCCTCCATAAGTGGAAAGCTGTGATATGCAGAGGTCATGTGCTTGCATGGGCATAGCCTGGATACACTGGAGGTGATCTCCCTAGTGGAAGTCAGTAAGCAGGAGTCTTAATTACACCTGCAGAGTACCTGTGCCGTGTAATGTAACATGTTCAGAGGTGTGAGTCTGGGGAGCTGGAGTGATGTTCCAGAGAGCCCAGGTTCTGTAGACCACATAAGGAGATGAACACATGATGGAGAAAGTGGGCAGCAGAGTCTTGAGGACAGTGGAGAAGGAAAGATGGGGAGATGGATGGATGGATGGTTGGATGGATGGATGGATGGATGTGTGGATGGATGGATGTATGGATGGTTGGTTGGATGGATGGATGGGTGGAGGTTTTGTGTGGGTGTTGGTGTGGGTGTCCCTTCTGGCTTAACCAACTATGAATGCACAACAGGGATCTAAGCCGAGAGCAGCCAACAAGGCCCAGAAGCAGATGTGCACATCCTATTGGGAGAGGAAGCATAGGATGGCCGGTCTGTGAGAACCAGCTGTGGGCAGAACCTACCTGTGGGGTAGCCAGGCTCTACCGCCTCCCAGCTGGGGAGTCTGGGGGGAGGTATCACCCTCTCTGTGCTGCAGGGTCTCAGTACAAATGAGAGTGAACATAAGGAATGCCTCTCTGGCTTTGAGAGCCTAAAGTGAGTTACTACTCCCAAAGCACATCCAGTGGTATCTGGTATAGCGTATGCAAGCGTCCACGCACTGTCAGCCACTGTTGCTGTGTTGCTGTGTGTCATCATAGTATGGTGACCATGATATTGTAATAATAGGGGTACTGTGTCTGGAGAGGGAGCTGTGGGAGAACAATGCTGCTACCATGTAAGTAAGACTACTACCATGATACTCATCATGCTGCCTCCACAATTGTGATGGTGATAGGTTGGTACTGCCCCATGCTAGTAAGAATAATGATACGGCTACCATAGGAGGAGGAGGGGAAGAGTAATAATACTGCTCCCATGTGAGGTAAGTAATTGTGAGACCACGATACTAGTAAGGCTGCCTCCACGATCGTGATGGTACTGCCCCATGCCAGTAGTAGTAGTAGTAGTAGTAGTAAAACTGCCGCCATGAAAGTAAAGTAATACTGTTACCCTGCTAGTAATAATAATGATACAGCCTCCATGATGATGATGGTATCGCTACCATGATGACCGTAGTAGCAATCATAATAATAGTTTTACTGCCATGATGAAAAGAATCATAATGATAATACACTAGTACCACAATGATAACAGATAGCATTTAATTTTAAGTATTAATCATTACGTAATTTTATTTAATTATTTAATTTTAGATTAGTATATGTTACATATTATTTCTCACATAATGGTAAATAGAAATGATCTATTTACGTTGAATAAATACGATTCGTTTACTACAAGCAAATAAAATACAATTTTATCAACTGCGTGTATTAATGCTATTGCTAATGTAATTATTAAGAATGTAGTAATAAATAATTGTATATAAGTGCTACTTATTAATAATAATATATAATAAATTAATTAATAAGTAATGATTATTACTAAAAACATTATATGAATGAGACATCTCTCCAGAGAAGAAAATGGAACCATTCAGAGATGGGGGTGACAAGAAGGGAAGCTGGTAATTTTAAGGTTGGGGGTGGCCATGCGTGTGAGCCTGTGTACGTGTGTGTCATGTAAGTGTGGGTGTGGCTGCACACATGTGAGGGAATGGTATGTGTCATGCATGTGTGCACATGTGACACGTGTGTGTGGGATTGGGGTAGGGGAGTTGGTGAGTGATGTAGCTTCAGGTCCTACATCCAGTGTCTCTTCCATGTCCATCCTGTCCACCACGATGAGGAGGAGTCATCCATCCTTCAGCTCAAGTTCTAAGCACTCACACATCTGGGTGATGTGACTTCCTCACCGCCATGATCCATGGAGGAGTGACTAGTGCAGGTCCCAAGTGTTTTTTCTGTGGCATGGATTGATCTTCTTGTCCTTCTCGAGCATGGGAAGGGCAAATGTGCTCATGCTGGACACCCAACTCCTGCTCCTGAAAGCTGGCATCAACAGGTGACTCAGGTGAGTCTGAGGGGAGATGGAGTTCTGCTCTCAGGACATGGACATAGGCCTTGACTATGGAGAAGGCAGTGGACAGACAGCAGTGGAGCCATGAGTGTGTCTGACATCTTCCCAAACCCAGGACCTTGGTAGAAGGTAAGAGAGCTCCTATATCTACCCCCCAGCTGCACTGTGCCTGTCTACACTGGAGTGCACACTACCCAGCTCAGATACGCACTTGCTGTTCACTGTTGGCCATCCTGAGATGTCTGTCCATGGGCTGGTGACGGGTGACTATGTCTGTGCTGCCTGGGGTCACGCAGGCTGTGACCTGAGGGTGGCTTAAGTCCCATCCAGACTGCCCTGTGTGCTCCACCTGCCTCGGTCCCCCACCCAGGCTGGAGGCAAGGCTGCAGTGTGCATCTCCTGAGAATCCACAAGGCTCTGTATCAGCGTGTTGTGCTGGAATCACTCAGCAGCCTGCCGGGATAACAGATGGTATACACGGGCTTGGGGACATGTCACCACTGTAGCTCAACATACAAACATGGCACCTTATTTGGAAATAGTCTTGGCAGATGTAATTTGTTAAGATCAGGTTGTGCTAGAGTAGGGCTTGCCCCCGATCCAGTGACTTGGTGTTCTTACAGGAAGAGGGGAACTGGGACCCAGACACACATTTCTTTTCTCTGTTCTTTCCTGGAATCCACCCAAACAGGTGGGACTTGGGAACTGGGCAGATTCTGATGTTTTCCCGTCTTTCACCAGCTCTGGCTCAGCCCCAAGGCCAACTGCATTACAGATCTTGCAGAAAGTGATACGATAGGAAGAAAATAATAACTAAAACCATATGTCTATCAGTTAAACAGTTTACATAAAATAGAGCAATTCCTCACATCCAGCAAAATCCAAGGAAGAGGAAATAGATCACTTGAATTGTCTTATATTGATTAAATAAGTCTGTTAGTTAGAAATATATATTTTTTTAAAAGGAAACTAAGCACAGGGTGTTATACACAATGAATGAATCTTTGAACACTCCATCAAAAACTAATAATGTGCTATATGCTGGCTAACTGAACACAATAAATAAAAATAAATAAAGCAAAAAAGAGGATTCCAGGTCCAGACAGTTTTACTGACAAATTTTCTCACACGTTTACTGATAATACATCACCGATTGTACACAAATATCAAGAATGGACTTACAAGTCATTTTATGAGACCAGACTTATCTTGATGCAAACACAAAGACAGGACAAGAAAGGAAAACCACAGATAGATCTCCTTTTGGGGGCAAAGATGCAAAAGCCCTCAACAAAACGCTAGCAAATCACATTTAGAAATGTATTTTTAAAGATTTATTTATTTATTCATCAGAAAGAAAGACAGCACAAGTGGGGAGGAGAGAGAGAAGCGGCGTCTCCACTGAGCAGGGACCTGAGGCAGGACTCGATTCTAGGACCCCAGGATCATGACCTGAGCCGAAGGCAGATGTCTAACTGACTGAGCCAGCCAGGAGCCCCATCACATGTAGAAGAAGCATGACATTTCCTGACCAAGCATGGCTTAAGATGGGCAATATTCCGGGTTCCTTCATAACAAGGAATCCAAGTACTTCACCCTTTTAACAGGTAGGAGAAAGAAAACCCCAAAGGGTCATCTGGATTTGGCAGAGGAAGTCTTTGACAAACCCATCTGGCATTGAGGACCTTCAGCAAGCTGGGAATTGAAAGGGGTTTCCTCTATCCTGGAGGGAGCAAATGCTTTCCCAGCCACGTGTGTGGACGACGGAAAGACGTCTGATCTCACCACTGCAACTGTGCATCATAGAGGGAGTCCTAACCTGGACCGTGTGATGGTGAGAGAGATACACGAGGCACTCAGGTTGAAAGAGGAGGAATAAACAGGGTACGGGGTCACCTGGGTGGCTCAGTTGGATACACGTCCAACTCTTGGTTTCAGTTCGGGTCATGATCTCAAGTTTGTGAGATTGAGCCCCCCATCCAACTTCATGTTCAACATGGAGTCTGCTTGAGGAGTCTCTCTTTCTCCCTCTGCCCCTTCCCCTGCTTTCTCTCTCTCAAATAAGAAAAGAAATCCTTTAAAAAAAAAAAAGAAATAAACATTGTACAGAGTTCTGGAAGCAGGTGGCACCATCAGAAATGCAAGGTGGCACCAGCCAATTAAAATTTGTGTGTGTGTGTATGCATTGGAGGCGGGGGTCAGGCACCTGCCTATCTCTCCTCTGGACCAGCTCAATGCCTTCCACTGACCTTCACACTCTTGGCACCAACACAGGGAACCCCACATTAAAGGACCCACAGATACTTGTCCCACCCGTGATTGTATGACTTGAAATAATAGGTCTTTGAATCAAGGACCAGTAGCTATACAGCAGAAGGCAACTGTGAGAAGAGCAGATGTCATGTTTGACGTTAAAATCAGGTCGATAATCAGCGGCGGTGGGACATCCGTGCCAAGCTTTCTTCCTGGCCTGACTTCATTTATTTTTCTCCTAAATGGGAGCCCATCTGGGATCAAACGACTCTGTTAAGATTTTTGGCGCGGGAACTACTAGGAGTGCTTCTAAACACAAACTGAATTTTGACAGTGAGGAGCTGGTTTTCTATATGTCTTCTTAAATTCCAGTCATTTTTTAAAAAAGAGTAAGAAAGCTTCAGATATTAGTCCCAAATTTCAGTTTGATGTCCTATTACCACCTCGAGGAGCAGCCATAGGTGGAGAGATTAGGAAGAATACAGTGTCTTCGAAATCTATAGCAACGTGAGACATTCCCAATTCAACTGTGCTCATATTAATTTAAAGAAATAGTGAAATTCCTTTTAGGATGGCAGGTTCTCTCTTTTTTTTTTTTTTTTTTTTTGCATTTGGAGAGGGTGGCAGTTTTAGAGGTGGAGGGGACCCTTTGGAGGGAAGGAAGGTGGCATAGTTGGGAAGAGCCAAAGTCCAAAGGATCCATCCCTTTCTCAGCAACACGAAGAGGTTGGTCGTCCTCCTAAGAGGGAATACATTACTGGTGAGGCACCCAGACCAGCATGGCTTGTCTGTGTTTCGCCCAAAGCAAAGCCAGCCTTCACTATGGCATTGCCGTGGGCAGATCCCGGGAACAGAGGAGCGGGCATTGCTAAGCACCATACCGAGAAATATCCACAAGGGTGAAACCAGGGATTTCAAAAAGTCCTGTATATTGCCCACTGTCTGGTATCTACCGCCAGGTCACGGGCCATCTGAACCCCTTATACTATCCCTACACATCTTGATTGGTTCAAGTTGGTCACAAGAATGGCCAGTTCATTGGTTGGCTGTGCACAACCCAGTCAAGACAAAATGTGGGCTGCATGATGGATTTTCCCAATGGGTTTTCCCAAATGGTTTTCCCAATGGGTTTCCCAATGGTTTTCCCAATGAGTTTCCCAATGGTTTTCCAAACGGGTTTTCTTAATGGGTTTTCCCAATGGGCTTTCCAATGGGTTTTCCCAATGGGTTTACCCGATGGTTTTCCTCAGACTCCTCTCCCAGAACATGTGCACAGAAGAGTCCTTGTTTCACTGTAAACATTATTATTGAAGAGTCTCCAGAAATCTGTCCCGCAGTCTGCACCAGGGAAATGGGTGGCCCTCAGTTCATAAGGGAGTAATCGGTTCATCAGTCCCTGCCCTGAGCGAGTAATTTGAAAACGATGACTCTTCGTTTAGCACACTCTGTATCCAGTTTGGTCTGAATGGTTTCTGTCAGACGCGGAGCTTTGTGCTCTTTGTACGCCATGGAACACCCTCGTCTATTGTAACTGAAAACTATTGATCAGGGGCAAGAACCTTCTCTTTTACGATGAGCCCAGGGATGCAATTAATAGATTTTATGAATGTAACATAAAGTCATGAGTGCATTTGGTGGATTCTTGGGGACATTCAAAAGGCTTGCAAAAGCAGACCAAATGCCTCAAGGAGCCATAAAAAAGAAAGAGTAATGGCTTTTTTTTTTTTTTTTTAAATATCCGTATCTGTAATATTTTACTGAGGATGGTCAGCATGGCGATATACATCACTCTCTGTTTACAGCAATAAAAATCAGATTACGTGGAGCGTTCACTCCCAAATACACACCCGTGGAAATTTGTGAGTGGTGGGAACAGCCAAAGAAGATTTAGGATCTCAGGACAAATTACCTTAACCCTTCATTGTGTTCCCCTCGGACCTGGGGATCTTCTAGCTTCCCTTCAAAGTGGTTTCATGTACATTCTTGCTTTCTATCATCTTAATCTCCCTGCAAGGTAAAAACAAAGCAAAACAAGAGAGATTAAAAAAAAAAATTTCCCTAGACAACTTGGTCAAGCTTTTTTGTTTTTTGTTTTAAATAAAGCATTTTTATTTTTTTCTTGGAAGTATGTGTTTGATTGAGGACATGCCCCTAGTATATACACACAGCTTTTAGGACTGCATAATAAAACAACAAATCATCCCATTTTTTTTTTTAAAGTGGGCAAAAGATAGGAAGAGATAGTGCCCCCAAACCAAGCTCCAAATGGCCAATAAGAACATGGAAAGATGCTCCACAGTAGTGCTCAATGAGGGAAATTCAATTAAAACCCTTTTCGGCAGGAGGCTGATGGGCTTGGGCACGTCTGCATGCATCCAAACCCTCAAGGGTCTTCTGCCTGATTGGAAATCCCACAAGCTTTCCTTCTGCTCCCAGAAGCCCAGACAGCCTGTGGCTGCTTGAGGGGGAAATCAGAACCACCCACCGCCAAGGAATGGTCTCCAAACCAATTAAGATATCTCAGAGCTGGCTTGCGCCTTTGTATTCAATTCTGCTCTTTCAATGCAGTACATGATATGTTGATAAATCTAAATTAAACTTAAAGAAAATATTAAGCAAAGTAACAAAATGCATGCAGAGGCTTTTCTGCACAATGATGCTGGGACCTTGAAACATGAGAAGCTAGAGCCTCACAGTTTTTGCTAGGATGCAGGATCTGCTTTGAAGTCTCTGGGCTCCCAGTGTAAATTTTTTTTTTTTTAATTTTACTTATTTGTTTGACACAGAGACAGATCACAAGTAGACAGAGAGGCAGGCAGAGAGACGGGGAAAGCAGACTGCCCTGCTGAGCAGAGAGACGGATGCAGGGCTCAATCCCAAGGCCCTGAGATCATGACCTGAGCTGAAGGCAGAGGCTTAGCCCACTGAGCCACCCAAGTGCCCCTGGGCTCCAAGTGTAATCAGTTGGGGAGAAGGCCACGGGGAGGCAGAGATAGAGATGCGGGTATGTGTCCATCAGGCAGGGGACACCGCGGATGGCCGGCAGCCCCTACTGCCTGCCACAGATTTGCCCTTGGAGTCTTTTGGAAGAACCACCTCTGCCCACACCATGGTTTTGGACATCCAGGTTCTGGAGCTGGGAGAGAACAGACTTCCGTCGTGCTGAATGAACCACGGAGCTTGGGGGTCATTTGTCATGGGTGCCCCAGGGCACGAAAGAAGCATGTGCAAGACCCTCAGCAGCTATTGGCACATGGCACAGTGTGGCCATGTCCATGTTCACAGCAGCCAGATTTCCATGGAAGGGCATCCAAGGACGGATGCCATGCAGTTGCCTGATGTCCTCCAAGACAGTGAGCTTTGTTGGGTTTATTGCCTTCACTGAGCCTTATCTGCATTCTGGGACCTCTCCAGCTGGACACCAGCAAGAGGAATCACTGAATGCTTTTATATCCACATAGACATCTGGTGCACAGGATGTGTAACCAGCTCCCACGCTGGCCCCAAGGAGGTGTGCATGGACTATGGTGCCAGAATTGTGCACTCAGAGTTTTTGCATTTTTCCCATCGCCTGTGTGGGTTGACAAAAGTCTCTGAGCCGCGGTCTCCATTTGTGCCAGAAGGACTTGAAGGACCCATTGTCCCTGCATGCACACCATGCCGAAGACACAGACCCAATCTTGCAAATGACTAGAGCTGACTGTTGATGTGGGCATCACGTGACACACCAGCCACGATGGTCATTCCCAACCTTGGGGGTTGCCTCTGGCGTGCTGAGTCTCCAGAAGACCATGCATGACTGTCAGTACGCACATCCTGAGCACCGCCCCCAGCCTGACCGAAGAGAGAAATCAGAGGATGACAACACACTGACATCACTTTAAACCACATGGTTAGGCAAGCTTCATCGTCATCAGTGGGATGCGGTGCCAAGAACGTGGTAGGGTTCAGAGGCACAGCTGGGATTTCCATGCCACATTGCATACCACTCAGCCTCTTGGAGGAAAAGGAGGCATCCGCCCTCTGTAGTTCAAATAGGGTCACCTTGGGAAAAACAAAGAGGCATGAAGACCCCAATGGCAGCGACAGCTAATTCTTGCTTACGTTGCATATTGTGTGGAGCCGGACAGGACACGGAACGCGAAGACCCTGGACCCACCCCATCCCATCCTTTCCTCCACTTCTGGGCAGCTGTTAGCCATGCACTTGGTTACAAAGCTTGGGAAGAAATGGGGTGGATTCCCAGTTGATTGCACAGTCGGCCAAGAAATATGGGGACTTCATGCTCAGGTACCATCTGGATATGAAGATTCGCTGTGTTATTGCTGGAATCATAGGTGTTCCAACATCTCGATTTGAGGGGAATCCACGATCTGTTTTTAGCTCGGTCGCTTGGTCACTCCTGCGGTTTTGGAACGAGACTAATTTTAAGAAAATGAATAGGTAGTTGGTGGGTATTGAGAAAGGCACTTGTGGTGAACATGGTGTTACACATGGAAGTGATGAATTGCTAGGCTCTACACCTGAAACCAACGTTACCATATTTTAACTAACTAGCATTTAAATGAAAACTTGAAAAAAATGTATATTCCTAGTAGAGTAGCTGGAATTCATCCTCTCTTTGTGCACACCCCATAGTTTATGTCTGTGTGTTACACACTTTCCAACTAATGGGTCTCATCTGCCCTTCCTGCCTTCCTCATTGGAAAACCATTCTGGCTCGCTGTCTAGTCAACAAAGGTGGAAGAAAGGTATTGCCTTCCCCCTCCATGACTTAAATTCTTGAGCAGAACCCCCCCACACCCCGCCCATTGGCTGGGTGGCCCAGTGAATAGATAGCAGGTGATTGCCCGTGATTGTTCATGGGTCTGTGATTGGTGCATTCCATGTGAAGAAGTCTCTCTTTACTGTGTCTATGTGACTCATCTCTTGTGAGTTCCCTGAAGGTAGGTTTATGCCCCATCACTTCCCCAATGGCAGTGCATAGTGATGGCTGATAGGGAGGTACATTCACTAGCAGGGGTATGAGTGATGGTTTCCATATGTTCAACATTGCATATATGTGTCCTCACATGCAGGAAGCATCAGCCTGTTTACCCAGGGCTCCCAGAGAGAAGGTACTCTGCTGGCGAGCACCCCCAGCCCGCCCGCCATGTTGTTTTTTGTTTGTTTCTTTGTTTGTTTTAGTTTCTTGCATCAGTTCTGACCTGGAGAGCCTCCATTTGATTCCTGGCTTCTCCTCTTGCCATTTCGTCCCCTGAATCAGCCCTTTGTTTCTTAGGTCAGCGCCATTCTTCCCCCATCACCCTGGTCTCACGTTTCCCTGGTTTTCTGTTTGGATATGTGTTGCATTGGGTGAGAGTCTCAAGGTCTAGATTGGCTGCCCTTCCTTTCTGTTCAGGCCACATCCATCCTCAATGTCCTTTTTGTTGGCAGGCACATGGCCTTGCAAAGAGAGAAGAGTGTGTTGTGTTGAGATACAACGTGATATCAACATTTCCCTTGTACACAAAATCATGTACACAAAATCATGATGCCTACCATTCATGATTCTCCCCAGTGTGGTATGCTGAATCACCCCCACTTTGTCCAATTAGGAATCAAAACAGCATCTATTCCTGCCTGGTGTGTCAACAAATGTCATAGTGGACTTTTCATGTTAGGAAGGGCACATGATGCACAGTTAATGGGATATGGGTTAAGCGAGCTGAAATATGGCCCATGAGACTTTATGATGATTGACCACATTTTACATTTTGTTTTATAACACATGGAACTGGCAAGAAGAAAATAGGAAGAAAGAAATCGTCAAAAACTATAATGCAGAGCTCATTGCTTGCATATTAAACCCCTGTTCTGCGTCAGGCTAGCTCTGCAGGGAGGCATAACCACCTCATTTCTGGGGTTGCCCTGTCCCTTGGCAACAGTGATGCTGACAGAGGTCTGAGCGGAAGTATTACCCCGGGCTTTTCACCTCCATGGACAAGGTTGCCTTTTTTCTTGCTGGGTTACAAAGTATCTGTGGATGATGGTGTGTTTCTTGTGCTTCTCTTGCCACCATGTTGGATCTCAGTGGTCCAACTGGAGAGCTCCCACTCCCAAGCAAGATGTATTAAACAACCCACATGATTTCATTCTGCAATTTTCAGCCCATGAAAGGGACTGAGAAGTCTCATGAATCATTCCAAAACTGCGTGTAGACTTTGTCCCTGTGAGTGCATATGCATCATATTAAATTTTCAGAAGGGTTGGGGTGGGAGGCATAGGGATGTTTGGGACATTGGAAAACAGTGAGTGGTTTTCAGAGGCTGATCCTTGAATCGTAGGCTGGTAGAGCAGCCCTACCTCCATTTCCTACAAGTAAATAATGCTGGCGCCTGAGACATTGGTTTCCATTCAGGAATAAAGGCCGTTTACCACTAATATGTTATGAAAATACAGTACACCAAACCCAAGTGAACATATTCCAGGAGTTTTACTCAAGATTCTGATTCATCTGTTTCCTTACAACTTGGGTGGCAAAGCGGTAGTAGGTGATGTTCCTGACCTTCAGCCATGCCCTCAGACTTGTCAGTCACTGCAATCTCCACAATCTGGGGAAGATGGCTTTGTAACCAGTGTATCATGGGTATTGTATACAGTCGGTTATAAATGCGATTGTGGTTCCTCTCACCTTTAGCTTATAGCTCAAAGCTGGCTTATCTTCACCATTACCCACTCACTTTGCTGTGTGATTTTTGGTTAGCAATACTGAAAGCGGTGAATATTTGTATTGACATTTTGGGGCCAAAGGATATAAATGCATTTCAACTCAGATACATATCACAGAAATGTGATGTTCCCTTAGGATTGCTTGCAGGGGTTGGGGTATATTTGTGCAAAGGTATTATACTGTAACTCGTGATGCATTCAACTTTATATCACAGAATTCCATTTCTCAAACTTAAGTATCATTTTTATATATATTGACCACAAATGGAAATTTACTGGTATATTCCACAAATTGCTATAGGGGCCCTGCAGGCAAACCGATTGCTGTAACTTATGAAATGGTTTCCTTGTAAAACCATGATGTACTAGTTGGCTTGGGCCGTCACAATAAACCATCATAAGCTAAATGGTCGAATCAATAGACATTTAGTGTTTTCTGGTCCTGGAGGCTGGGAGTCTGAGATCCAGGCGGGGCTGGAGGTCTGAGATCCAGGCGGGGCTACGGCTGGTTCCTCCTGACTCCTCTCTCCATGGCATGTAGAACCCATGTTTTCCTTGTGTTCTCACCTGGTCACTCCTCTGTGTGTAACTGTGTCTTCATCTCTTATAGGGACACCAGTCCTACAGGATCAGGGTCCAACCTAGTGACTTTAATTACTTCCTTAAAGACTCCATGTCCAAAGATAGTGACAGTCTGAGGTCCCATAGACTTGGCATCAGGGATAATGACAGAGGTGTGATCAGAAATAGTACTCTGGTAGTCCATATACACAATGGAGTATTACACTTCATCAGAAAGGATGAATACCCAACTTTTGTAGCAACATGGACAGGACTGGAGGAGATCATGCTGAGTGAAATAAGTCAAGCAGAGAAAGTCAATTATGATATGGTTTCATTTCATTGTGGAGCATAAGGAATAGCATGGAGGACATGGGGAGATGGAGAGGAGAAGGGAGTTGGGGGAAACCAGAGGGGGAGACGAACCGTGAGAGACTGTGGACTCTGAAAAACAATCTGAGGATTTTGGAGGGTGGTGGTGGGGTATTAGGTGAGCCTCGTGGTGGGTATTGTGGAGGGCACAGATTGCATGGAGCACTGGGTATGGGGCACAAACAATGAATCTGGGATCTCTGAAAAAAATTAAATAATAAAAAAAAAGAAATATTACTCTGGGCTTTTTACCTCTGTGGATATTTGTGTACAGGTGATATAGATAGGTGGTTTGTATATATAAATAATTTATATATCTATCCAAACCATATGTGTGTGTGTGTGTATAATATTTGTGTACATATGATTTAGTTAGATCCTGTGCATGTATATAGAAATAATTTATTTTATTTTTTAAAGATTTTATTTACTTGTCAGAGAGAGAGTGTACACAAGCAGAGGGAGAAGCAGGCTCCACACTGAGCTGGGAACCTGATGCAGGACCCTGGGATCAAGACCTGAGCCGAAGGCAGACCTTAACGGACGGAGCCATCCAGGCATCCCAATAATTTAAAATATCTATATCTATATTTAAATATATCTATAGCCGAAGATTATAAATTTATTTCTCTTTGTGTATGTGGGATACGTATATATGTATCACATGTACTCAAAAATTTATTTACACGATATATATTTGTAGGTGAAATCATTGATACAGACTCGTGATGATAGATAGTGCTTTCATGTGGTTTATACATCAACTGCCTTACTGAATGACTGTCTGTGGCTTTTTCACCCTATAAAATATTGGGCAATAATATAAAATAAAATGAGCGTGTTGATACACGTCGCTGTGTTGCGTTTTACTCTTCTGCCGTGTTTTACACGTTTCTGATTTAGGAAGCGGCATGCATCCGAGTGTGAACGTGTTACATCACTTTGGTGAAGTTGACTTTTATTTTTGGTGTTGAATTGCTTTCTGTCTTAATTGTGTCTTGAATTAATGGTGCTTCACCAGCAGGATTTAGATTACTCCTTGCTGGTTATTTTCATACGTTTAGCCTTTCATTTTTTTAACCATTTTGTGTAATTTGGTTTATTTTTTAAATAAGTACTTCACATTTTATTTTATTTTTAAAGATTTTATTTATTTATTTGACAGAGAGACACAGTAAAAGAGGGAACACAAGCCGGGGGGTGGGAGAGGGAGAGGCAGGCTTCCCAATGTGGGGCTTGATCCCAGGACCCTGAGATCATGACCTGAGTGAAAGGCAGATGCTTAACGACTGAGCCACCCAGCTGCCCTGTAATTTGGTTTATTATGTACACAGACTAGAGTCAGATTAAAACATACATCTATGTAGTCAGAATCATATTTAATATGAAATTTTTGCTTAATTAATTGTTTTAACTGAATTTCTATTAGGTCTGATATCCTGGCACTGGTAATTTTTTTTTCTTTTGTTGTATTATTTCCATGTATTTGAATCTTACTTTTAATTCTGTTAGATCCTTTGAGGTCTTTGTTCTGCTTTTCTCCTATCTTGGCTTGAAGTCTGTACAACTGCTTGACATAAACACTATTCTTCCTAACACGGAAGTCATCCAAGAACATTCAAGGGTTCGTTCACTTGTTGGAGTGATACTTAGCCTGTCCCCAGAGAGAGCCTCTGTAGCCTTTCCTTATGTAACGGGATTGGATTAAAAACTTCCAGTGCCTTGGGTCCCATGTCCAGAAAGTGCCGTACCACATGAGTTGGTGGACAGGCAGGTGCCAAGCGGGGAGCAGGGTCTGCTACTCTGTTGACTGCCCTGCACCATCTTGAATCAGACGGTGTTATATGTTTCAGACTTGCTAAGAGAGTAGACTAAGATGTCCCCAACCCAAAACAGAAATGGTAATTCGGTGAGGGGCGGAGGTGTTAATAACCTGATCACACTGGTTATTCCAAGCATGTATGTGTATCAAGTCATGTTGTAACATGACAGAGAACATGGCGGACAATGTTATGGGTCATGACATCACTGTCTGATGATTCACCCCTTATGTGTATGTCTTTGCATAATTGACATACAACACTGTATAATTACTTAAGCTTACCCGATGCTGTGTGCCAATTATATGTCAATAAAGCTGGGAAAAAATTAAATTTTCATATTTCCAACAAACAAACACAAAATGAAATGGAAGATCATGTCTGCTGTGAAGCTCTGGTCGGGAGCAGAAGAGGTGATCTCCTTTTCCTACATTTTAGGAGACACTGGGCCATCCCATCACTCTAGAAAAACCAAATAACGAGGCTCTGAGGAGTGACGATCACAGCCTGAAGGCCACGTCTTGGCTGGGCACCGCGTGAGCAAACATCCTGGAGGTAGGCAGTCATCTGGGTTTTATTTTCTCTGTACACGTGATTTATGTTCAGTGGAGTGGCGTTCTGTCTGAATCTGTGTTACAGAGGATAAATTGTATTTTCTCATCTTTGATACTGTGGTCACGACTCTGGGTTTTCTTAAGAAAATCAGCTTTCTGTGAAAGCCATGTTCCATTCTTTCACAGGCCTGATGGGAATCATGAGAGTTTACACAAAGCCTCAGTGGGAAATTAATGAGTTAGGATATGGATAACGTCAAAAGGGTTGGGTGTAGGTCCCATCTCTGCCCCTTACTGGGCAGAATCAAGGTCTTAAAAGGCACCCATGTCCTAATCCCTGATCCTCAGGACCCGTGAATATGTTACCTTATGCGGCCAAAGGGAATTAAGTTTGCAAGGGAATGAGGGTTGGCAATGAGTTGATCTGAAGATGGAGGTGATCCCTGATGATACAGCAAGGCTGGATGTGATCCCAAGGGTCCTTGTAAGTGGAGGAGGGAGGGAGGAGGAAGGTCAGGGTGATGTCATCTGTGAAAAACTGGACCACCCATTGCTGGCCTTGTAGGTGGAGAAAGGGGCCACCAGCCAAGGAAGGTGGGTGGTCTCTGGAGGCTAAGAAAGGCAGGGGATGGATTGTCCCCTGGAGCCTCCAGGAAGAACAAACCTTGCCCACACCTGGATCTTAGCCCCAGCAGATTCCTACCCCCCAGGAGTGGAAGATACTAAATACACATGCTTGAAGCTTTAAGCGTGTGCTAATTTGCAGCCATAGCCGTGGAAAGAAAACCTTCCTTATACCTGGTTCCTTAAATCTTAACTCAGAGGAGCTCTGTTGTTCTGAAACCCCCTGGGGTGGCCACCCCATGCAGAGAAAGAGCCACATAAAAGGCACATTATGCTTTTAACCACAGCTGACCCTGTGGAGGAATGCACACACACACACATGCATGTTCTTTTCTAAAGATCTGATGGTTGGTGACAATAGGTGGTGGATTGTCACCACACACAGAATGCCGAGTCCGTAGGTACTCACAACGGGAAACAAAGCCAGGGTCTGGGAACTGCCCGCCAGCACAGACTTGGATGTCTCTGTGTCTTCTTTTCGGTTACTGGTCATTCGCATCCGTCCTTCATGGCTGTGTCGCTTCTGTTCCTGACGGACGTGGAAAAAATCACGCCAGCTCCCAGTGTTAGCAGAGCAAGGGAATGCCTAGGATGCAGGTTGGAAATATAGGAAAACCTACAAACCATAAACGTGCCATTTTTTTTTGAAACATAAAATGAAACATTTAATTTGAAATGAGATTTTATCCAAAACATAAAAAATGTACACCTGGACTCATTTTGAAGTGTTGAATGGCATGAAGTACCTTCACTTTGCTGTCCATCCATCTCGACCATCCACGTGCAGAGCTCTTTAAAACCTGCACCACGGGACGACGTCTGGGTGGCTCAGTGGCTCTGCCTTTGGCTCAGGTCATGATCTCAGGGTCCTGGGATTGAGCCCCACATAGGGCTCTCTGCTCAATGGGGAGCCTGCTTCCTCCTCTCTCTCTGCCTGCCTCTGCCTACTTGTGATCTCTCTCTGTCAAATAAATAAATAAAATTAAAAAAAAAAATAAAACCTGCACCACTGACACCCTATTGCCATGAAACAATAAGTTCCCATTCCTCTTTCCCCAGCCTCTGGCACTCACCATATTCCTTTCTGACCCTATGCATTCGCCCAATCTGGATATTCCATATAAATGGGGTTATATAATATAGGGTCTTTTGTGCCTGGCTTCTTTGACTCAGCATCATGTCCTCAAGGTTGATTCATGTTGAAGCAGGTGTCAGAATTCCCTCCCCTTTTTATGGATGAATAACATTTCATTGTATGGAAACCCCACATGCTGCATATCCTTCTATTTGTCCATCCATCCATCCAACTATTTATCCATCCATCTATCCATCCAACTATCCATCCATCCATCCATCCATCCATCCATATAGGCATCCATTAATCTGTGCATCCATCTTCCCATCTACTCACCTACTCATTCATCCATCCATCCTTCCATCCATCCATCCAACCATCCATCCAACCATCCATCCATCCATCCATCTATCCATCCATCCATCTATCCATCCATCATCCATCCATCCCCCCACCATCCATCCATCCATTCAACATCCATCCATCCATCCATCATCCATCCATCCAACCATCCATCCATCCATCCATCCACACATCCATCCATCCATCCATCCATCCAATCTCCATCCATCTGTAGACACCTGTATTGCTTCCACCTCTTGACCACCATGAATATTGTGGATAATACTCTGCAAACAGAGCTGTGCAACTATCTCTTCAAGACGTTGCTTTCAATCCCTTTGGGTAAATACCCAGACTTGCAATGTGAGATCCAGGGGCAGCTCCTTCTTGCAGGAAACTTTATACCACTGTCTACCGTGGCTGTACCCATTTACACTCCCACAACCCAGGCACGGGTTTGTCATTTCTTTAAGTCCTCCCCAACACTTGTACTCTCTGGTTTCATGTTTGGTTTTGTTGTCTAGACATCATCATGAGGGTGAAGTGCTGTCTCATTACAGTTTTGATGTGCATTTCCTAAATGGTTAGTGATGGTGAGCATCTTTTCATGTGCTTATTTGACCCTTCGTGTATGTTCTTTGGAGAAATTTCTATTCATCTTGGATTGAAAAAAATAAGATTGTTTATTTTGTTGTTGTTCCTAAGAAATAATTTTTTTTTTTTTTTTTTTGCAGGCTCTAGACAAGAAATAAGGATGTGTAAGTTTTCTCAAATTCTGTGGAACCCTCAACCACATTTGGAAGTCTGTTGCTTCCAGTTCTGCCTCTGGAGGAATCACCTCAGTCCCATAAATGTGCCATAAACCAGCCATCCAGTCTCCTTCTCCACCCCGTCCAAGCTCTCTCTGCCCTGTCCATGCAGAGTAAGGAGGGTTAGCGAGGGACGAGGACATCACGCAGACTCGGGGACACATCCTGGCCTATGCTGCTTTGGGTTTTCGCCACAAGACCTGGACTGTTTTTACACTTCCGTGGGTCTGGCTGTGTTGGATTTGAACTGTTCTGGGAGCTATCGTTTTAAGGGACCCCTCGGTGATGGTGGTTTAATTCCATCCCACTTACCAGGAAAGTTTTTCATGGCCGGATGTGGCAGATGCCTTCAGAGGAATCTCCACGAAGACCCCAATTCTCGGGCCCCCAGCGGTGCTGCAGGGGCTGCCGAGATGGCCTTGAGTGCAAGGAAATGGGAGTTAAACTCCAGCGGGGATCTCCGAAACTCCTGTGGGAGGCTGGACCCTATTCGGCACACATGCTAATTGCAATGCATGGTTTTGCTGTCCCGTGCGCAAAGACCCGTCTAACAGCGTGTTTCAAGCCTGTGCAATGTGTTGGCCCCACTGCACACAGGCACCGTGGAACTGCAGGGTCTGGGGCCATTTTGGTCAGGAGAGGCTCAGGCAGCAGATTCCGATGTTGCTTTGGTCCCCTGCTGGCCCTGCAGACTTTCGAAGACACTGGGCGGTGCAAGGGTTGTATTACCTGGATAACGTAGCCCCTTCCACCAACTCAACCCTCATTGTCAGCTGTCGAAGGGGCTCAGATGCTCCTCTGTTTCCGATTTTGCCCAGAAGGTTGGTTCTTGCACTTGCTTCCATCTGCCGCGGGGACGTCGCCAACGCTTGCAATGTGCAGACACATTACGGGCAGCAGCAGGGGGCATCTTCACGGTCCCTGGACCTTACCACGCGTGATGGGAGCTGCCAAGCAAAACCGGACGGGGAAACACCATTTTGTTTTCAAGTGGCCATCGCACATCGCCTCTAAGCAAAGGTTGCGATGATCCGTTTCAAGGCATGGTCGTGAAAAAACGGGGAAGACACTTAGACGCCAGGTTTTGTGATGGCGTTTGCATCTCACGTGGAAAGCGAACCTAGACGGAAAGCCATTAAAGCCGTATCAGAAGGCGTGTATTCTAACGAAGGTGTTTTGTGACAGGGTCCACTGGTCGAAGGAGGCTGGTCCAACATCTACGTTTTGGGCACGCCCCTCCTTGGCATCTTTATTTTATTATTTTAGGTTTTATTTATGCATTTTAGAGATAGAGGGAGAAAGAGAGCACGTGTTGGAGGAGGAGTAGAAGACAGAATCCCAAGCAGACTGCCCTGCTGAGCGCGGAGCCCATCAACGGGGTTCATCTCACAACCCTGAGACTGTGACCTGAGCTGAAATCAAGGCTCAGAAACTTAACGGACTGATCACCCAGGCTCCTCAACTTCTTAGCATCATTAAAGCAAGGGGAACACAGTGTAGGGAAGCTGGGCTGGGGTTCAGGTTCCCTGCTATTGAGGTTTCAGTTCTCCTGGACGCTTTGACTAATTTGGGCAAGTCCCTTTGATTCCCTGAGCCTCAATGACCTTCTTTGTGTCATGATGACAATGGGACAAAGTTAGAGGCCCCTGCGTGACTCCCTGGTGAAGCGTCTGCCTTCGGCTTGGGTCCTGACCCCAGGGTCCTGGGATCGAGTCCCACGTCGGGCTCCCTGATGGGAAGAAAGCCTGCTTCTCCCTCTCCCTCTGCTGCTCCCTCTTGATGGTGCTCTTGCTATCTCAAATATATAAATAAAATCTTTTTAAAAAGTCAAATAGAAGAATTGTAGCTATGTGGTTATCATGAAGGTTCCACATCTAAGAAACCACATATGTGCGTGGGTCATGTGTGTGCATGTGATCTTACACTCTCCATGTGTCCCGATGGAAGGTCCATTGGGATGACTTTGTTGCCGCCATGCCTCAATTTCATGGCTAACTTGGGTCCCCGTGAATCATGATTTCTCTCATGTCCCCTACGTTGGCTATGGGTACCGTCCCCAGACTCGGGAAGGTGGGGGGCCCTGGTGTTGATCAGAGAAGCTGCAAGAGAGGGAACTGGAGAGCCAGGCAGCTTGGCCATGGACACCTCTTTCCAGTGGGCTTTGGACACTTGGGATTTGGTGACCATAGTGGAGTTCAGGGCCCCCGACACATGGTTCAGATGCCAGCAACCGTGGAATATTATCATGGGTAATTATGCAAAGTGTGTGAACACACACATACATGGGGATGTCCACGTGATAAAGGACCTTTCCCCATGCAAGGCGACAATTGTCCATTGGCTGCTGTGTCTCCAGAGTCCCTGAGCCTGCCGTGCCCTAGAATGATCTCCAAGGGCCATTCCCCTCCCACAGAGCTTTCCTGGTGCTGCTGAAACATCCTGTCATCTGAGAAGCATCCCCTGCACTGTTTCTAGATGTTGGACTCCCACCATCTTCCCGCCTGAGAGTTGGCACGGATTTCTCCATTTCCAGAATTCCCCGAAGGGAGATGAATGCTGGCATTCGCCCATTTGCTTTAAAGCTAACGCCTGGGCTCTGTGAGGTTTCTGGTGAATCCTTGGTGAACAGATGAGGGGGCACTGGGATTCCCAGATGGGCCCCCATGGACCCAGAGCGACCAGCATGCATCTCGCAGACCCACTGCAATGAGCCCCACCCTGGACATGGCTTTGTGGGCTGGGTCTTCATCAAGCCTTCATCCTCCTTGACTTGGAGCTGGGAAAATCCATGCAAGTGGTAATCAAGGGAGGGAGCTGTGGACAAAGAGCAGGACCAAGTAAGTCCCTACGAAGCCTTTCACACAAGTTTGGAGATGCTCATGGGTCAACCCCAAGCCCCCAACGTGTTCCCAACAAGAAGGCATGACTGGAGCTTCTGATGGAGCCAACCCAGAACATCAAAACCCATAGACGCCCAACCTGGAGCCAGCCTGCTCCACACACGTCCCTACACGGCTGCCATCCCCCAATTCCCCAACACCAACACCCGCCATCAGAGACCAACCTCCAGGGAAGCTACTGCCACTGCCTCCAGAGATGGTGTCATGGCCCAATCATCATGAGGAACCCAAGACCTACAGATGAGGGACACGCTCCTGTGAGCAGAAGGGAAATGTACGGATCCTGCAGGCATCCCGACTGCATGAAGCCCATGTAGATTTTTTTTTTTTTCGTAAAGAATAAGCTTAAAAAAATTTTTTTAGAGTAGTCCGGCTTAGCAGGATATTAGCATTAGGATGATCCCACACTCATTTCCCCTTCCTGTTAACATCTGACACGACTTTGATGCCTTTGTTACTATTAATGGACGGACACGGATACATCAGTAGTAACTCAAGCCCACACGTTCTTCACATTTTCTTGGTTCCTCCCCCAAGTATGTGTGTTGTGTCTTAGGACTCGATCCAGAATCCCATATGACATCGGGTTGTCCTGGGTTCTTGGGGTCTTTTGGGCTGGGACGATCTCTCTGGCCACTGTTGTATTTGATGACCTTGACAGTTCTGAGTGCTGGTCAGGGGGTTTGTAGGGGGTCCCTCCACTGGGGTGTGTGTGATATTTTCCTCTTGCCTTCACTGGGATTATACATTCTTGGGTAGGAAATCACTGAGATGAAGTGTCCTTCACATCAGCTCGTGTCTGGGGACATACCATCAACCTGACCCATTGCCATTGGCGTTGATCATCTGGTTGAGGGGGTGTTGATCAAGTTTCTCTGCCATAATGTTATTCTTTGGAAGGAAGTCACTTCACCTAGCCCACAAGGAGGGCACGGGGAGATTTGCTCCATCACCCCGAGTCTCTACTATTTAGATGAACTATTGTGAATTCATCTCCCCTGTGTGTTATTCATTCAACCAACAGCCTATATCGATACAGAATCACGGTTATCCACGTGAGTCTTTAGGTGATAATCTGGTAGTGTATCATTTCTTTTGTGCTCAAAATCAAGAGTTTTCAAAGATAGAACCGGATGCCTCCTCCCAAGGCTTGAGGGAGACCAGTCGGTCAGAGCACAGCGTGGCATGAGCCCAGCATCTTGGCACGCTGTGTGTCCCATCTGTTCCCGGGGATGGATAAAGTCATCAGTCCCACGGGGACAGCTCTGTGTCCCCGCGGAAAACCTCATCAACCACGTGGTTGTTTCTCACGGCACCAGGCAGGGACAGATAGTCCCGACCTTCCGCAGAGGAGCGGGTGGGTTGAACGCCATCCTGGCTGCATTTTGCAGTGGTTTGGGATGACATTCGGCAGCCTGTGATGCCAGACGAAAAGAGTGGGGTTTTCCTTGTCTCTAAGGGACGTCAGCTCTCTGGAGTTCTCATGACTTGACACAGCATGCAAGGGTCACATCTTCAGTGCCATTAGACAGCTGTGTTACTTACCTTACAGAATCCAAATGGGGTCATCTGGCTGGGTCTATTTGTTCCCTTGTCTCAAGCCCCATCCATTGGTCACGTCACTCGGTTGTCCCGTCCGGGCTGTTATGAGGGTGGGGAAGACTGGGTGGGCTGGCGCTGGACATCACTGAAGGATGTCCCAGCTGGGCATCCACCCAGAGGGGATGTTTCCAAGGGCACATCTGTGTTTCCAAGGGCACACCTGAACTCTTTCTGTCTTTTGTTCCGTCAAAGGACCCTTGGTAGAATATGCAAGGGAAGGGACACATGAAGAAAGACACAGGGGTGCCCTTAAAACCCACCTCTCATGTACGCTGAAACTGTCCCAAGAAAGGCAATCAGTACTCACAAGGGACGCCAGACCCCACGTACTGTCTCCAAAGAAAGTGCTCCTTCAAAGAAAATCCACCATGAGACTAATTGAATATAATATATATATATATATATATATATTTGGGCATATATATAAGAAATAGAGATACAGACACACATACACATAGCAAAATCATGACTTACTGTGGTCATAAAACACCACAGACAGGTTGGCTCCAACAACGGACATACATTATTATCTCGGTCCTGGAGGTTGGGAGTCTGAGATCCAGGTGGGGTTGAGGTTGGTGCCTCCTCACGGGTCTCTCCTGGGCATGTAGTTGTCGTGATCTCCCCGTGTCCTCGTGTGGTCATCGCTTTGGGCATGTCTGTGTCCTCATCCCCTCTTCTAATAAGGATCCCAGTCCTATGGGATCAGGGACTACCCTTGTGATTCCATTTTCCCAAAAATCCCCTCGTTAAAGACCTCACCTCCAAATACAGCCACACAGAATACCACATTGTGTGGTCCTGGGGAATGGTGCTTCAACACATGAATTTTGCAGAGACACAACGTAGCTGACGGCACTCCCATCTTCAAGACAAAAAATAATATCTGTGTTTCCTAGGAGATGCATGACTTGTGCAAGAGCACGTGGTGGTGGGTGGCCGTTGGACTCAGAAGCACGGCTGACCACCTCCAAGGTCAGAGCAGCTGACGCGCTCCACGGTCAATGGTTTTTCCTCTTGAGCTGGAAAGGCTCCCGGCTGAGCTGCCTCTTCCGTGACCACAGAGATCTGAAGGACGGATGTGGACATTGCTTTCCTGTTGCCGCATCTCCAGAAGGATATAGATGTTGGGCGGGGATAAAACCAAACCCAACCCAACCCCATTGCCCGGGCTCATCATGAATTCAGTCTTGGCTGCCTCCAGATCCACAGAGCACTACGCTGGCAAGCCTTCGCTCTCTCTTCCATAATTATTTATCGAGAGCCTGCCCGGGTAGATGAAGGAGAGCCAGAGGTGACCAGAAGAGGCAGTTCAGGAAGCGTGCACTCAGGGTGAGGGGAGAGAACTTCTCCACACTTCTCCCCAGAGTGTGTCATCTGCAGAAGGGAGAGGAAACCACATCTCCATGGACATGCACACCTCAGTTAGACTTAAACATCTGCTTTATGGGAAGAAATGAGGCTCGGATCCAATCAAATTAATCATAACTGATAAAACAGGCAGCTTGTGATGTCCCAGGAAATACGGCCATAACGCACCCCAGTCCGTGTGCTGCTGGTGATGGGACGTGAACACGAGAGAGGCACGGATTGCCGTGTGCTGTGACGTGTCAGCCTTCCTCCAGAAGGCTTTCATGGAGCACCTGACCAGGCCAGGTGGGGCAGGGGGAGCCCAGGAACAGGTGAGCTGGTCGACTTCAGTCCAGCCTTCATGGACCTGAGTGTCCCTACACGGGTTCACACACAACAGTCAACCACATCAGAACGTGAAAAGCGAGATGTCTCCCCCACAGCTTCTACTGCCTCTAATCTCTCCTGTTCATCAAACCTCCATGCATGCTCATTTCCGCTCAAGTACCAGCCGCTACCCCGGCACCCGCCGTCCTCAACACCCTCGGGCTCTCTATGAATTTCCAACGGCAGCTCTCACAATGCACCAGAAACCTACTGGCTTCGAAGGACCCAAATTTACCACCCAGCCTGGAAGCATCCATCCGCGAGCCCGGCGTGAAACCAAAGTCGCCGACTGCCTAATCGTGCATTTCTAGCCTCCGGGACAGCGAGAGATAAATTCCCACTGTTGAAGCTCCCAGCCTGGTGTCATGTTACCGCGGCCCACGCCAACTGATATGCATGTCTCCGTGTCCCGTGGGCTGTCGCCGAGCCGGAGGTGCTCAGAGAGGAATGGGAACCACTGATTGATGACCGAGCGGACAGCTGACTTAATAGTGAGATTACACTGAGAGTGGCGTCTCGCGAGTTGTATAAATTTTCTTACAAGCGGAGGGTGCATTCAGTTCGACAGAGTGCCCACCACCAAGCCCCGTGATTATTCTTTTTCTCTACCTTGTGCGCACACACATATACACACATGCATAAATATACATGTGCATGTACAAGCACACAATGCATTAACATGCATACACAAGCACATGTGTAGATACACATATATGCACATACATGCACAAACACATACATGGGCATACAGATGTACAAACACACATGTATACACAAACATGTACACATACACATACACACAAGACACACATACATGAACAGATGTGCACACATGCACAGACATACACACACCACAAATATCACACACATGTACACATATACACATGTGTGCACACATGCATTCATATGCACATAAAACATGCACACGTGCACACACATACACACGCACACGTATAGAGACACACATACACATGTACACATGTACACACACAAATATATACATGTGCACACACACATGCATGCACATACACATGCACATTCAGAAACACACAATACACCTATACACAGGCACATACACGCACGGACATCTGTCACACTCTCATAAGTCTGTTTGCAAAAGCAATTGCACTACGCCTTCTGGAATTTTCAGCAGCATCTTCTGAAATCCTTTTCCCCAGTCCCGTTTTGTTGGTACTGAAGTCAACGCTTGCTCTGTGCAAGACTAATTTAAATGTCTGGCATGAAAAATCCAGATGTCTGTCTTTGGTAAATGCTGACCCATTCTGCTCACAGCACGGTTGGAAACCAGCTCACGGCCGGCTCTTTGTACTTTTCCAAGATGCATGTCCTGGCCCGTTGGCACATCCATGGCAGAGTCACCCCATGTATTTCCCAGGTATCTCTGCAGAAGAAACATCCCATGGAGGAGGGTCTCAGGTATCCGGGGTCACCCTGCCTTTTTCTCAGAGCTCCCATGATTTATTTTGGTCCCCACACAGCTTGCTGAACAGTTTACCGGCAATCAAGATCCCCCTCCCTCAGACACGAGCTGTCATCAAGCCCCAAACCTCGCTGCCTGTGACCACTGGAATTTCGTCGTGTCAGGGAAACACCCTAAGCCATTGACTCCCTTCCGAGCATCAGCCATGCAACGTGCAAGGACCACGCAGTGGCAGAAGGGCAAGGCTGAGATGTGATAATGCCTCGTTGGGCTCTGAGTGGACCACTCCATTGCCAGGTAGGGTCTGATGGTGGGCAGACATCCTCTTCTCCAGGGATCTTTGCAGGATTATGATCTGAAAGTGTTTATAACTCAAGTAGCGGTGACAGTCACCGGACTGACCTGAACCAGAGATGGAAAATGTGCATTTTAGAGCAATGGTGGATTTTTAAATGCATTTAATAGCTTTCTCGGATACCCCTCCTGATGTTGCAGCTCTTTCCAAACAAATGCTTATCCCCACTGTTTTCATTCAGGTCTGTCCTTGAAGGTCACTGCTTTTATCTCCTCCAACGAGGAGTCAAAGCAAATCAGATTATGGAAATAGCTGAGCTGCAGGATGGAGGGGTTAATGTGTGTGCAGGGACGGGGGCTTGAGGGGGTAGTTTGCAGAGTATGTGGAGCTTGAATGCTACATCACGATTACGATGGGCAGACACAGAAACCCTAAAACAACAGTGCCTAAGACAGACAGAAGTTTGAGTCTTTCTCAAGTAAAGGTGACCCTGTGGTACCCGGTCCAGAGTTGGTGTGCTGGCTGTGTGTCAGACTCCTCTGAAACTAGGCTTTTTGCACTTTCTTGCTTCTCCAGCTGTAGTCATGGCCCCCGTTCTCATGGTCTGGGATGATGGTCCCGACAGTCCAGGGACCAAGTGGGAGGAAGGGAAGTAGGATAGGAAAGAAAGGGCCAGCTGTGTATGTCTTTGAAGGAAGGTTTCCAGCACGTTGTAGCACCAGTAGGCAGAGAGGGAAAAAGCTTTTGTATTGGGAGGTCCTGGGCATGAACGATGGTGCTTTTCATTATTAATTCTGTGACACTAGGCAAGGCTGGATTTCTGTGAAGCTTCATTTTGTCTCTTGTAACATGGCGGTGATGACGGTGATGATGGTGATGACAATGATGGTGATGGTCATCTCAGTGGTGATGTTACCAGTGGTGCTGATGATGGTGGGGACAGTGGGGATGACGGTGGTTGTGATGATGTTGGGGTTGGTGGTGATCGTGGTGGTGGTGATGATGATGGTGGTGATGGTGATGTTGTTGATGGTGGTGATGATAGTGATTGTGGTGATGGTGCTGGTGATGGTGATGTTGATGATGGTGATGGTGGCGATGGTGGGGATGATGGTGATGGTGATGGTGGGGATGATGGTGGGGATGGTGATTGTGGTGACGATGGTGGTCATGAAGGTGACAGTGGTGATAGGGAACCAGGATGGTGATTGTGATGGTGATGGGGATGAAGACAATGATGATGAAGGCAACAGTGACGACGGATGATGGTGAAGACGACGATGGTGGTGATGGTGATGTGACCTGCCTCCCAGGACTGTTATAAGAGACAAAGGAACTGTAGTCTGCCATTTCTTGAACACTAGAATGCATCATACAAGTCACGCTTCTTTTATTACCCAACCCACTTCGGAAGAAAACCACAGTTTTCTTGAAGGCTCATACGACAAAACCACCAGCTCCAACGAATAAAAAGGCAATTATGTACCACATTTGTGTTTGTTTCTCTATTTATGCATCAGAAGAGAAATAAGGGAATGCACACTGGGTGAATTTTTAAAGAAAGATGCATTTACAAACACCACTCAGGAAACACAAACAAAAGTTCTCTTCCTAATATGTCCTCACATCAGACAGACGTGGTGTGACTCTGTACTGTGTCCTGATTATGTGTTCCTCCGTTGATCGTGCCTTGGATGAGACGCAGTAATTGCTGTCTCCCTGGTACCTGGCTCAGTGTTCAGCACCTCCAACACGCTCCACCAAAGCCTTGACATGAATTACTTTCCGCAAGAATGTTAATGAACCAGATCGAAGGGAGAGGTGTGAGAAAGATCTAGACACAGCAAGGTGAAGGAGGGAGCCATGGGATTTTGAGCAATTAAGAAGGGATAATGAAGACACAAAGGTCAGAGGACCAGGCTTATCAAGGAAAAGAACAGCCTGGACAAGCCTATCAGTTCTCTTGGCGGATTCACATAGTTTCTCAGTAAGTCCCTGATGTGCGTGCTTCTCATCACGCCACCTGTGACCAGCGTGGTCCAACCTGCCCTCTCTCCCTGGACACTAGCCTCTACCTGCCCCTACGTCTCTCAACAATCATTCCTGCATCATAACCTCAGCCCAGAAATCAGATGGATGACTTTGGTCTCTACGTCAGGGTTCCCGATGGGGCTTCTCCAAGAAGCAACCTGGGGTTGAGGATTGAATGCGGTGGGAGGAGGGGCGGGGGCTCAGGTAGGGGGTGAGGAGGTGATACAAGAAAGAAAAGTAGCTCATAAAAGGGGACTTCTCAAGCCAACCACACAGAGGTGATTGGAGCTTATCCCATGGTGATGCTCTGGCAGATAGCATAGACACCCACCTGGGGACTGTCCTGTCTGAAAAGTGAGGGACACCATATTTATACACTATACCCAACAGCACTGTGGGCGGGGGGCAGTAATGTGACTTTCTCAGACTTCCAGCATGCTACTCAAATGGGCATCATGGGATCCAGCAATGAACGTAGTCCTCCAACAGAAGGGCAGGGCTTGCATTGGAAGGCAGGTCACTGTTCCCAGAAATGGCAAGGAATTCCCAGGGGTTTGAGAGGAACACCCCCATGAGGATAAGGTCCATCAGAGGAAAAACCTCCACCGGCCTCTCATTTCAGTGTGAATGAAACCCAAAGTCCACGTAAGACAGCAAGATCTGCCCCATCCCTGTGGTCTCCAAACTCATACCCCAGCCCTCTTCCCCTCCCCACACAGCCACGTGAGTTGCGTCCAGTCAGGCTGGCCCATAGCCATGCCACCATCTACACTGTCTGCTCCCGGATGTCTGGGCAAACGTCACCCCCAACCGTGGCCACAATGGCGCAAGGACGCCTCTTCTGCCTGGTCTCCTCTGGAGCACAATGCCTCGTGAGAATGGGTGAGGAGGTGGCTGGGTATTATGAATGGATTTGTGTACCTGGACTTTAAAAGTGGGCAGGATGCTATTGACTCAAGGAGTGTCTGTGTGCTGGCGGGCTTGCTCATTGCCCCATCATGCTGCGGCGTGAGAGCATCTTAATAGGGGTGGATGTTTGGGTTGAAGCCTTGAGAATGCGTACATGCGGCCAAAATGTTATCTCATGTGGTTGATGAGCCATGCTTCCTGCCTGACTGCACAGAACTGACACCCAGAAGACTCCCTGGGTGGCCACCTCCTCCAACACACCTGACCTCCAGGTTGTGGGCAACGCCCTGATACTCAAGGGCTCACAGAAACTCAGCTCAGGAGAGTCCAGAGACACTAAAAGTCAAGAAACTGACTCATGCCTGATTCTGTGTCGTCCTGGATTTCGGAGGGTAAAGGTCTATGCACCAATGCCCAGAGCCGCATCGACCTCACCTGGGGGCTTGTTACCTACGCCGAGATCTCAGCTAGCCCTTCCCCTGCTAGCTCAGAATCGGCACTTTTGCAAGATTCCCGGGAAATGTGTGTCCACAAACATCTGAGAAGCCATGACGTGCACGGAGCGGGAAAAAAAATTCTTCATCACAAAATGCAGAAAGGCATCATTGTACTTTTCAGACTTTCTGTGCAAGGCTGTCGATGCATACAGGGGGACAGAGAACACATAGTGATGTTCACACCTTCGTGCTGCTATAATATGCCACATCCATGAGGTAGGGACATGTAGGAGTTTGACCGACTCACATATTTTGCGTGACACGTCAATATTTGATGAATGGGGCTCAGCCCCTGCTGTTATGGAAAATTGTTCTTTGAGACGTCATGGAGCCTATCACTGCCTCCTGGTCCTGGCCAGGTCTCTGGTCATTTGGTCACAGCTATCTTCCTGAATGGCGAGCAGATCTGTGATGGTCCGTGTTATGTGTCAATGTGGCCAAGTCGCCGAGAGGTGGTCAAATATTATTCTGGATGTTTCCCTTTAAAGGTGTTTCATTTGTATGCATTTTTAAAGCATGAGATCAACATGTCGAGCAGCAGACTCTCGGATTACCAGGATTACCAGGTTCGATGCAGATGGGCCTCGTCTAATCAGTTGAAGGCGTTAAGCGCCTCCGCTGTGAGCTTCCCTGAGCAAGAAGGAATTCTGCCAGCACAGGGCCTGTGCCACTCAGCTCAAACACCAGCTCTTTCCTGCACCAATTCCTTCAAACCAAACCAAACCAAACCAAAACAAAACTCCATATATGTTCTTCCTATATCGGTTCTGTTTCTCTGGAGAATTCTGATGAATGCATGATCTGACCGTGCTTAGGGCTGACCTCAGCACCACGGGGAGGGTGATAGGTATCCCAGCTCCTACACAAGCACAGAGTAAATGCACCCACGATTCACGAGCCCTTGTAGGAAAGGGAAAAAAAAAATAGAAACATAGGAAAGCATCCCAGATGGCTGTGGGCAGGCGTCCCGGGTAAAGGAAGAGAAACAGTGGAAGATACATTGTAAATGCTTCAGGAGACAAGAACCTAGCTGTTTGGGGGGACTTGCAACCATGTAGGATTCTTTCAGTTACAAATAAGTAACAAATCACTTGCAATCCTCATAATCGTAATAATAATACTAATAAAAAGGAAGTTCCCGTTGTCGCTCTGTCTAAACAAAGGATGACAAACAAACTTCCGGATCTCGTCGATATTGCAAAATACATTGTGGCGAATGGTTTGGATTTAGTTTGTAAAATACGTGGGGGTGTGTGTGTCTGTGTAGGGATGAGCGAGTAAGTGGGTGGTGAGTGTGTGTGCCTGTGGGCTGAGGACACTGATATACATATGCACGGGCATGTGTCTTAGACCCACGGAGGTGTCTCAGTCCGAACACGCAGGTCCCCCACGTACCTCCCAGGTCCGACCACCTGTCATCCTGGCGGGAAACCGGAGATGAGATTTAAGTCACCGGCAATCTGCCACAGGAAGGAGCAAACTCCCCGAGGACCGGGCCTCCCGGCAAACACAGAGCAAGGCATCGCGGAGCCTGACGAGAGGTGACAAGGCACGCCAGGCCGAGTTACTGCCAAACGCCGGGCGCAGGATGTGGCTGTTGGAAGGTAATGGACTGGGCGGCCCGCTCACATCCCTCGTCTTCCTGATGCGAAGTGGTCTGTAATCAGCTCCTGAGAGGAGCTCAGACATGGGGAACAGCCCCGTCCTGGCCGCCGCTGACACGCGTCCCAGAGGCAGACCTCTCCAGGGCTCCTTCACCACGGCTGCTGTGGGTGTGCTCACGGGACCCGACCAGGTTTGAGGAAAAGAAACTCAGAGGTGCACTGAGATCCCATCTGGACAAGAGTGCGCCAAATGAGCCTTCTCTTGGTCCCTTTGCCTCTGGAGAGAGCCAGAGGCACCACGTGGGGCGGGAAAACCCCATCTTTTTAACCATTTCCTTGAAGGCTCTTTACAAGCCTAGATTCAAAGGTCTCTTCGACGGCGAACGAAAACTCTGCACACTTGTCCTACAGCACACATTACGCATAATCATGAAGGTGCACTTTTCTTTGAGGTTCTTTCTTGCACTAATTCTCCCCAGACATGGACGGACCTCACGTTCAAACATCAAGCTTGGAGAGACCTTTGAGAACAAGGAGCGTGTCTCCTCTATGGGGCAGAATTGCCCTTTAATTCCTTGAAGCTCCTACGTCTGGAAATGCATGGAAGATTTGGAGACTCCAACGTGAGCCTGCCACGTCCCCGGCCACTGTGTGAGCCTCGGCTCAGGGGAGCCTTGCAGGATGTGGGCGCGGAGACCTGTATGTTGCCAGCACAGCCAGCCTTTGCTGAAGCTTGGTTTCTGCAGCTGAGGCTACCAAACCCTGGGCCCCGACTTCTTGGAGGAAAATCCAAGAGTCACACACCAGTGACAGCTGCGGCCACCACACAGGCTCCTGGGACCTCATCTCTGGGCGTTTCTGAGCAGAAGCCAGAATGTTTCTGGGCAAAGCCCCAGCACACAGCTCATTTCTTCTCCCTGCCCATGATGCTCTGTGAATGGGTACCAGGGCTCTTCCTCTTGGGCTGTTGGAGTGTGGCAAGGAGGGAGAAGGTTGACCTGAATGCCGTGTCTCCATATTCTTATTTTTTCTCAAGTAGCCAGAAGAGCGTCTTCCTCCTGGGATCCTCTTGTCAAAAATGAGCGTTGTTCTAGACATCTTATCTACCATTCGTTGATGGTGCACATCCAGTAGACCCGCCGGAGCTGTCTCAATACTTTTGAGGGGGGCAGCTCAGACAGCTGCCTGAGCTGTCTTCAGCCCAGCTGTGGCTCTGAACCAATTGGGCTCCAGGTGGCCCAGGATCATGGCACCCTCTCTCCTGGGTCCGACTGCCGGCGCCCCAAGGAGAGCACGCCGGGAGAAAGGGCTGACTTCAATCTCCGTCTTCAATCTCTGACAAAAATCGTTTGATGTAGGGGATAAAGATGCCACTGTAGGATTCCTTCATGCAAAGTCCACCCTGGGCTGTGGTTAATAGGGTTAGCATGGTAGGGATGCCTCAGGGTCAACATCTGGGATCCAATTTTGAACCAAGCAGCTTACACAAAACACACACCACTCACTCCCAAAGAAGCATGCACACTCACCAGATCTCTGGCTCTCCTTGACCTGGATGGCACAGGTGCTGGTCTCTGCGGGACTGGTTCACGCCAACGCCATGTCCTACGTGTTCGCCAGGGTCCTTGGTAAAGTAAGACGAGCATCCCGAGTTTCCGAAATGATAAAGGATAACCATATCAGCATAGTCACGGACGCCCGGTTCTTAAAATACCCCGCTTTGTCCTCCCCAAGTAGATTTTTTTTTTTTTTTGGTAGCATATGACATTTGAAGGGATTTCAGAAAATATGTAAATTCTTGAAAAGGTTTTCAATCTTAAATTTTAATGTGGGAAGACTTCTCTTTGTTTGACACTGGGCTACAGAGGAAAGTATTGATCCCATGAAAATCAGCCAATTCTAGTTTGGTCCCTCAGAGAAGAAAAATGCAAATATATTTGCTCATAGTTAGAAAATCCTATTAAGGGTTATGATTTTTTTTTTCCCTGTCCCAGGGCTTCATAGATGTGAAGGCATTGATGCGTTCTCTGCACCCTGGTTTTGCAAGACGTTTGCAAATCATCATATGTTTTGCCTACGGTTTTTTTATTATTTTTTTTGAAGTGTGGATTAAGATTGAAACCCTCTTTCCGTGTTCCAAGGGCTTCAGAAGCAATAATCAACTGTGACAAAAACTGTTTGATTTAGGGGATGAATATTTCACTGTAGGATTCCTTAAGGCGGATCCTGTACCCAACAGGGCTTTGTGACACCCTGTACAATCATTGTGTGACATGCCACGGATTGCACAAACTGTATTTGAAATTATTTTAATGGTATTTGGAGGAGAAATGGCTCGTTCCCCAAAAGTCTCCCTGTGGAATCCTTAATAATGATATATATTTTTTTGCCCCCTATCAATGTCAAATAATCCAACCCCACTGTGTCATTTCTAATGTCTGAGATGAAATGAAGCCAGACCAGTTTGACTCTTGTGTTCTGTTTAGTCCCCTGTAGACTCTTGGAGAGCTTTCTTTATTTCATCTGGTCTGAGAAATTCGCCAGAATATGTCTAGAGTTGGTTCCATTTTTTGTTTTCAGTGAGATCTCCGATGTCATCGCTTTTATGATGATGTCCTTGGTCGACAGCATTCGTCTCCTGTCATTTCTATAATTATTGCTTCTGATGTATCTGTTGGAGGCAGGAAGGACTGAGTGGGCCCAAGACCTGAGGGAAGTCTGATATGCCTGACATGGGGAGGGCGGGTGGCAGGTTGGGAGACATGGGGAGGCTGAGGCATGAGATCATCGGGTCTTGGAGGGTGCGATGGGGTGATGTCCAGCGGCATTCAAGGGGGTCCTTGCCGATGGAGTCATGGCATCTCTGTCTGCATCAGTGCTTGGAGAATGATGAGAAAGGACTAGTGAGCCCATCAAGTAGACATGATGGTGGTCCAGGTTGGTGGTGGCGGCTGCGTCTGGGCTGGTAGCCACCATGATGGAGACTATGGGGCAGCCTAGAGGCATATGCCTTGGAGAGAACTGACACAGCCTGAAAATGTACCAAAAGTGGGGGATGAGGAGAAGGACAATGCTCCTTATCACAATGGGAGAGGCTGGGTGCATGAAGAGAATCGTGTCTCCCACCCCACCCCAGAGTTCACATGTATAAGCCCTACTCCCCCAGTGGGATGGCTTTAGGAGGTGGCACCTTTAGGAAGGCATTAGGGTCAGATGAGGGTGTGGGTCCACAATCGGTTTACTCTCCTTATGAGAAGAGAAAAGCTCAGTCTGTCACATGAAGATACACAATATGGTGGTCATGTACAAGCCAGGAAGAGCACCATCCCTGAAATCCAACCTTGCTGGCATCTGATCTCACACCTCCAGCCTCCAGAACTGCACAGAAATAAATTTGTGCTTTTTAGCTCACTAAAAGCTCCTATGGTATGTTGTCATGGCAGCCTGAGCTAAGACACCAAGTGAGGTGGATTTTGGTTGTTTTTGGCTTTCTTGTAAGGAGTTACTCTTTCTCTCTGTAGAAGCTTCCTGCAACCTTAATAACGTTGGTTGTGTAGGACTTTCAGGTGGTTACTCAAGCATTCTGACCACGTTTTGTCCCCATTAAGTCTGTCCAAATCTATTGAAATAGTTGCACTGATGTGCTAGCCACTAGAAAATATTTGGTGCCTGATGCCTCTCCTCTTGTAACCAGACACAGGTGAGGACAAGACATGGGAGGTAGACGTGAATCAGAAGGACAATGATTTGTCACCAGCAGACCCCAACTGGAGGGGATGCAGGAGATTTGTTGAAGATGTCTCATTGCCATCAGGATTCACCTTCTGAATTACCTACAGATGACTTATCATATTTGAATGTCAAAGAGTCAACATCTAGGATCCCCTTGGCTGGTCATCATGCATTAGCTCACTAAAAGCTGCACGTGCTCTGTGGACAGGAGGTCTTGGGAAATTTTCTCAATATTCCTCTACTGTGAAATATTCTTGCCCTGAGACAGAGACAGAGAATCTCAGTAGGGCTGGACCCGGAATCATTTTTTCCAATCCCGTGAGATTTATGCTTGGGGAGGGGTGGTTGATATAATTATCTGGGGGCACTAACCTGTCCTCTTTTCATATTGACTAGATACACTGGTACGTGCAGCACGGTTTGGACCGATCTGCACACAAGTATTTTGGATGTTTCACCTACTGGCTATTTGGCTGAAATTCCCTCGAGCAGAGATCATGTTTGATCTCCAAATCCTTTGTTCAGATGTGCACTGGTTCCCGGGGCCGCCATGACAAAATGCCAAATGGGGTGTCTTTGAACAACAGAAATGTATTCTCTCAGTTCTGGGAACTAGAAATCTGAGGGCAAGCTGTCAGTGGGGTTGGTTCTGTGTGAATTCTCTGATGGAGAGTCTGTTTCAGGACTCAGTGGTTTTTCCAGGAATCTTTGGCACTGCTTGGTTTGTGGATGAATCCCTCCAATCTGCTCATGGTCTTTGGTTTTCTGTGGTATTCTTAGAAGGACACTAGTCATATTGGATCCAACCGCACGATTTCATCCTATCATGCTAACTGATCACATCTGCCTGAGCAGAGGGTTTGCCATATTCTCTTCTGTGCTCTGAGCTCCTGCCAAGGTGATGTGTTCTCAATCCAAGGAGCTCCTGTGAGTCAGAAGTGATGTCTCTCATGGGGCCATGGACATGGAAGGGTCTGCTCTTGTTGGTTCTGATTAGTTTCTACCCTATAGTCCCTGGGAAGTGAGCATTTTAAGAGTACAGACCCCAGCTGTGAAATTCCCAGCCATCCCATTCTTCATAGCAACCCCATGAAATGTTCTCTGGTCACCCCCTAGGTTCCCCTCCAGCTCAGCACTTCCAATCCTCAGCTACCATATTAGCTGTTGCTGTGTAACAAATGTTAGCAGCTTGAAATTTAGCAGATTGAAACAGCACAGATACATTATATTTTCGTGGCAGTAGGTCAGGATTCCAGACATGAGTCACCTGGGTCCACTGTTAGGGTTTCCAAAAAAAAAAAAAAAAAAAAAAAAAAAAAGCAACACGGATTTGGGTGGGGCTGTGTTCTCATCTGAAGGTTGGTTTTCTCTTCTGGTTCATTCTTGCTGTTGGCAGATTCAGCTTCTCTTGAATGGATCCTCTGATTCCGTCAGGCCCACCTAGGATAATCTCCCTCCAATGAAGTCACAGTTACTGGATTAGTAACATCATCAGGGAGTGACATCCATCATGCTCATGGGTCCTGCTCATCCTCTGGGGAGGGGATTGTAGAGTGTGTGCACTAGGGCACAGATATCTTGAGGCCACCTCGGAATCCTGCTTACCATAGCTCCTTCTCACCCAATCTGCCTCTGAGGTCCAGTGTGTTTCCCAATGAGCTCACCGGATTTATCTGGCAGGTGCCTTGCCGAATTCCTCAGGTATCCAGATCTACCAATAGGGGAGCCCTCCCTGCTCTATATAGGGATTTGATGGACCCAAGGTTTAAGCAAGATTGCAGAAATTAATTGCATTTTCATGAAACTGGGTCTCTCTAATTTTTATAAGGTGCATGTAAGCCTTGTTTACAAGAGGAGGTGTTCTCAAAATAGCCATCAAAACATTACATAAATATTGCAAATGACATATCAGATAAAGGGCTAGTGTCCAAAATCTATAAAGAACTTAGCAAACTCAACACCCAAAGAACAAATAATCCAATCAAGAAATGGGCAGAAGACATGAACAGACATTTCTGCAAAGAAGACATCCAGATGGCCAACAGACACATGAGAAAGTGCTCCACATCACTTGGCATCAGGGAACTATAAATCAAAACCACAGTGAGATCCCACCTCACACCAGTCAGAATGGCTAAAATTAACAAGTCAGGAAATGACAGATGCTGGTGAGGATGCGGAGAAAGGGGAACCCTCCTACACTGTTGGTGGGAATGCAAGCTGGTACAACCACTCTGGAAAACAGCATGGAGGTTCCTCAAAAAGTTGAAAATAGAGCCACCCTATGACCCCGCAATCGCACTACTGGGTATTTACCCTAAAGATACAAACATAGTGATCCAAAGGGGCACATGCACCTGAATGTTTATAGCAGCAATGTCCACA
>NC_081575.1:123160589-123211311 GCF_022355385.1 Mustela nigripes | reverse complement strand
ATCTCCCTGATATGAGGAAGTGGTGATGCAACATGGGGGTTAAGTGGGTAGGAGAAGAATAAATGAACCAAGATGGGATTGGGAGGGAGACAAACCATAAGTGACTCTCAATCTCACAAAACAAACTGAAGGTTGCTGGGGGGAGGGGGGTTGGGAGAGGGGGTTGGGGTTATGGACACTGGGGAGGGTAAAAAAAAGTTACACAAATACACATGAGGCTTAAGGAAGGACATGCCTTCCTCTACCCAGTCTGAGACTTCTCAGACATTTCTTGCACTCTCTGTCCATGACCATCTGCCCATCTGGCCCTTTTGCCCAGAACATTCTCTTCCAAATGAGGCCACTTATCCTCAATTCTCCTAAGCTAAAAGGGTGACAATCAATTCACACATCATGAGCCCCAAGTTAGCCACCATGGCTTCATACACTGTATGTGTCTGAGTGTCTGGTGGCCCTGTGACCTTGTGACCAGCCCCTTGGCCAGACTCACAGGGGCTGGGACAGAACACGGGGTTGACTCAGGGCAGCATTCTCTATGGAGGGATTGGGCTGCTACCTTCCAAGGACTATGTGGTAAGTGAAAAATGGCCTTATACAATTGTATTGGGCCTCTCTGATTCCTTGTAAATGAATTAAGACATTTTTAGCATAAAATTGGCCATTTTAGTCACGAGGTGATATGCTGTTAGGGGCATGAAGAACACTCAGTGTTGGGCAACCATCCCCACCATCACATCCAGAACCTTCCATCTTCCCAAACTGAAGGTCTGTCCCTATCAAACACTAACTCCCCATCCCTGTCCCCCATCCACTCTCTGTCTCTACGGATGGGACATCTCTAGGGACCTTGCAAATCTGAATCACACAGGATTTGTCCTTCTATGTCTGGCTTATCTCACTGAGCACCAGGTTCTTGAGGTCCATCCAGGTTATAGCAGGGGCAGAACATCCTTCCCTGTCAAGGCTGCATCATAGTCTACCATGTGCATGGACCTGGCTTTGCTCATTCACTCATCTGTTGATGGACACTTGGGTCACTTCCACATAATGCTGCTACAAACATGGGTGTGCAAATGCCTCTCCAGGACCCCGCCTTCAGTTTTTTACAGAACTGGAATTGCTCCATCATGGGGTAGTTCAATTTTTAATTCTTTGAGGCACCAGCATAGTGTTTTCACAGCAGCCGTGCCGTTTGATATTACCACCAACAATGCACAAAGGTTCCAATCTCTCTACATCTCTGACAACACTTGCTATTTCCTGTTCTCTGTTGATTGCTGTGGCAGCAGCCTTCCTTATGGGGATGCCTAATTCTGGCCATCGTCCGGGCCACCTGGAATCCACACCCATCAAGAATCTCCATTGATACCTTCCTTGGTATCTTCACATCTACTTGACTTCCACCATTGCATTTTGTACAGCTGTTGGTCTAAAATTCCCATAGAACATCTGGATGTCTCCTGGGATGAGGGCAGAATCCGTATTTATGAACATTTGCTTTGGTGTTTGGCTGCAGTTAGGGGATCTGAGTTCTGAGTGTTTTGGGCAGAGACTGGTGCCCATTGATGACTCCGTCAGCTCCCCACATTTCCCAGCATGCTTTGCAGGGAAATGCCACGTGAGCCTTGGTCCTGCCTGTTGTGTGTGAGAACACATAAGGTTTGTGGCCCACACGTGACTCCCCGGTGTCTTTCTCCACTCATGTTAACGAACAAGGGTGGTGTTTTAGGTAGGGAAGTCGCCATGTGAGTTTGGATCTCTACGTCACCATGTAGAACAGGTATGTCCTGGGGACATGTACACCTTGTTGTACTAAGATCCAGGGGTTAGGGTTATGTTTTGACTCCTCCATGGACCGGCAAATGGTGTGTTAACCTAATCCCAACTCAGCGATGGGAGAACAATGCTCGCGGGTTCACACTGAAACTCTCCCAAACTGAACACAGCCCACGTGATCTCTGTCTGCTGATCAAGAGTTGAAAGACCCACTACCTGGCTTTTCAGATGAGAGTCATTATGTTTGTGTTCTTCATAAAGCAGAATAAATTAGTGAATTTTGAGAATAGATGCTTCCTGGAATTGTCCATTTCTGTAGATGTGCAGGACGTCCATTTTATGCTTCTGTTTTGCTCATTATTTGTGCTCCCCCTATTTTCCCCCCTAATTTTCCCCAAAAGAGAATATACCATTGGCATTGAAATTAGGTTGGGGCTGGCTCACTGGAGAATAGTTACAGACCCAGGACGAGATCACGAGAAATGAGAAAACCCACCCACTCCTTGCACTGGGTCCTTCCACGACCCAGGGCAGCATAAGAACTTGGAATGATGAAGATATTTTGAACGAACTTGCATTCAAGGATTCTCACAGGAACACACAGTTTACGGCACATCTCAAGCTTTTATATGGAGTGACAAAATCTGCTGGAGATGTACGAAACATCTCACAAAATTAATTCTATTTACGTCAAAATGAAATCTTTAATACGATGTGCCTGCTTTTCAGGGTGGGAACTGTTTCTTTCGTGTGCTTTGCTTGTATCTTAAAAATGTGAAAATGGACTTATTTTTGTATACATTTCCCTACTTATCATTGGTCCTCTTTTGAGGTCCAAAAGGAGGCAAAAAATATGATTGGTTTGAGAAGGGGATGACCACAGGAACATGTCTGGCCTGATATCCGTCTCTCTCATCAAAAGGAGGAAGCATTGCTACCCTGATTTTTCCACTTGAAAATCAGAAATTGTCCTGTTTCTCAGCAAACTGGAACAGAGGAGCTTGGATCCATTGGTCAAGACCATAAAAAGTCAAAGCCTTTGTGAAAGCCTGAACACAAAGTCATCATTCTGGACATGACTCTTGTGAGTTCAATGTCCAGTTACAAATCTTCAAGCTCAATTTTTTTTCTTAGAAGAGTATCTTTTTCGTTCTCCACCAATATACTCCGAATTGCACATTCACAGACTTTGAAAGAAATGCCAGGGGATTATGATTAATGTTAGTCACCAAAATGGAGCCTTCCCACACACATTCAATCATCTGGACACAAGCTCAATCCCCATTGTCTGTCCGTGGTGCCTGGTTCGGCATGTCGGAAGAAGAGGGAGCCTTTGTCTTCCCGTGGAACAGGAGGGATGGACGTTGGTGTGGATGGCTCTCCGGTTTTGTCCTGGTTGTGTGCCAAGCGAGGTCTGTTGGAAAAGTGATCTTGGAGTCTTCGCTCTCATTTATGGAGGATACGATGCACGGGATCCCCTGCTGGATGACGTCTGAGCGTGAATCTGGTGCAGGAACAGACAGGTGCTTGGAGAATCTTCAAGGATGTCCGATGAAAACAAAGAACCATCGACAGCCCACAGATGGTTCTCAGAAACACAGAATCTGATCGGCGAGGCTCGGGGAGCCCCTTGGAGAGGCCCCTCAAGAGTGCGGAGCATTATGTGGCCAACAAAAGGTGTGTGCACTTACCCATCACTGTGCACAAATTGAAGGGTCCTCCAGAGAGTCAATGACATGCCACCAGCCACCTGCAAAATCGAGCAACCAGAGAGTCTTTTTTAAAAAATCCCTCAAGGAGACTAGAAGCCACATAAAAATACAACAACAGTAACCCCAAGTGAGTCCGTGTGCCATCCATTGGACAAATTGCCGGAGTTTGAAAGATCAACCACAATGAAGAACTCTTACCATAAAGTAAAGATTCACCATCTATTTTTGGGTAGGGGCTGTATTTTTTTTTTTTTTTTACGGTGGTCTACCATTCCCCCAAATACAAAGTCTGGGGATCAGCAACGTGATTCCCAAATAGTTCCTCCTGTTCTACACCAGCCTTCCCGCTGGTGATCATCCTTGGCTGTGCAACGTTTTCCCTGGAGGCCACCGTCCTGGTCTGTTTTCGCTTCTGCTGCCCGTGGTTTTGGCCGCCCACCGGAGACACCGTTCCCGAGACGAGCACCAAAAAGCCCTTCCCCTGCGTGTTCCTCTGCGAGTTTGAAGGTTGCGGATCTTACCGTTGCGTCTTTAATGCATTTAGAGTTAACCTTTGTGTATGTGTGGGTAAGACAAGGGCCCAGTTTCATTATTTTGCACGTGAACCTCCAGTTTTCCCCAACGGGACGTGTTGAAGGGACCACGTACTCACCATTGTGCATCTGTGGCTCCCTAGTTGAAGACCAGAGGACCGCATACACGTGGGATCAAAGACAGAGTGATTTCCAGATCCTTCTCGGGCGTCCCAAACCCATCCAGGCCAGGGAACGCCTGATGTTTCCGCTCGGTCCTTGAACATACATCCAGAACGGGGAGTCACTAAGGTCTGTCTCCGCACCCTCTTCCCCACCTACCGGGGTCTGGCTCTGGGGAATTCCAGGCTGATGGCTGACTTGGAGTTCACGCTCTGCCCTTCCGAAACCCACACTGACTCCTTCCCAGAGTCCTGGTTCTATCCCCTTAACACCAGCCCTTCTCTCCAGCGACCTGTACGCTCCCCAGTGTAGGCTTCTGAGACCGGACAAGGGATCTCCCACCTAACCCCCTGTCTTCAGGACGGCCGGAGGGTTCTGTCCACAGCACGCACCACCCCAACCCAAGAGAGACCCCTGTCCTTGGAAAAAAAACAAAAAAACAAAAACAAAAAAAACCTCACACAAAACAAAAACATATTTTTTGAGCAATAAAACAATATTTCAAGGCAAGAAAACAATCCAATATTTTTTTTAAAGCAATGAAACAAAACAAAAAAAAAATGGGTCCAATCTCCTGAGTTTGGGACACCCAGCTGGTTCATTACATGGACCATACGACTCTTGATCTCAGGGTTGTGGGTTCCAGCCCCATGTTGGGTGTGAAGATTAATGAAAAAATAACAGTTTTTTTTTTTTTTTTAAAGGCGTCCTCCCCAAAAGAAATCCTTTCTCCTGAGTTCGGCTTCTAAAGTTGTTTGCATGGAGCACTGGGTGTAGCGTGTAAACAATGACTCTGGGAACAGTGAAAAAAAAAATTAGATTAAAAGAAGGAAAGAAATCTGAATAAAATAGAATAAAATTGCTTGCACGATAGTTTCCTTCACTCCATGGGGGCGGGCAAAAGAATCTGCTTTTAAAGTGTGTGTCCAGAGGGACGGTTTCGGTTCAAGTCTTCGTGAAACGCAACGGGACGTCTCCACACAGAGATTCGGGACACACTGAGTGCTCATCTCAGGAGGTCGGACCCCAACGTCCGGACCCTGAGTGCCCGCACGACCCTGCTAATTAAAGGCAAAGGACTCAGGAATGCAGAGCTGCAAACGCTGGATGGCCAGATGGCCGAGGCGCCCGAGCCCAGAGCGGGACTGAGCCCAGCGGGGCTCGCATCTCCCGGACATCCGTGGGCAGACTCGGAGGCTCAGAACGGAGCGAGTCGTTCTCCGTCATCCCCCGAAATCCACAGCCTCCTTTCCCTCTTCAACGTTGACGTGGCCTGAAATACACCCCAGCCTCTCTGGGCGGGCTCCTCCTCCTCCTTCAAAGCCAGGCACGGATCTGTGTGTCAGGGGACGATTATCCCCTTGGAAATGCCAGCCTCCGGGTCCCTTCCCACAAGGTTCCAAAGGTCTTTCTATTTTGGATGGCCATGCTCACTGGCAAAGATAAACCCCCGGGGACCGGCTGCTCCGGCAGCAGGGACCCGAAATGGAGACGGAACCCAGCCGCTCTGTGGGGCAATCCAGAGCCCGGATCTGGGGTCACCACGGTCAGTGGGTTCTGCACAGGAGCTCATGACTCTGGGCCAAGCATGGAAGCTTAGCATGACGGGCTGTGTGCATGTGGCTGTAGGATGAGAGCTTTGCACATGGAAAGGGCAGAAGGGGTGGGGTTGTGCCTTTCAACCCCCGGGGCTACAGGACTGAACTCAGCCCGTGCTCTGATCACACACCGGCCTGACGGTTCTAACGAGGAGAGCCTGGTTCTGGTGGATGGAAGCCACAGGACGCGTCAGCAGAGGCCGAGGTCTGCTCATTGTGGAGAAAGACGAAGTAGTGACATCTGGGAGTGCCTTGAAGGGTAGGAGCAGGACCTTCTGGAGTTCTGGAGGATGGGACGCGTGAAGGGCAACAGGTGTTTCCAAGGCTGGAGGTCCCAGAGCAATACTCCACATGCCTTGGCAGCTGCAGAATTTAATAAAACTCAGAATAAAGAGCACGGATCGCCCACCCAGGCCACTCTGGGAGTTCCACGGATAGGAAATGACACGTGTGTGACTCTGCCCATGAGACACAGCGAGGATGGCGCACGGAGAAGACATGGCCGTGCCCCCAATGCAAAATGTGCACAAAGAGGATTTGGATTTTTTTTATCTTCTTTTTTTCTTTTTCTTTTTCTTTTTTTTACTTTCAGCACAACAGTATTCCTTCTTTTTGCACCACACCCAGTGCTCCATGCAATCCGTGCCCTCTCCAATACCCACCACCTGGTTCCCCAACCTCCCACCCCCGCCCCATCAAAACCCTCAGATTGTTTTTCAGAGTCCACAGTCTCTCATGGTTCACCTCCCCTTCCAATTTCCCTCAACCCCCTTCTCCTCTCCATCTCCCCATGTCCTCCATGATATTTGTTATGCTCCACAAATAAGTGAAACCTATGATAATTGACTCTCTCTTCTTGACTGATTTCACTCAGCATAATCTCTTCCAGTCCCGTCCATGTTGCTACAAAAGTTGGGTATTCGTCCTTTCTGATGGAGGCATCATACTCCATAGTGTATATGGACCACATCTTCCTTATGCATTCGTCCATTGAAGGGCATCTTGGTTCTTTCCACAGTTTGGTGACTATGGACATTGCTGCTATGAACATTGGGGTACAGATGGTACTTCTTTTCACGACATCTCTATCTTTGGGGTAAATACCCAGGAGTGCAATGGCAGGGTCATAGGGAAGCTCTATTTTTAATTTCTTGAGGAATCTCCACACTGTTCTCCAAAGAGGCTGCACCAACTTGCATTCCCACCAACAGTGGAAGAGGGTTCCCCTTTCTCCACATCCTCTCCAACACATGTTGTTTCCTGTCTTGCTAATTTTGGCCATTCTAACTGGTGTAAGGTGGTATCTCAATGTGGTTTTAATTTGAATCTCCCTGATGGCTCGTGATGATGAGGATTTGGATTTTAAGGAGAGCTGCAGAGGGGAGCTCTGTGATTGGGCAGCTGGGGGCGTAACGGAGAGAAAGGATCCCTGGTCGTACAGGATGGAATTACATCTGGGTGGCCACACGTTGGCACCCCATTGCACGTGATCATTCCCATTTGCCAGAATCTGGGTTCTGGTGCTGGCCCCAAAATGCTAGGGCATGGGGAGACCAAAGGTGGGAAATTCACAGCCACTGTGAATGGTCACTGAAGGCACGTGCTCTGACCCCCGCCCCGAGCTCTGGAGTTCCTCATCTTTCATCTTTGCAAACCCACCGTGAGGAGGCAATGAATACCGTCCCCTCACCAAGACCCTGGAAGCCGGGGCATATGCCCGGATCTCACGGCTCGGTTCTCTCCCTTCGTTGCCACCATGACTTTCTTAGACCTGCCCAAATCCTGTACCCAAATATTTGGCACACATTGGAAGAGCATGTGGTTTTCTCCTCCGTCTCAAGAACTCTTTCCTGATTGTTGAAGGCGCCTGCCCAACTTTGCGTTCTTGGCGTCCACTGAACTCATGAAGGATGTTAAACGTTCTGTGTACATTCCGTGTGTTGAATTTTTATACGCCTTATACACTGGGGCAAATAGGTTTTTCAGGGAGATATTCAGAGGCTATGCAAACATCCTGTTTCTTCTGGCTCATCCTGGCCTTCTTTGGCGGGTCTACACTGCAACCTGCCTGGAGTTTCTGTTTCTCTGTGTGTGGTGTCTGCTTTTTAGGTGGTGATTTGTTTTCTGGGTATTTGTTTGTTTTTCTGACAAGACGCTTGACGTCCTTCTTGGCGGTGGGCATTCTTCATGCTGGGATGAAACCAGTCCCAGGCTTGCTTGGAGAGGGTCCTCCGTCAGCTGCCTGCACTGGCACTGAGATTACAGAACACCAAGGCTCACCTTTGGCTGGTTCTCCAATGCCCTTAGGGCAACATCCAGAGACCATGCTCTTATAACCCTTATGGGGTTTGCCTTCAATCTCTTCCTTGGTTTCCAGCCAGCTCAAGGCTTTCGGGCGATGTCTTTACCTCTCAAGACCCACCCAATGACTGACGACCGCCATTACTGCAGAACGCCACCAGCTAGCCCAGAAGGATCACACATCCACACGAGACACGGGGGTTAGGCCATGAAGGCTGGCGTGTTTGCAACAAGACGGATGGATCTGCTCCTTGGTATTTACCCAAACGAGCTAACAACATCTGTCCACACCATAACCTGCACACTAATGTCTAAACCACCTTTACTAGGTTCACCACAGGGCACACACAACACCAAACAACCCATTGTTAGCTAGACTCGCCATGCTGGTGCTAGATGTTTGAATCCAGCATGGATGCTAGACCTTATCATTGAACGCTTATACCGACAGCTCTCCATTTTCTCCCTGCTCCCCCCAGCCCCTGCCCATAACCATTCTAGCCTCTGGCTCCATGAGTCTGGTTATTTCAGATTCCAAGTGCAAGTGATACTGCATTATTTGTCCTCTGTCGGACTTACATCAGTTTGCAGAACACCCTGTAGGTCCATCCATGTTGTTGCAAATGGCGAAATTTCCTACTTTCTCAAGACGGAATAATATTCCATTGTATGTACATACAGATTGGGAGTTTGGAGGGACATTGGAGAGCTCAGAAGATCCCACAGACTAAGGTTTGAGCTCTAATCAAATACACTCTATTTATATACAAATATACAATATTTACATACCAATGAGCATAAAATCCCATTCCCCAACACATCCTTTGTGGAATCTCATCTCATCCTGTATTTCCTGTTCTGTCTGCCCCCACTGCCTACCGCTTCCTTTTCAAAATTCAAACTACACACTTAAAAAAATGTGAAATGCGCAGACGTATCATCAGGACATGAATTTCTGGAGAAACAGGTAGAAAGCGTGGACAGAGCCATCACATCTGCCAGCCTCCTGGTGGAGAGAACGCAGCAGTATGGAAAGCGTGGTTCACGTGAACCACACACAGACCCACGTGGCTGTCTCTCCCCACCACACACCGGCTTCAGCAAGAATCCCAGGACCTGCCGTGACTTAGATTTGGAATCTGACATGGTGCCATGTTTCGTCCACTGGCAAGTGACAACATCTTGTGGAGATGGGAGGAGTCAATGGGAGGGTGTTTCCGATCAGGGTGTGCACAAGCCAGGGATGACCGTGGAACCATCCTCCCGTCAAGCAGCCAATGCAAATGTGCAAGAGCTGGGTCATTATCAGGGGAGGAGGCGAGACCTGCTGGGAGAATGCGGAGGGCCGGGGGCACAGCCCAGACAGCACAGTTCACAGCGAACGCCTGTGGCGTTATGATTACAGCCCTGCCGTGCCAGCCCCATCCATCCTCTTCCTGTGTTCGGCTGCCATGTTTTCTGGTACCAATCATCTCCATTAGGTTCCAAGCACCACAGGGGTGTTTGGGGCAAATAATCCGCAGTCTCTGCCCTCAAAGAACTGAAGGCTTTGGAGAACAGTACGGAGACCCAGTAAGATCCCAGAGCAAAAACAACTACATGGCACAAAGCAAGCACTTTGATCCTTACCCAAGATCCCTTTGTAAAATTCGACTTTGCTGAATGAATGAATGAATGAATGATTCCAGACACATGGAGCAAGGGTTTAAATAGAAGTGGTTTGCCGAGATCCAGTAAGAAAAGGATACACGAAATCCGCCATCAGCAAGGCAGAATGACGTGGCACCACTGTGTGCTTGAAAAGTCAGAATGGAGGTATGTTTTGTTTTTTTTTTTTAAATTTAATTTCTTTTCAGTATTCCAGAATTCATTGTTTATGCACCACACCCAGTGCTCCATGCAATCCATGCCCTCTCTAATACCCACCACCTGGTACCCCGACCTCCCACCCCCCGCCCCTTCAAAACCCTCAGATTGTTTTTCAGAGTCCATAGTCTCTCGTGGTTCACCTCCCCTTCCAATTTCCCCCAACTCCCTTCTCCTCTCCATCTCCCCATGTCCTCCATGCTATTTGTTATGCTCCGCAATTAAGTGAAACCATATGATAACTGACTCTCTCTGCTTGACTTATTTCACTCAGCATCATGTCTTCCAGTCCCGTCCATGTTGCTACAAATGTTGGGTATTCGTCCTTCCTGATGGAGGCATCATACTCCATAGTGTATATGGACCACATCTTCCTTATCCAGAATGGAGAGTATGTTTACCATGAGCACCATGGAACAATGGATGGATGTGTTCCATCACTAGATTATTCCCCTAAAACTAATTTCCCTCACACTAATATCACACTGGATGTAACTATAGTGGAATGAAAACGAAAAAAAGTTGATTTAAAAAAAAAAAAAAACCACACACACACACATTCTAAATGGGAGAAATAGATTCAGAAAGGAAATACAGATCAGAAATCCACGTCCTGACCGTCGAGAAGAGAAAATGGGCAGACGGTACTTTGAATGTTCACGCTGAAGCCTGGAGTAAAGCGCGATCTAAGTGTGTCAGGGAGCTTGATGAAGGTAAGATGGAATTGTGTGTTGGTGTTTGAACTTCCCCCCCTGGAAGGATGAGCACATCTACCTGTGGTGCGAGGGCTGCTTTGATGCCGGATGTCCTTTTGAGCTATATAAATTGCGTGCACCTGCTCATACATGCATATCGAAGGCCTATTCTACACTACACATTTTTCTAGGTTCTTGAGGCAGGTGCGTGGATAAAGATGATCATATCAGCTACCTTGTTGGGGAGGCCAACATGGGAACATGCGATTCGAACGTGTTTTTGGAAAGATGCCTCTAAATGGCTTTTCAGCTGCAGGCATGGAGGACACCAGACTAAGATACCCTCTTGGAAGGTACTGGAATGGTCCAAAGCATTGGTGGCACCACTGGAAAAGGTCCTCACTTAGACAGCAGCACCATGAGGACATGCTGGAAGAGGAATGTCGACTCGTGATGCATTTAGGATGAAGAACCTATAATTCATGAGAAGAAATTAGGAATGCACCTAAAAGAGACCTCCACATCCCCACATGAGGCACTTAGGGGGTCAGTATTTCCATTGGCCAACATCAAGAACACAAGAGGGGAACTAGATTTGGAAGGTGAGGCAGATGGTCATCTCAAGGCAAACCACAGAAATAAGCATGCATAATGTCTCTTCTGGGCCCAGGAGAAGACCCAGGTTTGCATGCAGTGAATTCCAGGGACAACAGGAAGGGAAGACAACCAATGACGTGAGCAGGTGGGCAATGAAAAGATAGACTTTCCATTTGGGGTCATGCTCTGGTACCACCGTGGTCCTTGTGTAATATGGCACATATGCTTAACACCACTGAACTGAAGGCTTTGATTTTTTGTTTTTAATGTCATGCAAATTTCACACCAAAACAGAAAAAAAGAAGAAACTCAATGGCCAGAGTGGATGAAGGGGAATCAGCAACCATGGAAAGTAAAAGACTGAACTTTAGAGTAAGAATCACCCACATGGCCCTCGGGTAGCGCTGTTGGTGGAGCATCTGACTCTGGGTTTTGGCTCAGGTCATAATCTCAAGATCGTGAGATGGACCTCCACCTCAGGCTCCGCGCTCAGCATGAAGTCTGTTTGCAGTTCCCTTCCTCTCTCTCTGCTCCATCCCACCACCCCTCACCAAGCTCTTTCTCTAAACAAACAAATGAATAAAATCTTTTTTTTTTAAAGGTGGGGGTCACTTATGCCACAGGGGTAAAAAGAAGACACAGGCCAGTACTCTTTCTATTTAGTGGTGGTAACATGATTTGCCTAGATGCATGCCATGTCCCATGGAGGCAGCAGCCAGTGTAGGAGGCACGTGTGGGACAGGAGGAGCAGGGACAGTGACAGAGTGGGAAGGATGGCTTAAAAGGGCGACATGCTCATTTCAGAAAGGATGGAACTAGACCATGTGTACAGTTAAGGAAGAGTCCATTAGGGTGATGCACCGTCCAGCTCTGTAGCCATTGGCCCCAGGGATGGACAGCTAGAGCCCCTCTGCAAAGATCAATGAGTAAGCCCCACTGCCACGATCGACCCCCAAGGAGCTTTTTAGGTTTGGTTCCATTGCTCGTACAAGTGACTTGGCTCCAGGGAACTATGATCTGAATATTGCAGGAACACACATGAAGACATGGCCAGTTCCACCAGCCATGTCTGAGAAGGCTTCTGACCTGGAGTGGTGGCATTTGGGTCAGGACATTTAGTGACTTCCCCCTGATTGCCTGCCGTCACAACCTGCCTCCCATTGGAGGATGTAAGACAAGAGATGTGTCCTGTCCTGGTTCTGGAGGCTGGAGATTGGCAGGCCAGATGTGGGCATGGGTGGTTCTTCCTAGAGGCTCAAGGAGTGTGTTCTGTGTGTGTCTTCGGCATCTAGTGTTTGTCAGCCATTGCTGGTTGGGGACACAACACCCCACCTGTGATTCTAGGTCCACATCATGCCCCCTGTGCACCTGTGGGTTCACTTGAACTTCTCCTCTCTGTTGGTGTCTATCTCAGTCTCTTCTCTTCATCTTATAAGGACACCAGTCCTACTGGACTTGAGCCTACCCTTGTGATCTCCTCTTGATGTGATCATATGTAAAGACCCTATTTCTAAATAAGGTCACATTCACAGGGCCTGGGGAGCCTTATTTTGGAAAGAGCCAGGGACTCAACTCAACCCACAGCAGGGTGGGAGGCAGATGAAGAATCTGGACAGTACATGAGTGGAGGAAAGGCATTTCTCCACCAGGGAACAGCAGGAACAAAGTTTGTTCATTGTGCCACAGGAAGAGATGCAGAGCAGCACTGGATACTTGAGGGAGAGGGACAGGAGGAAGCAAGTGCTGGACGGGTAATGTGTGAGCCATTAGAAGCCTGCTGACCTCAGCCTGGCTTCTTGTTTCCTGATGAATGAAGAGTCCCTCCTATGGTGTAAAAGCCTGGCTCTCTCTCTACCCCATTGCTTACATGGATTTATTGTGGTTTTCAGCTGGCTTGCTTAATGGCCTCTGACCATCTGGTAGTAACCAACATGCAAGGAGTCGTTATTAGAACCGGCAGGACTATCAAGGGCAGAGTTGTCTTTTGAGCTCCACATTATTTGTAGGCATGGGGTCCGTAAGTGTCCTACCCTGCAGTCCAGAGAAGAAAATCTGGGGAATAGCTAAGTGAGCCATGGGGGGTAGAGGAGACAAAGAAAATAGTGGAGGGACAGCCAGAGGCAGTGCACTGAAGGAGGCACAGCTCACCTCTGTGTTGCCAGACCTTCCTGGGCAACGATGTGGATCTTTTCCTTCTGTCCCCTCCTGGTCCCTGGTATGCCGGGTTCTCAGTAGCAGGAGACTCATGGGAGGAATACTATTAGCATGCAAGGTTTCCAAGAATGAAAGTGAAGGTTGGGTTTCAAGAATGTTGGTAATAAAACACAACACTAATAGATAACACCTCAAAGACCAGTCACACAATCTATGGACACACCAGCAGACTAAAAGGGGGAAAAAATTCTGATCATCAGGGAAATAGAAACCAAAACGACAATGAGATACCACCTCTGAGCTGTCAGAATGGCTAACATTAACAACACGTAAAACAATCAATGTTGGAGACGAGGTGGAGAAGGAGAACTCGCTTACACTGTTGGTGGGAATGCAAGCTGGTGCAGCCACTTTGGAGAACAGTGTGGAGATTCCTCAAGAAATTAAAAATAGAACTTCCCTATGACCCTGCAATTGCACTACTGGGTATTTACCCCAAAGATACAGATGTAGTGAAAAGAAGGGCCATCTGTACCCCAATATTCATAGCACCAATGTCCACAATAGCTGAACTATGGAAAGAACCTAGATGTCCATCACCAGATGAATGGATATAGAAGATGTGGCATATATATATACAATGGAATACTATGCAGCCATCAAAAGGAATGAAATCTTGCCTTTTGCAATGACGTGGATGGAACTAGAGGGGGTTATGCTCAGTGATATAAGTCAATCAGAGAGAGGCAAATACCACATGATCTTACTCATATGTGGAATTTAAGAAACAAAACAAACGAGCAAGAAGAACAAAGAGACATAGCAAGAAACGGACTCTTGATTCTAGAGAACTGATGGTTACCATAGGGGAGATGGGTGAGCAGAATGGGTCAAATGGGTGGTGGGGATTAAGGACGGCACTTACCATGATGACAACTAAGTAGTATGTAGAATTCTTGAACCACTATATTGTCTCTCTGAAACCAATATTATACCATTGTTAACTATCTGGAATTCAAATAAAAAAATTAAAATGTTACCTAAGGCTACCAGGTAGACCAGAAGTCATTGTCCTAAGTTGTCAGATGGCTGGATTTCCATTATTGTACAAGGCAACAGTGGGCTCTGGACACTCTATCCACTGACCAATTGACCCAGGAGAGAGTCATGTTGGAACTGATCTTTTCACAAGCCAGAACCCATCCCTCTAAGATTGGCGTTTATCATGAATGCAAATGGGAATTTATTTACACTGTTGAGTAGAACTCTTTGTTTAAAAAAAAAAAGAAACATCTTTTTCTAAAGGGATTGACGATGCGTGTTGCAGATGTCACCGCTCACTTGCAGAGAAGGGAACAGCTAGGTAGGGACATGGGACCCGGAGGTCAGGACAGTATTCCTCATCTGGAAGCCAGAGGGCTCTGGAAATAGTCTCCAAAGGCTCCCCCATTCTTACGTTTCAGGTTTTCATGAATTTTCCATGTTTTGGTGAGTTGGTGTTATGGCCCAAACCCCACAGTGAGTCCTCCTGGCCACCAGATGGGGCTCTGCAGACAGGATTTTCTCCCTCTCAGGATAATTTGGGTGTATTCCCCCTGTTATTCCTAAATCTTTTCTTAATACCTCTAATTCATCTTTGTGTTTCAGTTGTGAATGACCGATTCTGCTGCTCCTTCAAAGGGGTGCACCATGGGGGTCTCATTTTTCTTCTCTTCTGTTCTTTCCCCCTCCAAAAAGCTCTTCCACTCCCCCAAAACATTGGCTTTCACAGGATCGAATGGGTGCCCTAAGACAGTATTTCCTGCACGGATTTCTTGTGTCTAACTGTTCTAGGATGTTTCGGCTAGATGTTCAAACTTTCTCAAAGTTTCATCATTCCCCAAATCAGGGGTGATACCTGCATGTGTGTCCTGAGGCAGCTCTAATCAAGGATCCCAAACTTGGTGCTTCAACTGCAGAAGTGTGTCCCTTCTCGCAACTCTGGAGGCCAGAAATCTGAGATCCAGGCGGGGCAGGGCTGCTCAGATCCAGGCGGGGCAGGGTTGGGCTCCCTCCTGAGGTTCTAGGGGAGGGCCCTTCCTGCATCTTCCACCTTCTGGGGTTCCAGGCATCCTTGGGCTGGTGGCTGCATCTGTCCCATCTCGGCCTCCATCTTCACATAGTTTCTCCTCTATGTCTCCTCTTCTGTCTCTTTCAAGGATGCCTGTCATTGGGTTTAGGGCCACCCTAATCCAGGATGATCTCATCTCAGATCTTTCACTTATCCTATGTGCAAAGACCATATCATAAGTAAGACCCCATTCTCAGGTTCCTAAAAGTCAGGATTTGGAACTGTCTTTTAGAGGGCCACCATTTACCCCACCACAGCATTAAACATGTGTTGCCACTTCTTTGACGTTGGCACTAAACACTCAGAAATGGGATTCAGCCATATAGCTGGAGGTAGTTTCTGGATTTTGGCTTTTCGTCTTTTCCTCTATCTCCTAAGTCCTGTCCTCACCCGTTCTACCTACTTATTTGTGCTGGTCCCCACTGCTTGAGGCCAGAACCCTGCCTCAGTTTCCTACCTGCTCTGTGGGACTTCCAAGATGGTCCCCTCTGAGGTTCTTTTCCTACCCGACCGACTGGCTTTCCCACTGCTTTCTAACACTTCTATTTTTGTAAACTAAGTGTTTATTTTTTTCTTTTTTAAATACATGTGCTTTGATACATTTCAAAAAATACTACCACCATCTCCTGCTTTCTGCAAAGTTCCAAATCTCAGTCAATAGACGGCCGTATGAACAAAATAAAGGGATCAAAGAAGTGTTTCACTTCAGGGTCTCCGAAGCCTGCGGTGACATTTATATTCTGCAGTGGGGATAATGCGGGTCAGCGGTGACATTTATATTCTGCAGTGGGGATAATGCGGGTCAGCGGAGGCATGGACAGGTGATCCTGTTGTCCCTGTGTGAGCTAGTCTAGACTGAAGCATGGTCTGAGCAGATAAAGGTCACTCACCCCGGCCAAAGATGTGCTTGGCCATGGGGCCCAAGTTCATTGAGAACAAAACAAAACAACAGACCAAAAACCAAACAATCCACCGCCCGTTATCCTGTATATTCAGAAACCCAGGTTCCTATCAGGTCTAATCCTAAAATTTTCTTAGGGGCCAAACCAGAAAACTATATAAAAACCTATACTTTAAAAAAAAAATCTTTCATTGACTCACACAATCAGGAAGAAAACACCACTGTCTGTCCATGAACTTCATTATCAGTCAATTGCTTAGCAAATATGTATTTATCCCCTGGCAGTTGACGGATATTACAAGACACCCACAAAGATAGAAGTTCTATCCTGGGTTAAAGAAGTTCACAGCCAGGACAGGATCCTACAGTCCCTTCTTCCATTCCAAATCTACGCAATTGAAATTGTGTCAAATGTTTGGTTCTACCGTTGTTCACAACCAAGGTTCTTTGTCAACCTGTGAATTCATTACGGTCTCATTTCTCAGCATTCCACAAATATGAAATCAATACCCTCACGTGACTAGACTCTTTGACAGGGGGATGCAGTCATAATTACCACTGGAGAATGACACCGGTGACTTTTTTCCCGGCGATGGCTCACATAATGACTTGGGACATAGTCAAAGCATGGCATAGTATCATGAGAAAAATCCCACGTTGAGAACTTCTTTATATATTAGGGGCAAGACTCAGGACTGGGGATATCCTGATACTTGAAGAGATGACAGCACAAGCTCAAAACTGGGGCTCTGTGTTTATTTCTCCTGGGAAGGATATCTCTTCCATCCACCGTGCTCTTGAATTGTCACTGTGGATTATCATCTTTCCAGAATTTCTGGGTGTGGGGCATACAGTCGGGCAGAAGTCAAGGCGCATCAGCAAACATGCTCATTTTCCAGAGGGACTTTGCTGTGGGCAGATAGGGGCGAGGTGCCCTTTTCCTTCTTGTGTCTGTTCGTATTATTACATTCCCATGTTGATGCCCGTATTTGTCGATGCACGGCGGCACGGCGGACATGTCCGCCTTTACCTCGTCATTACAGCTCAGCGTCTCGGCTGTGGCTGCCCTACAGATGTTTTCCTGATGTCTTTCCTGCCCGGAAAATACCTGTGCATCTTTTTGCTCCTCTGAAGGGAACCGAGAAGCAAAGGGTTGACGTGGGCATCGCCCGAGGAAGTTGTACCTGTCCCTCCCTGCCTCCTCTCTTCATGCTATGTTCATTTCCATCAAAAACAAGCCAAGTGGAAAATGCCTTCCCCCTCCGTTCAGTTCACCGGAGACGTGTCAAGACCTGTAACTGACATTTCCAGCTCGACTCAAGGTTGTGAGGGAGAAAGGAAGGGATGAATCACTCCTTTCGAGGACGGCAAGCAAGCAATCAACTGGGGATCTTACCCTTTGAGACAAAGGAAGTGGGCGTTGGGCGAAACCCACAAAATCTGATCCAAATCTAACCCTTGTCCGAATCACTGCCAAGTGGACAGCCACCCCTGAAACAAAGCAAAAGACGATCTTAAGAAGATGAACCCAGGAAACCATGTTTTATGGGATCGCCGCAGATAAGAGGGGAGGGTTAAGGATTCATGGAGGTGTGACTTTTGTACCAAGATGGGAAACCGCAGATCCCCTCGGGGGCACTCTGTTCCCAGCCACTCCCTGCAAGTCTGTCACCGAGGTGCACAAAAGAGCTCAGACCCAGATACTTTCTCTTAAGTCTCTAAATTTGCGTGAACGATGAGATTAAATTTGCAGGCTTTCTAACCGTGGGGAGGTGATGCTGACAGCTCAAATTACGGGTTTTCACAGCCCCGGTGTTGTGCCTTATTTTCGCTTCTCGGAAACAAGAAATAGGCGTGCATAAATTAACCCGAAGAGATATTACAGCCAATAATTAGCCACGCTTGCAGTGAAAAGTATGGGGTTGGTAGCGTGAGTCACAGAATACACAATTTTCTCTTGCTCTGGCACAGAAAATACACTGCATTCAGATTGCTCTGGTGCCAATCATAGCAAGAACCAAATCTATCAAAAAATATTTTTTTGATGGGAAAAACGCAAAAAAAAAAAAAAAATCCCCAAAACAAACTCAGGACCCAAACAACAGGTGTTGCATGTTGATTAGAAATCCAATGTGTGTATGTCTTCGTGGCCACTTGAGTTTGGGGGCTCTGGGTAACCAGCAGTGAGATCCCTCACTTTCCTGTCAAGCCCCTCTCTTCCTCTCTCACTATTTATATAAATGAGCCACAGTGGGCATTGGAAATTCCTTAAATCAACCTCATTTTTCCAGGTATACTATTCTTGTAATGTAGTGGCTGACGCTATTGGCTTCATCAATGTTCATATATATATTTTTTTAAGAAAAATAAATTTTTTTTTAAGTAGGCTCCATGCAGAGGCTTGGGCTCACCACCCTTGACATCAAGACCCGAGCTGAGATCAAGAGTCCGACAGTCACCCGAAGGGCCACGCAGGTACCCCTCAAGGTTCGTATTCTTGGCAGGGATATCCCTGTAAGTTTGAAATATCCTTTCTCTGTCCTTTGGAAATAGAATTTTAAATAATTCTTTTGAAGCTCTCACCAATCATTTGGAGGGATTTCTCCTTGCCCCAAGCTCTGAATCATATCAGTACCTTGAGGGATCCTTGAAGGTTTCAGAGAACTCAGTTAAGAATTCTTTGACCTGGAGCGTTTTTAATGCGGAGGTAGATCTTTCCAGATTTCATCGTTGAAACTGATTTACTGACATTGGCTTTCCTCGGATAAATTTCGGTAGTGCATGCTTTTCCTGGACTTGTCCCTTTATTTCTGCTTCCCAGAGACATTTGCATAGACCATTGCAAACCACACTGATTTTTTGTGATTAGGGCACCATTTCCAAGTCCGCTTGGGTTATGTGCCCTTTGTCCTTCTTTTCAAATTGCTTTCCAGGGTTTATGTGAATTTTTTTTGTTTCCCGAAAACTAAGACTCTGTTATATTGCAGACACTTTTTTTTTTTTTTTAAAGATTTTATTTATTTATTTGGGACAGAGAAAGAGAGCTGAGCACAGAGGGCGAGGGAGAAGCAGGTTCCCCGCAGAGCAGAGAGGTTGATGCAAAACTCAATCCCAGGACTCTGGGATCATGACCTGAGCCCAAGGCAGATGCGTCACGGACTGAGACACCCAGGGGATCCTACTAAACACACTGCTTAAAAAATATTTATTGGGAATCTCTTTTAGACTACACAGTGTTCTAGAAGATGGACATAAAGTAATGGATACCACAGCGTCCACCTAGTGCATACTGATAGAGATACAGCTGTCTCAGCAGGCAAGTACCAAAAATAATGGTGTGTCTGTGCGTGTGTAGGAAATGCATAATTTCTCAATGTGCGCTACCAAATTCTGGCAAACAGGATGAAGAAAACTGGTAAAAAGTCTACGACAAGGGAACATTTGAACCCAGACGAGAGAGGGCAAAAGGAGCCCGTGATGCTCATCTCTGGGTCTTGTAAGTTCTAGCAGGGGTAAGGGGGCAGCCTGTGCAAAGGCCCTGAGATGGACTGCAAATTCCTGCAGAGCAAGGAGCTCCAGGTGTGTTAAATGGAGGGGACAAAATAAATGGTGGTGGACTTGGAGGTCAGACAGGTAGCTTGTGTCCATGCCATTAGGACCTTTTTGTAGGCTTTGGGAACCAGTTTGGATTTTATACACCCAGGAAAAACTCTATCATTTTGGGGGAGCCTGGGTAGCTCAGTGGGTTAAGCCTCTGCCTTTGGCTCAGGTCATGATCTCAGGGTCCTGGGATCGAGCCCTGCACTGGGCTCTCTGCTCAGCGGGGAGATTGCCTGCTCCTCTCTCTCTCTCTGCCTACTTGTGATCTCTGCCTGTCAAATAAATAAATAAAATCTTTTAAAAAAAACTATCATTTCTGCTCTCCATCTCTGTACTCATGTACTAAACTTCTCCTTTAGTAATTAAAAGAAAAATCATTTTCTTGCTTTCTTCAGACCTAGGTTTCTCTTTAAAAGTTCCTCAATCTGGTGCCTCATTCATTATATAAAAACTAAATTCACTCCAAAACGGTCAATCCTCCTCAGCCCCCAACGAAAGTAATTTTTGCCATATTCCCAACATTTCTGAAATGGTATTGATTTGCATCTTTTCCCCTCACCCAACGCCCTTGAAAGGAGAGTTTTAAAATGCCAGTCCCATAGTAGCTTTGTTTGTTGATACCTTGTGATTAAATTCTCACTTCATGCCATAATGGTCAAAAATATGGTTAATCTTATTTACAGGGTACGGATTAATGATGTTTTGCTTCTGAACTAATACATATTTTTCTAAACAATGTGTATTTTATGGACATGGATTTGATTATACAGATCAGCCATTAGATTTTCCTTCTGCGACATAATTTAAATCCTTCATATCCTTATTCTCTCCTTTGTCTTCCTCGATCCGTCATGCTAAAGTGTCTTAATATGAGTTTTATTTCTGGTCACAGGGAAGATGCGGTTATCGGACCCAACACGCCCACTGAAACAAATTGAATGTGTTGGAGGAGCCTATCTTATTAGAAGCATCGCAGCGCGGATGGGAAGGCGTGGAATCATCTGGCCGTGGAATCATCTGGCCGTGGAATCATCTGGCCGTGGTCTCGAGGGAGGCAGTGATGCAGAAGAGTAACAGGATCCTTGGAGACACCTTTTCCCAGAGGGTGTTTTGTGACCTGGTCAAAATTAAACCTCATTTTTAATATCTCCTCCTATTTCTCCAGAAAGAGAAGACAACGGCTTTATGTCCTTTTCAGGATGGGGAGTCTAATTGGAGAAGGGGGGGTGTTTCCTGCACTGAGGTACAATTCTAAAGTTCTACACCAGCGATTCTTGAAATGTGGCACAGGGAAGCCTGGCGGGGAGTGTGGTTCCTTGAGTCAAACTGTTTCATGATAATATGGAGATGACATTTATCTTTTTTGTTCTCCCCCAAGTGTCCAGTGGACTTTTTTGGGGGTGGGGAGGAGAAATGTGATGGGGATAACACAGCACATTGAAATCAGAAGCAGCTATGAGTGTGAAAAGGGATTTTCAGGGGTGCCTGGGGTGGCTCAGTGGGTTAAAGCCTCTGCCTCAGGTCATGATTTGAGGGTCCTGGGATTGAGCCCCGCATCGGGCTCTCTGCTCAGCAAGGAGCCTGCTTCCTCCTCTCTCTCTCTCTGCCTGCCTTTCTGCCTACTTGTGATCTCTTGTCTGTCAAATAAATAAATAAAATCTTAAAAAAAAAGAAAAGGGATTTGCAAAATGTAAAACAATACCCTTTTATCACTAATATTATCACATTACTGAGACTGTAATACACAGAACATCTATATCCTACTATGTAGGAATACAACATATTCATCATATAATAAGACCATATAAAATTTTTCATACAGTGAGAATATAATATACTTATCATAAAGAAGGTATGACTTGTGTTAACAAGCAATGGCTTTATTATCATGACTTTTATTGTTTTTAAAGATTTTTACATTTATTTATGAGAGAGAGAGAGAGGAGGGAGGAGCAGAAGAAGAGAGAGCCGAGCATGGAGCCCAGTGTGGGGCTCAATCTCAGGACCCTTAGATCACAACCTGAGCCAAAACCAAGAGTCGGACACTTAACCAACTATGCCACCCAGGAGCCCCGCCATTACCTTTAAATATATCAATCAATAGATGTGCAAAAATCTTCTGAAATTTTTTTGGAGATTTTATTTTTAAGTAATCTATATACCCAATGGAGGGCTTGAACTCACAACCCTGAGGTCAAGAGTCACATGCTCTACCAACCAGGCATGCCCCCAAATCTTCTCACTTTGCAAAGGCAGCAAATATGAATTGATATAAATTCCATAGACAAAATTCAGGGTCCTCAAGAACTGAGAATGTAAAGAGGTTCTAACCCTAAGGGGTTGGAGAGACACTGACTGTACTTTCAACGTAAGAGTAGACAAGATGCAAAGTTGGGCTCCACCCCAAGAACCTACAGAAGAGGAACACCGGCACTGAGCTAACAAGACAATGGGAAGTTCTTGAGAACTTCCAAACATCCACGTACCCTCTTGCAGAGTAGTAGGAGAAATTCTCACCCCTTAGGTGGTACTTCTCCCAAATGCCAAACTCTAAATTTCGTTTAAAATGTTCCTGAATTGATAGCGTCCTCAGGCACAGTGATGAAATTTGAAATATCAAATATATAACAGCTTCTACGGCAAAGGGACCTAACTATTCAGAACGAATAACATCATTTTATCATGCATTTTGGGCTGAATTTCAACCCCATAGAGACACCCATAAGAACCAAACACATACCTTCTCTGGAGGAACGTGCCTTGCTTCTGGGAAGTAAGGAAAATGAGCAGCTCAAATGTAAAGCTTAGTAAACCCATAAAGACTTAAGTCACTGTGAGCCAATTCTAATGGGCATGAGACACAGAAGAAACAGAGCAACCAAGATTTCAGAGGTCTGAATTATCGGCTACAGATGGGAGTGTGACCAACCTGAGGAAAGCGAAGCTAGCTTAATTCTAAAAAGACCAAATCGAGCTCCCAAAATGAAAAAATAATAAATCAGTGATATTTGAAACTCCGTGGATGGGGTTTAAAAGTCGATCAGATATAACTGAAGAGAGAGTTAGTGAACTGGAGGGCTCGATGATCCAGAAGCTGGCACGGAGGGACATTGAAATTAAACACATGAAAGAGATGGGAAGAATTGCCAAAGGTACAAGAAGAGTTAACGAACGTTAGAAAGACAGGAGAGAGAGTAAGCCAACAGGAATATTTGAAGATCTGTTGACTGAGAATCCACCAGAATCGAAAAGGCAGCAACCCATACGTATAGGAAATAACACCAGTCTCCAGAAGACCAAAAATAAAGGTACACACACACATCAGATGAAATTTCAGAATATTAAAGATAAAAAATAGCCTATCTTAAAAGCAGCCAGAGAATAATAATAAAAAAAAAATTAACAAATTTCAAAGGCTGGAGGGTAAGGCTTACAACTGACGTCTCTATCAAGCGGTGAAAGCCAGCAATATAAGACGACAGAAAAATAAAAATAATTTAAGGGTTGGTTGAAAGAAAGTCAATCCCTGAGAAAATACCTTCCAAAAATAAGTGCTTAAATCAATACAGCTGCAAAAAAACAATACCCAGAGAACATTTTTTTGTGAGCGGACCATCACAGCAGGAAAGTGTAAAGACTGTATTAAGAAAATTGAAACTAACCCAAGCTGGAACCCGTAAGAGTACAAGAGGTGAAGAAATCAGAAAATGGGAAACACAGAGGCAGATCTGCACAAACACTGAATGTGTAACACAGTCTTACTCACGCCCTGTGGAGACGGAACAGCTGGTCATCAAGGAAGCAGCCACGTCTGAAATTAGTGCTTACCAAGGAAAATTTTCCAAGGGAAGGATTAAAAGTAATTTTTAGGGTGTACAAAGTTTATGCAAGTGGTGTCATATTGGATATTTTGCACGTGTTCAGGGTTCATTACATCGATATATCCTACCCTATGGGTCATATAAATGTGATCTTCTAGGACCCCGTACCTCCATCTTGGTGCAGGCTCTGCTGGGATGCTTGGGAATGAAATGTGGAGGGTGCCTCACTGGATATTGTCTAAACCGGACCAGAAATGCCAGCAGGAGTCTTGCAGAAAGTGGGCATCCCTCAGAGCTCTGCTGAGCAGTCTTTCTGCCTTACCTGGTACACATGTGTGTACACACACACACACACTGCAGAATTCTCCACTTACTGTTGGCCTAGCAATTGTCTTGGTAAGCCCAGCATATTTCATTTCCTTTCATATCGGCAGCAGGCTGCCAATCAATGCTGAAAGCCACCTCGTGGAAGGTTGACAGAGGGAGACGGACTCGTGGCTGGATGTGATAAAAGCAGAAATATTGGTTGCAAAGAATGGGACTTTGGAAGTGAATGATGGCGTTCTACCTGTCACATCAGACAATGCTACATGATCGCTTCTTTCCATTAGTCTTTCTTCGTGGGATGAAATATTCTATTCTGAAATATTCTATTCCCTCTGTTGGCTCACTCACTGGTTTGTTTACTAAAAAATGAATAGCAATGATAGACCAATATCATTGATCTGCCCTTATATATGACATGGTTATAGCTCAACTACTTTTTAGAAAGACTCTACACTGGTTTTTAAAAACAAACAAACGAACAAACAAACAAACTTGGGAGATACCGTCTGAAGGTCTGCCTGACCTCACTTCACAGCATCAGTTTTTTACAACTCACACTACCATCTGTACGCAGAGCACACGAATCCCCCTGTCGCAACAGCAGGTGTTCACACACATGGAACTCAGCCCCAAGTCTGTGCACTTCCAGGGTTCAGTTTATGGGAGTTAATTTTGTACATTCCTCAAATCACTTTTGATCATCCGGGACAATCACACCTGAAAGGATTCAAAATGTTTAACTTCCTTCTTTGGAAACCTCATTTCAAAGGACATCCAGCGACGGCTGTTGAACAAGGCATTTCTCAGCAGAAGTATCCTTCCATGGTGATTTTCACATCAATTTATGTAGTCTCATTTCATATAGACTAATATTCCCCCTCGTCCTCGTTAAATCTTTGGGGAAAAATGTGAACCGATGGAGTAATACGTCAAAGTGGATGCCTCCTGAACTGGATTTGCTTTCGCTTCTTTGGAAAATCATAGTAAAGTCATCACCACTTTATATATTCAACCGATACTTAGTGGACACAGATGTCACGTCAGCCAAGAAGAGCAGAGACATGTAACACCTCTCTGTCTCCCACGCCGTGCCACACACATTCAATAAGGTCCAACGGCATATAAAAAATGTTAGCGTTTGAAACCCAATTCTATTCTTCCCAAAATCCATAGCAGAAGCCCTAGGAGAAGCATTCCAATATTTGCCTTAAACTGTGTTTATTCAGAACAAGAAAGATCTTATAAGAAAACTCAAAACTGAAGTGTGCATGATCTTAATTTTTGAGATGTGCCTCATAACTTAGCAAAAAGTGTCCTCCTCATCACCATCAGCACCACCATCACCACCACCATCATCATCACCACCATCATCATCCCCATCATTACCAGATGCCATTGGAGCTTCCAGGGGAACAACCTGACCCCAAAAGACCTTCTCCTCCTTTCCTTTACCCCAAGAAGACAGTGGTCTGACTGATTATTTCGTTGGAGCTGCAGAGCATCCTCGGTGGCCTAGAAACAGCTCAAACTGATGCCCGAACCTCCTTGTGAGACACCGTCTAAATGGCCTGTTGACAAATTGGTCTGGTCTGAGCATCCTAAATGATTTTCAGTGCAGCTTCTGTTCCTGTACAGTCATTTGTTGCACTGTCACTCTACAGTTCCCTGGGAATAAATTAATGAAAACTGAACTGAATGTCTTCTTTTTCTCTCCTTTAACGTCCCTGTAACAAGTATTGTTTTTTTTTTTTTTCTCTCTCTCTCTGTGAGAACTCACTGTCCTGAACAAGTGTAGGCACAGAAATCTTCATTTTGTTACTTCACCCTTCTAGCGGGAGTAAGGATGAGCCATCTCTGGTTATGGCCATCTGGATACTAAAATACTCACTTGGCTCCATCAACTAATTTTGAAACAGTGGCTTGAGACGTCTGGTGTGCATCTGTGAGAGTGAACTTAGATATAAGTCAGAGAAGGGATCCAAAAAACCTATGCTTGGAAAATACACTAGGAAAGAATTGGAGGAGAAAATGAAAAGCAGTAGTATTCATTAAGATCAGATGTCGTTGTATCTGACCAGACCAAAGGCACAGGTTTTCTTACAGCCACAGCTCATGCCATACCAGAGTCCCATGCGGGAGCCACAGATAATCAAGGGTGTCCAATTAACCATTGGCTTCTGAGCTTCTGTGCCTGACAGTTGCATTTTGGCCCCGTTTAGTGAGACCTGGTAGTGTATTCTTAGCAAAGTTAGACCCTGAGATCCAAGTCTTCATGTATCTGGGAGGGCAGCCCACCTGACTGCTGTGGGTCAAGGAGGCCTGCCTGCAACCTCACAGGTTCAAATAATCAGTCAAGCAGATGAATGGTGTCAGGTTGCCAAGATGAAGTGGTAAAGTGTCCAGGGAAAGGAGCCTGGTGAGGAAAAGTCAGGCAGGAAAACTCTGGAAATTGAGCCTAGGAGACTTTTGTCATTGGATGAGCGATTAATCTATCCATGGATCCATCCATCCACTCATCTCTCCACCCACCCACCGTTCCATCTACCCACCCACCCATCGACCTATCTATCCAACCAACCACCTACCCAACTATCCACCCAGGTATCCATCCAGTCACCCAGTATCCATCCATCCATCCATCCATCCATCCATCCATCCATCCACCCATCTGTTCCCTCATGCTTGCATGCAGGCAAGCATCCATTTAACATACAAGCATGATATACAAAGAACTTCTCCAGCCTTGGGAACACAAGGAACATGCAAAGATATGGTCCAGTTACCAGAACTTGAGGTTCCCAGCCAGGGTTGAGACTCCAGGAAGAGAGATCATGGACTACAGGAGAAAGGGAGAGACTCTTGGGATCAGTAATTCAGATGCAGCAATCTCTTGCTTTAGAAGACTGACTGACCACAGAGAGCATGGTGGGCGATGATGTAGGGTCTAAGTCAGCATCTGGAGATCAGCACCAAAGTCTTCCCTAATCAGGCAGCCTAGTGAGAAAAGGACCATAAGTCTACCCTTTCCATGAAGGTACCACTACAAAAGGGGTTTTCTCTGTGGTCTGCCTTAAATCTTCCTTGCTCAGGGCCAGATGGATCTGGGAACGGACATGGAAATGAGCCTCTTAGTAGAGATACTGGGAGGGGGCAGTGAAGGACTCTCTGGATGAAGAAAGAGGAAAATGAAACCCATGAGCAAAAGTTGGAGAGAAGGTGCAGAAGTGAAAAGAATCTAGAGCAGATGTTGGCACAGAAAGCAGAAAAGTATATCCAAAGCAAGAGTACTTGGCTTACTCAATTAAGCATCCAACTCTTGATTTTGACTCAGGTTATGCTCCTAGGGTCCTGAGATTGAGCCCCAGGTTGGGCTCTATGCTCAGCAGGGAATCTGCTTAAGAATTCTCTCCATCTCCCTCTACTTCTCCCAGCACTCACTCACACATACTCTCTTTCTGAGCTTCATATTAATTAATAAATCTTAAAAAAAATATCCATGGCAGAATTCTGGGAGCACAGAATGTTATTTATGAGGGTCTTGTTTGCAGGACATGAAATCCAGGCCAGTTGCAGGACAGATGGTGGGTCATGGAAGATGCATGGCTGGGGAGACTTGAGGACAGGAGGAGGTGGCCAGGTGGCCACGGACTTTGTATTGTAGGCAATGAGACACTGGTGGAGGCGTGGGAAGTAGGTCACTCTGATGCATCACCCGGATTCTAGTGCAGAGAGTAGAAATGGGGAAATCAATTAGGAGACCATTATAAGTAGAAAGAACAGCTCCCAATAAGAGGGTGACAACAAAGAAACAAAGGTGCCAGAGAGATTTGGAAAAGTGGGCTAGGTACAGGAATGTGAGCTGCATCGATGTTTCAAAATCGCTCCCTCTGAAGGGATAGTGAAGGTGGGTGCTTACGTGTGTGTCCTCGCAAGAAACCACTGAGTTCCTAGAATAGAATAAACGGAAGATGTTTATTATGAAGATATTTATCTTCTTACAGACGACATGGGCAGCAGGGGAATGTGTCAATGATATAATTAAAAGTACCATGTGAACAAGAGAGGGAAGCTTTACTGAGAACACGAAGCATCCATAATGATGTGCTTGTGGGAAATTCAGACTTTTCAAGGGAAGTGGCCCCATCACAATTCAACTTTACAGACAAACAAAATCCTGGGGTATGACTACAGAAAGCAGTTAACTGTTTTTGACTAGACTCATTTTAATTTAGTTAAGGAGCAAATACAATTTTTGTAAAGATTTATTGATTTACTAGAGAGAGAGAGACAGAGCAAGAGAAGGAGAGGGGCAGAGGGAGAGGGAGAGAATCTCAAGCAGACCTTGAGTTGAACATGGAGCCTGTCTGTGGGGCTTGATCCGAGGACCCTGAGATCACGCCCTGAGCCAAAAAAATCAAGAGTCTGACACTCAATTGACTTGTTAGAATTATGAGGTCAAAGCACGAGGCAGAAGCAACCAGCAGAGAAAACAAAGTGTCCAAAGCTTTGGTGATAACATACAGGACCTTCAGCCAACACATAGGTCTGAATTCTACTGGAAGAAAAGACAACTTAAATGGGGATTTCCCCTGTTCGTGTGTGATCTTCATGTTGGAGCAGCCTGCGAATCAACAGAGTTACCTATGACAACGGTCATCCTTGAGTACCATTAGAGTCAGAATGCTAAGGACAAGGGGCCCAGCTTTCTTTGTCCACACCTTGATAACTGGAAGGGAACGAGGAAGTTGAGTAGGTTCCTACAGACCGGCAACAGTCTTGAGAAGCTAAAAGGAGGAGAGAGATCGCTTCTCGTGTTTCAGAGGGGGGCATTGGCGTGGCGTCCTCCTGCTAAGAACTGGGTGGTACAAGAAATAAGTCGGCCCGGGATTTAAAACTGAGAACCGCACACACTCACATCTTGCCAAAAGGAGGTGACCAGCCATCGGGTGGATCCAAACCAAGAGCCTGTCTATAACTGTTTAACTGAGGAGTTGGGGAACACCCAACATTCCAATGAAGACAACCTGGCTCGGATCTGGAGGCAGGCAGAAACGTGACGGGGATTTAATACGTGGGAACCCAGTGAATCATGTTATTCTGGGTACACAGAAAGGCTGTGTTAATTAGAAGAGAAACAAGCAGCTTCTACCATGATTGGCCAGAATGTTGAGGGGAACAATGAAAGCTTCATATGATAGATGTAAATAAGTGGTATATATATATATATAACTGAATATTCTCAGAGTCTCCAGTTAGTACATATACAATAAAAAAATGTATTATGATAGAAAAATACACCAGTGTGTTAATCAAATATATGTGTGTGTGTGTATATATATTTGCACCTGTATTTAGGGCATATTTCTATGGCTGTGTAGGCTCAAACACTCAAAACGTGTCTATACCGAGGGGCACCGCCCAGCTCTAACATGGTAAAAGTCCTCTATGAACTCCTAAGGAGAGGAAATCCAACAAGAAATGTCTCTTCGACATTTATAGGTTGAGTCTTGTGATATCTGCTGACCATCTTTCTGATTTAGTGTTCTGAGGAATGCATTTTGGGACAATCTGGACAGGACATAGAAAGGTGACACCCAAGGAGTGTCCCTTGGCATTGCTCATCTGTCCCTGATGGTGGGGTGCCCATGTGGGCCAAAGGATGCCCAGTTTGGTGGCAGAGCCTGTCCTGGTGCCCATCTAAGTCGTCTTTCTCCTCCCCCCACAGTTTTAGGTTGACACACAATTCGTGCGGCCAAGAAGAGGGAGAAGAACCCAAGTCTGGAGGATTTCTGGCATCTGGAGAAAGAAAAGAGGAAGAACAGGAGGCAGAGATCAACAGATCTTGAGGCAGAGAAGAAGAAGAAGGTGGTCCCAACATTGAGCAGAATCATGGCAGCCCAGACTAGGAGCTGATGGATGATGGGGAAGCCAATGGGTAGATCACCCAAGAGAGAGGAGGCAGACACCAGCAGAAAGCCCATCACATGAGCATTTGGACTTGCAAGCTTATGAGTAGAAGCCATCCAGGGAAAGTTGTAAGAAGTTGAGTTGAGGTTGGTGGCAGTTATGAGGTTGGCAAAGAAAAGGGCACTGTCTTCACTGGACAGTTACCCTCAACTCTCCCTGTGGTCTGGGGTTAGAAATCAAGAAGAAATTCTGTCTTGTTACAATTATGACCATAGCACGAATTTCCAAGGGAAGTCTTAACTTTCATTTTCTGAGTGTTGTGTTGTTATGAAAAAGTTAGACAATTTTCTTCCAGCTGTGTCTTGAGTTCAGTCCAATGATGGAACCACAGACTTTACCAAGAGGGCCCACGCACAGCAGCTTTTTGGGAAAAAAAAAAAAAATGAATGTCAGGTGAAATTGCTTTGAGCTGCCAAAAATCTAACAAACAGCCCACTGTCAATTACTTGTCATGGGCTCCTTGGTGCTTTGCAAAGCTTATTTTAGCTTTTAGGAAAATCTACTTATCCCAAAATAAATGCCCGCAGTGCATTGCTGTAGGAGAAATAAAGCCACACCGTTCAATGGAAGACTGTGCAGGGGAATTATCCTGGTGTAAGTACACCGGCTAAATTACTTTAGAAAATACTAAAGGAGCTAAGCTACCGTGGTCCTTCACAAAGAAGACAGACGAGCATACAGCAGTCTTGTTCTCAGAAACCGCAAGAAGAATTAGGTCTGTAAACTGTGCGTCAGGCACAGCTAGAATGGGAGGGTCCTCCTTGAGAATTAGGGATTGTGCTGGACTGACAGCATCTACCCATAGGTTGGTCTAATCCCAGCAATGGAGATCTGCAAACAACTGTGTATGAGACATCTGTTCTTAATTGTCTTTTAGTTTATTTCTTGGAGTGGCGGATGCCATCCACCGGAAAATGGAATTGGTGAGGAGAAGGTTTGCAACCACTGCATCTTCCCAGTTTGGGTCCGGGGTTGAGATTTTTAAGATCTAGATGCAAACACTCAAAGGATACCCTTGGATGAAGACATTTCATGAGATCATGTCCCAGCTCGAAATGCGTATTTTATGCTAGCCATGCCGCTAAGTGATACTATTTTAAATCACTTTGGAGAAACATCTCTACCTCTACAGTCTAATTTCCAAACTGATCCATGGCCAGAAAGATCCATAGAGATTCAATGATATGACAGATTTTTTTTCCTCATCCCATAGAATCACATGGCTGTCTACCCTTGTGGGGTGCTCTATTACATAAAAATTTGTTTTCTCTCCCTGTGCATGTTGTAACTGGTTTTTCCAAGTCTTGAGCCGTCCCCCTCCCCCATGAAAATGTTCATCCTTCTTTCCAATTGTAAACTCTGAATGTCATGGTCACATTCCTAAAGGTGTATATCACTCCACCTTGACCAAGTCTTGTCATCATGTCAGAAGCAGATGATGATACACTTGCTGGGGTCAGTAGTCACTTGGGGACAGAGTAACCCTGTGGTGTAAGCCGATAATCTCCAAAAGCCAGCCTGGCCCATTCTCTTTGTTGATTTTGGTAGACTTTTGGTGACTCATTCAGCGTCCAGCATAGCAAACACGTATGGGTGAAGACATTTCATATTCTATTTTCCAGCATCCTGACAACAGGAAAACTGCAGAGTATTTCTGTAACATATGGTTGCCTCCTCTTCTCCAACACCCAAGGCATTGCTCAAGAAACAGAGAATTTAGAATGTTCTATCGTGTTCTAAATGGACATCCCAACCTGAGCCATCTGAGAGAGCCCTATACGCTTTCTAATCTAAATATAAATGGGGAGGTTTGGTGATTCATCTCTCCAATTCTGTTTTATTTGTGTGTTTAGGTGTGTCTTCTCTCCCCTCTCGCTGGGTGGCAGAGCAAAGCCTTCCTAGCGGGATGAAATGAAGGCTTCCCATGGCAACCAGAAAACAGCAGACTCGCTCACCACCCTCCAATAACCCCATGAGAAGAGGATCAATATCTATTGGAGACAGAGTTCAGCGGCTGGGGTGAAGGGACCAGAAATGCTAGCCTCCACGCAGCCCAGCCCTATTAGGGTAGGTAAATGCCTACCCAATCTGGCAGGACGCCGTTGAGAAGGTTCAAAGTTAAACTGGACAATGCAGAGAAAGAACTAATTCCCCATGATCGCTCAATTGCCATCAGTAAGAGATGTTCATTACCAGGCAGGACACATGCATGTGCTCTGAGCACCTGCCAGTCCATTCCGTCTGTGGACGTTGCGTTTATCGAGCACCTTCCACATGTGAGGAAGGTTATGTAAAAAGTACTAAGGCCTCATTGTCCTTCTTCAGCAGTAGACATGATTAATGATTAATAACGTATTTATGGAAACAGAACACATGGATGAAATCCACAACAGAAATATAAGAAACGGGGGGCAGTATTTCAAGTGTTGGAGTGATTTGTGGGGGCTCAGGAGAGAGCCCTTGAATGGGAAAAAGAACTGTGTTTTGATGCTTGTCTTAGTTTTCTTTCTTCCTTTTTTTTTTAAATGATGCACAATTTTTATTTTTATTTTTTAAATTTAATTTTTTCAGTGTTCCAAGATTCATTGTTTATGCACCACACCCAGTGCTCCAGGCCATCCATGCCTTCCTTAATACCCACCACCAGGATCACCAACCCCCCACCCTTTTCCCCTCCAAAACCCTCAGCTTCTTTCTCAGAGTCCACAGTCTCTCATGGTTCATCTCCCCCTCTGATTTACCCCAACTCACTTTTCCTTTCCTTCTCTTAATGTCCTCCATGTTATTCCTTATGCTCCACAAGTAAGTGAAACCATATAATTGACTCTCTCCGTCTGACCTATTGACTCAGCACAATCTCATCCAGTCCTGTCCATGTTGATGCAAAAGTTAGGTGTTCATCCTTTCTGATGGAGGTAACTCTGAAGATGCTATGACAACTTTCTACAAATTGGGTGTCTTCAAGCAACAGAAATGCATCCGCTCCCAGTGTGGAGGACAGAACTCCAAAATCAAGGTGTTGGCAGCATTGGTTCCTCCTGAGTGTTGTGGGGGAGAAGCTGCCCTGTGTCTCTCTTCCAGCTTCAGTGGCTGCTGGCCATCCTTGGCATTTCTGGGCTTGTAGACGTACTGATGTAGTCATTCCAATTCCCACCTCTTTCTTCAGATGATCTTGTTCTCTACAGTTCTCTTCTCTTCAGTCTGCTATGAGGATGTGATTGGATTTGGGTCTCTCCTATCTTGGTATTCTTAACATTAGAAGCATTTGCAAAGACCCTTTTCTGAGTTAAAGTCACAACCCCCAGGTATCAGGGATGGGGATGTAGGACATATCTTTTGGGGGAATGGCAATTCAACCCATTATAGACCTTGAGCAGTGTAGTATTGAAGGAGAAGGTAAAAAAAAAAAAAATAGCCTGGAAATCCATAAAATCATGAACGCTTTTACTTCCCCATGAAGGATTGTCCCATGATACCTCGGGCATCTGTAAGCTATGTGGAAAGTCAGTTTCTCCAAAAGTTAAGATTCTCATGACAGGAAGTATGTCCAAGACATGTTCATTGTTGGAGTAGAACCAATTTTAAAACCTGGACCAATGGGTGTTGACAATATCTCCATGTGAAATGATTCATTAGAAAGACCAAGAATATGAGTCTTTTGGGACCATGGAAGAAAAGATTACCTAGGAAGTACTTAGGAAAAATTGCTTCAAGGTACGGTTGAGAGGTTCCAGCAAAGAGGTGGCATGCTTTTGGACTCTTGAGTTTTTATCTGCCTGGTTTACTTCTCTCTCCTCAACTTACCCTATGGGTCCTTCCCTATCCTGTTCTTCTAGCTCTTTGTTCTCATTTCTGTGTACCTCAGTTATAACGACTGCATAATTAAGTGCTTAAGAATCCTTCGTCCACCCTTCCTCCCAGTCTAGAGCTTCTTGAGTGTCTCACAAAGTGGCCCTGATACTATTTTTTGCTTCTCAGCTCTCAGTAGGTAAAGAAGAAAGCATCCCACACCAGGAGAGGAATCTAACCATGACTGAGTGGACCCCCATTCACAGCACACAGGCAGAAGTTCTTGTCATGAAATTATCTCCCCTTGGAGGAAATGATGTTGATCTTGAAAATGAAAGTTCTGTTGAAGAGTTTCAGGCAGGGGAATATGACAGAGGTGTGAATGAGCAGGACTTGGCAGCTGCCCTGGGTGCGGACAAGTGGGAGCTCTGAGACGCCAACCTCAGAGGTGATGAATTGCTTCCATCACCCTGTGGAATTTCTGACTTCCCAAATCCAATTACCCAACGCTGGGCAATCTCTCTCTCTCTGTTGGCTTTGTCCCCGAGAATGAGCTGTGTTGGGCGGGGAAGTTCATAGCAGTGCAGGATGTTCTTATTCCTACCTTTTTTCTCTCTGAGTTTTGGGTATTTCTTTGTTTCAGCTTGCCCAGTGGCTTCAATCCCTTCTCCCAGGTCTTCCATAGTATGGTGCTTTGGGAGAAGATGGCAGACACGTCTTGATGATGTGTCTTGATGATTGAAGCTTGATGATATCAGCTTCTTATGTGCTTGGCCAACACCTGGAGCATGAAGTCCATCCCCCTTTCCTTAGTTAATGAACTGGCTCTTAACTTTATGTCCTGGTACAAGTCAACCATGTACCAGGTCAACTTGGTACAAGTCAACCACCAAACCATGGTGCTTTGGGAGAAGATGGCAGACACATCTTGATGATGTGTTTTGATGATTGAAGCTTGATGATATCAGCTTCTTATGTACTCATCCAACAGCTGGAGCATGAAGTCCATCCCCTTCCTTTAGTTATTGGACTGGCTCTTAACTTTAATGACTTGGTATGAGTCAACTTTATGACCTGGTACAAGTCAACCTATGAAGCCAGGGGGTAGGTGAGCTGTGGCTGGGACATCACCTCGAAATCTGTAAACTCTGCCCCCCGAGGTGGTTGGTGCATCACTAGATGAGTACGGTGAGGCTCTCTTTGAAATCATCAACTGGGAGTCAAAGAGTGCCTAAGCCATGCTGTTCACAAAGACTTTACATCTCACCTCATAGCTGGATCAACACGATAAAAAAATTGATTGCTTAGTTATTGTTTGGAGGTGATTTTTAAACAATGGGGTCACACTTTCTCCTGAGGCTCCAGCTTCTGGGGGAGCCAGGTGTCCCTGGGCTTATGGCCACGTGCCTCTCCTCTTTCTGTCTCTATCTCCAGATGGCTTCTCCTCTGTGTCTGTGTCTCCTCTTTTGTCTCTTCTAAGGACTCTAGTCATTCACTTTAGGGCCACCATGATTCAAGATGTCCTTATCCCATATCTTTAACTTAAAAGAAAATGGAAAGTCCTTGTTCCCATTTAGGGTCACATTCACAGGTTCCAAGGATTGGGACCTGATATTTGAAGGGCCGTAATTTGGCCCGCCACTCCAGGTAGAGAAGGTCTCCTTGGCGTGGGACCACCCATTCCTGCCATGCAACACTAGGCAGGCTCCAGAATTTGTTGCACAGAGTCACGTGCTAAATAAAGGACCTCATCCTTAACAACCAGAATGCGCCACTGGAACAACTCTCTTTCCTAGAGAGTGCTGAGTGGAAAGGAGGTATTTCTGGGACTAAACACAGCAGAAGGGGAACTTCCATCGCTGTGTGCATTTTGTGGATTTCGTCGTCTTTCCTGATAGCCAGAAAGCAAAGCACGTGGGGTTGCACTTGATGCCAAGATTATAGGAGGGAAAGTTTCCCAAAAGGTACGTTAAAAGGTGAACCCCAAATTAGGAAAAATGCCTCCCCCCTGTCCCTGGTGCCACCTGAGACTGGCAAGGACCTGGCAAGGAAACTTCTGATGCAATTTGAGGTTTTGAGGAAAATATTGTAAAGAGGAACAAGAAGAAGATTGGAAATGTAACTGGCCACAATCAGGCAAGGATGCAGCCGACTGTCAAGATAAGCCATTTTTATGCTTTTCAGTAATTAAAAACAGGTGCTCCTACGGCCCGAGTAAAGCCATATGTGGATGGTGGGCTGTTTCCAAAAGGATGGTTGAGGCGACAGAACTTCTCTTTCAAAGCAGAGCACACGTCCACGTGTTTCTGGAAGACAGTACATTTCCACACCACGGTATTTCTAGACCGTTTCACCTCGCCCCAGTTTCTCTGTTTCACAACAAATTTCAAGCATACCATACACTCTTGTTAAGTATGGTCACGTTGGTGTAAATCTCACGTCCACATGACCTTCTCAGTGGCAGCCACCTTTGGCTTTGCTGGCTGTTCTCTACCTGAATGATAATAAAGCCTATATTTTAAAACACCTCCCTGCCCTGAAATGTCTGGTCAGAGCACTGCAAAATTGCATCTGAAGCAGACGCTATTCTGCTTATCACGGCTCCTGTCACTTGCCGTTAAGATTCATCTTGGAAGCCATCTGCTCCGAGCAGTGGCAGACATCAGTCATCATCAACCATATGGAGCAACAGAACTCCTTTTGGATATCAAGAAGTTCATAGAACCCCCCACGATGGCAATCTACCACAGTGTTCTTAGAACGAGGACGTACAATATGCCAAAACAGCCACTACTCATTTTGTTGTAATCTGTGATGTATTTGTGTTTTATCTGAAAAAAAAAATACCATGCGTTCATATTTGAAATATTATTTACGAGTGTTATCTGTTTGTGGACAGCTCGTCGTGTGAGTGGAGATCTACAGTCCCATGCACTGATTCATTACCCTCAGCCCTGTTCACTTCCCCCCACTCTAGATATACAACCCTCCCACTGAGGACCCTTCCTCTGTATGTTGTCCCTACCTCCTCCAACTACACTAGGAATGCTAGTCACTATACCAGGTACAGGTGTTAAAATCTGATGTTGGACTGGAAGACGTAGGAAACCTGTCCACGGAGGGCTGGTCTGGAAATTTGCCCTCTGTTATGGAAGGGGGCCACCCATCCAAAGAGCTCATGAGAACCTTCTTGTGTCTACTAATTACCACTTGACCAAGGCATTCGTTTGGGTCTATGGTCTCACTTCCACGCCTTGTATGCAGGTGGGTGTTGAAATGCCTCAGCAGCTACAATTTTCAGCTGGGTGTTGAAATGCTTCACTGAGTACATTCATTGAGCAACAACACAAGTTTTTATGAGACGCCAATTAAATGCAGCATGCTGAGGGGCAAATGAAAGAAATAGGATGTGCCTTGGAGTCTGGTCTTCTTACACAGAGTCACCAACTATCCTGGGCTGAATTATGTCCCCTATAATTTCTGTGTTGAAGCCCTATTCCCCAGTGCCTCAGAATGGGGCTATATTCGGAGATGGGGTCTTTAAAGAAGGAATTAAGGTAAAATGAGGTTACTAGAGTGGGCCCTGATCCCATAGGACAGGTGTTCTTAAAAGAGGAGGAGATGAGGACCCAGACAGGCAGAGAAGGACAGCCATAGGAGGACACAGGGACATGACAGTGTCTACACACCAAGGAGAGAGATCTCACAAGAAACCAGCCTTGGCCCCACCTGGATCTCAGATTTCTCTCTTAGCCCCACCTGGATCTCAGACTCCCTGCTTCCAGGACCATGAGGAATAAAGGTCTGTTGTTGAAGTTGCCCATATGTGGTAATTTGTTGCAGCAGCTCAAGCATTCATACGGAAGTCAAAGACTACAAAACAAGAAGCATCATGTGCCCTCACCAAGCAGAGGTGGGAGAAGGTGTCAGATGTGTGTCCAGGCAGAGGAAATGCCATTCATACCATGATGAGAAACTTCTAGAGTGTGGAAGACGTAAGCCCTCCCTTCCTTCCTTATTTATAAAAATGGGGCTTCCACCAGGAGCCCCAGAGCACATCCGTCCTCGGCTCCTTTGCATTTCTACTCACCCCTCTTGAGATGGATTCCATAGTTGATTGTAATGTCAAGGATGAAGAACTCTATATTCATTGAGGGTGCGGTTGGGCCAGGGTTGGGCCAGGGTCTCTTGACCCTCTCCTTCTTGTTTGTTTGGCCTCTTAGTGACCAGCGTCTTGGGAGGGACAGCTGGGCTCCAGCCTGGGTCACGGAGATAAATGGTCCCTGGTGGGTCTCCAATTCAGAGAGGATTGGCAACAGAGGGGGACCGCCCTTTGGCTCCAGGTCCCATCCAGTCAGGCTCCCACGTAGACCATCACAGTAGCCATCCATAGATCACTCAAACATTAAAAAAAAAAAAAAAAAAAAAAGCCAGTAGCAGGTTGTGGACAAGGGGGCATGGGTATTGTTTAATGGGTCCTGAGTTTCAGTTTTGCAAGATGAAAATAATATTGGGGACAGATGGTGGGAATGGCGACACACATGGGAATGCACTTAATAGCACGGAACTGTACACTTAAAAATGGTGAGGGTGGTAAATTTTGGGTTACGTACGTTCTTTTACCACCATTTAAAAAATAATAAAAAGAACAATTTAAAAAATTACCAAAAGATTTGAAATCAGAATGGCCAGAGCAGGGCATTGAAGGTGTCTTTAGCACTGTCTGGAGAAATACCTGCTCTCCCCTTAGATCTGGTATTGTTTCTCGAATCTACTGACTATGTATGTGTCCAGATGTCGTAAAGCCAAGACAAACCATTGACGCATTTAGGACAACCTGTAGACCAAAGGTATTTTATGCAAATTTAGAATACTGGTTTCTATTGGCCACCATATTGTAGTGTGACTTTCCAGGGATGTATTACATCCAGTTAATGATGAAGCCAGTAGAGGACAGAGAAAATAACATGCCTGCCTCATATTTTCTGGGTGGAAAGGCAAAGCTCATGCATTCGGAATGTCTCAACGGCCACCTTCATTTTACATAAATAAACAGCCTTTTCCAAAGAATCCCTGCATAGAAGTGTTGCACTGTACGTGGCTTGCCTTCTTCTCTTTGACCTTCACTGAGGCACGATGAGGTCCATATGATCATCTCCACTTTATGTATGGCTGAGCTTGTATTCAAACTCAGGAACGTTGTCCAACTGCTCAGCAGAGCTCTGCGGCTGGGCGACAGGGAGAATTAAATTGGACTTTGAGTCTAAACAATGAATGAAGGGTACATGTCCTCTACTGCTTTCTTCAAAGTGTCTATCACCTGAGGGCTGCTTGGTGGCCTTAGGAAATGAGCTTTTGATGTACCTGTTAAGGACAGAGGGCACCCTGTGGGAGGGCTGGGTAGTGTTGCTGAGTCTGACCCACTGTCTCAGTCCCTACCTAATGAATGTGGGTGTTAGAACTCAGACAGCACAAGCCCCAGGCAGCGGATCGAGCAACTGCACACATAATATGCTGCTGTGTGCCTAGAATTTCTGGACGCTTTCTGGGTTTTCAGCTGCTGCCTCGGATTAAAGGCAGCACAATCAGCTGCAAAGATTTTTTTAATATAGAACAGGATAAAATAGTCTTACCCAATGCTTTATAGCTCATGTAGTACTGTAGCTGTTTCTACTGGGATTTTTTTTTTTTTCACTTGGGTGTATCCTCCATGATGTTCAAGATCTGAGCGGTTCATGGGTAGCTTAGGAGCCTCCATCTGGTGGCTCATGTGGTGGTGATTCTGAAGGTGTACACGAGGGTGGTGGTCGTGATGATGGTGATGGTGCTTCTGATACTGTTGGTGATGGTGTTGATGATGGTCATCATGCGGATGGTGTTGGCAATGGTGGTGATGATGGGGATGATGTTGATGCTGTTGGCAATGGTGATGGTGGTGATGCTGTTGGTGATCGTGACTGATGACGAGGATGATGATGAAGGCTACCAATAGATTTGGATCTTTTACTACATGTCCGATTCTCACAGTCCAGACTTCCGCATCCTTGACTTCATACAATTTTATCTTTTCAGTTAGACTGAGCTTGGTCATTTATTTAATTATGCAAATGGTACCCTACTCTATGATGCATGATCTTTCAACGGGTCTATGTTTTTTTTTTTTTTCCCTAGAGTCTGCTCGCTTTCTCTATTTACTATTTTTGCATAATACTTTGTAACTAGGATGCTTACTGGTCACTATCCCCTGCTAGTCATAAGCAAAATGAGGGCAAGTACCTTTGGTTGTTTTTTGCCCAAGTAGCATGTAACAGATGCTCAACAAACCCTTGATGACTTCTTCAATCTTCAAAAAACCCCATAAGGTGATAAAATAGTTCCCATTTACCAGATAAGGAAATAAGACAATAGAAAGTGGTCATGGTGAAAGGTAATGTAAGAACTGGATCCCAAGCCCTCCATTGTTCATGTGCTCTTCACCCTAATTTCCTCCGAAGTTTGTTGAGTATGAACCCTTTGCTATGATCATTTGGGGATTAAGTCACTTTTCACACACACATCAGGGTTACCTACATGCCAGAAAGCCCCAACACTACGCAGAATTCTCTAGACTCTTATAACAGGAGTGAGTGTCAATGACATCACAGCTAATCTGATGTGCTCCCCGGGAATTTGGACACAAGAAGACCACTGCAACCATAGAAGTGTTTCACTTTCCAGGCCAAAAAAAGAAAAAAAAAAGAGCCAATAAGCATTTGAAAAAAATGTTCAACATCATTAGCCATCCGGGAAACATACATAAAACCCACATGAGTCAGCACTTCACATACACGACAGCGCGGGTTTAATCAAAAAGACAACCATAGGCAACCACTCTGGAAAACAGCATGGAGGAGCCTCAAAAGGTTGAAAATAGAGTGACCCTATGACCCAGCAATCGCAGTACTGGGTATTTACCCTAAGATACAAATGTAGTGGTCCAAAGGGGCATGTGAACCCCAATTTTATAGCAGCAATGTCCACAATAGCCAAACTATGGAAAGAACCTAGATGTCCATCAACAGATGAATGGATCAAGAAGAGGTGGTATATATACACAATGGAATACTATGCAGCCATCAAAAGAAATGAAATCTTGCCATTTACCACAACGTGGATGGAACTAGAGGGTATTATGCTGAGTGAAATAAGTCAATCAGAGAAAGACAACTATCATATGATCTCCCTGATATGAGGAAGTTGAGAGGCAACATCAGGGGTTTGGGGGGTAGAAGAAGAATCAATGAAACAAGATGGGATCGGGAGGGAGAGAAACCACAAGAGACTCTTAATCTCACAAAAGAAACTAAGGGTTGCCGGAGGGGAGAGGGCTCGGGAGAGGGGGGGTGGGGTTATGGACATTGGACATATGGATATGGGTTATGGACATCCAGAGTGGTTGCATATGGACAGCTATGGTGAGTACTGTGACATGTGTAAACCTGATGACTCCACAGACCTGTACCCCTGGGGCTAATAATACACTATATGTTAACAAAAAAAATTTAAAAAAAAAAGACAACAATATGTGTTGGTGAGGACACAAAGAAATGAGAATCTTCCTATGTTGCTGGTCCGAAGGTAAAACAATACAGTCACACTGGGGCCGAGGGGGGAGTGTGGGAGTTTCTCAAAAAGTTAAAGATTGAATTATGATATGACTTACCAATTCCACTCCAGGCATAGAGCCCAAAGTAACGGAAACTGATAGAGTTCTAGAAAAACCTGCACGCAGATGTTGATGGCAGGATTCGATGTTGATGTTAGGATGACTCACAATAATCAAATGGTAGACTTGGTCCAAATGTCCACCAGTGGGGGAACAGACAACCACATATGCTATGTTCACACAGCAGAATACGTACTCAATGTGGATGGAACTTAAAAGTATCTCACTGATTCATTGGCATGGTGTTTGGCTGGCTCCATTGGTGAAGCATGTGACCCACGATCTTGGGGTTGTGAGTTCGAGCTTATCCAATTGCAACTGGGAATAGAGATTACTTGAAAATAAAATCTTTAAAAAAATGTTGGTTGGACATTATACTACTTGAAAAATCGTACGCTAATTAGACATGATGCCTTATTGAAAACATTATGGTAATTCACATGCTTGTGGCTGATGATGATGAAAATATAGATCCCAAAGTAAATTTCTTCCACCTTATTCTAGCTCAGATGGACTCAGTCCTAACTTAGTGCTGCCCCGTGCACGTTAAGATTTCTCTGTAATGTGCAACGACGAACGTTCAGGATTTGGACAACATAGTGTCCCCAGAAAGTCTCAAGCCCTATGAACAAATTTCCCTTCTGAAGCCCACATTTAAAGGACACTGAACTAGGTAAACGGGAAAACATCTGACACTGTTCTAAGGTTATTGATTTCATTTTTGAAAAGTAAGCCTACGCACCACGCTTTATGTTGTGTTACAAATACAATGACCATTTCTCCCAAAGGGGATGAAATTTATTTATCTACGGAAATGAAGAGCGGAAGTAAACAATTTCAGTAGATTTTAGGACCCTATGAGGAGACAGCAGCAGACTCTGTTTCTGTTCAGAGATATCCAGTTATTTTGTTCCATCACGGAAATGAAACCCTCTCCTTGGAAACAGTCTGATGGGCAGAAAAGTCCTCAAAGGAGCCCAGAGCTGTCAGCATATATAAAACATCTCTGCTGTTCTCCCCAGAAGCAGTTTTGTTTGATGCATTTCCAAAAGTGTCTAAAAATCTGCTGGCAAAATGAGATGTTAGCTGTCTTCAGAGAGAATGTCATATGATTTTCTTGAGAATACGTGATATTAGGTAACCATGAAAATGTAAACACAGGAAGGAGCAAGCCTTTATTCGGAGACAGAGATGGCTTCAGGAATTATCCTTGTAATCACAACAGGGAGCAGAAAGAGAGAGAGAGAGAGTCTGTGTGTGTTTAAAGCAAACGAAATACCCAGTCATGCGAAACCCAAGTCCCCGGGGATATTAGATATGTCTGGTGTCTGGCTGGAGAACATTCTTCAGTCCTGACAGTGGAAAACAGAAAAGCATTACCAGGGTATTGCTCTCTGTTGGGATCAAGGACAATTTGAGAAAGAAAGAAAGATAGGAAACAAAAGTAAAGGTGACACAAAGGTAGATTGGAGAAGCGGAGTGGGGAAGGTCCCAACTTCTGGAAGCATGGGGGTCTCATCAAACTGCAAGACCAGAAACACATATACCCCTTCTCAAGTGTGTCCGAAGTCTGCTGAAATGAATAAAGAGACCACAACTTTAGACATTTTACTAAACAGTGTGGGTTTGGTCATTCCTCAGTAGCTTTGTGAACATCACATTTTGGAGTCTCCACACCTGAACATGTCAGAATGGATGAGTAGACGCCCAAGTGAATGTACCATGTAGAAACCCACTGACCACCACCTGTTGACGTCAATGACCTTTCCTTCCCTCTCTGACACAATGAGATAGGAGCCAAGGGGGAAAAAACCAAGACGTGTTTTCTGAAACATGGATTTGATCCCATCATTGCCTTATTTGAAAACATGTTGGTTACCTGAACCAAAAACCTGTTGATTACCTGAAAAAAAAAATAAAAATTATAAAATAGAGAAGAAAAAAACATGTTGGCTCCTCTCCATTACCTGAACCAAAAACATGTTGGTTACCTGAAAAAAAAATAATAAAAATCATAAAATAGAGAAGAAAAAAACATGTTGGCTCCTCTCCATTATCTGTAGGATGATTTCAATTTCTTGGTCTAGTGTCTAATCTGACACCTGTTCTACTTCTTCCAGTTTAACTCAGTGTGGTTCTCCAAATGAATCTTTACTTCATTCACCCTTGTCAGGATCCCAAGCATAAGTATTTTCCACTTTCCTGAGGGGCAACCTCCTCTTGTCCACCTGGCTGGCCAATGGCAGAGTTGAGGATTCAAATCTGGGTCTCCTAACCACACCAGAAGACTCTCTTCTCCTGGAAATGCCCCACCAAGAATTACTTAAAATACTGCCTTATCCAATATAACACACACACATACAACCTACCTAATGTATATATTACCAGTGGTGGCCATAAAAAATTACCACAAAATAGGGACTTACAATGATATGAATTCTCTTCCCAGCTGTGTAGACCAGAAGTCTGAGATCCAGGCAGGGCAGGACCACTGAGATCCAGGCGGGGCAGGACCACTAAGATCCAGGTAGGGAAGGGAGCTTCCTCCAGAGGCTCCGAGGGGAGGGTCCTCCCTGCTTCTTCCAGATTCTGGGGTTCCAAGCATCCCTGGGCTTGTGGCCACATCCCTCCCATCTCTGCCTCGGTCTTCAGGTGGCTTCTTTGTGTCTCTCCTCTTCTATCTCTTATAAGAACACCTGTCCTTAGATACCTTAGGGCCCACTCTAATGAGATGAACTTCATCTCAATCCTTACCTAATTAATTATATCTGCAAAGACCCTATTTCAAAATTATAGATAGTGGTATCTATTACTGGTACCAGCAGTTATAATATAGACTTATTTTGGGGGGGGGGATACAATTTAACTCATCTATCTATGAGTTATGCATATCTGTGTATGTATATTTATTTCATATATATATATTTGTTTCATATATATAACATTTTTAACATATGCATATATTGCATAACACACTATATACATATATTCATCTATGTGTGTATATTCACACACACTTTTTTGCTGAATGCATTTTGGGGAACATTTTACATCCGTTAGTTCTGATAAGAATTAACTGGGTACCTGGATCTTTACATGTAAACTATACGTGTGTGGATGTGTGTGACTGTCGTAAATAGAATAATAATTAGTTGCAGAGAACATACATCAATATTTTATAGAAATTTAATCAAATGCTTGCTAGTTCGAGTTCTGCATTCACAATTTGGAGGAAATAAAGACTCTTTCAAGTCTGAAGTTCCAAGCACTCTACAATGCAGCACAATATTTTTTGCCCCAGGACACACGTAGAAAGTGTGATGGAGCATGTTATGTGTCGAACTGGCTCGATTGTGTAGCCCAGATTTTTTTCTTAATTTTTATTTTTTGACCTAACCCTAGTCTAGATGTGACTGTATACGTATTTTTTTTTTTTTACATGAGATTAACATTTAAATCAGTAGGCTTTCAGTAAAGCAGATGATCTTCTATAATGTAGGTGGCCTTCTGGTTGTCAGTCTTGATAGGAAAAGGCTAAGGCCCCCAGAGGAGAAAGAATTATGCCAGGAGATGGACTTAATAGTCACATTATAGCATCATTTCTTCCCTGGGTCTCCACCCTGCTGGTCTACCTTGCAGATCTCGGATTTGCCAATTTTGAACCAATCTTGAACCAATTCTTTCAAATAAACCCCTCTGTATCTATCTTGGTATCTATCTATCATATCTATGCAACCATCCAACCAACCATTCATCCATCCACTCATCCTTACATCATATCTATCTGGATATCTATCTATCTATCTATCTATCTATCATCTACCTATCATATCCATCCAACCATCCATCCAACCATCCATCCATACATCCATCCATCCAACCATCCATCCATCCATCCATCCATCCATCCAACCATCTATCCATCCATTCAACCATCCATCCATCCTCCATCCATCCATCCAACCAACCATCCATCCATCCATCCATCCATCCATCCATCCATCCACACATCCATCCTTACATCATATCTATCTATCTATCTATCTATCTATCTATCTATCTATCCTTCTTTCTTTGTGTTTCTCTGGAGACCCTGACTGATGCAGAAAGTAATAGTAAGCATACCTGGGAAGGTAGACAAGGCTGTGTCCCACCAGAAACCATGAGCTCTTGGACTATGCCTCATCCCCAGCCTAGCCCACTCTGACCAACACTCGGAGCACCCAAACCCTAAGTTCACCAGGGCCCTTGGGAGCCATGGTGGACCCTTTTTTAAGTGTATAGGCTATAGTTTCCATGGTTCACTACAGAATGACAGGAGATGGTTCCTGCATTATGTTAAGTGAGGTCTGCTTCTCTTGCTCTGCCCTTCACTCCTACCTAAGAGAAGGCCTTCCCTGACTTCCTTTCCTCCCTTGCTTGGGAGACAGAGTGGATAAGGGGCAGCAAGGGGATGAGATTTACAGGGAAGTGGAACTGGGAGCAGAGAGTCAGCTAATAGATTAGTATAAGGACGTCACAATCTTCTGGATGTGCCCTGGGGCCAGACTTCCTTGTAGTGAAGAACAATGGAGCAAAATCCATCTTCATTGACCTCACATGAGCACAGGGCCCTGGGGAGCAACATTGGCCTGGCTCACTGCCCTAACGTTGCTCACTCCCTGCCTCTCAAGGGCCTCCAAGCTTCCGGGCTAAATGCATGATCATGTTAAAACTTTAACCTTGCTAATACATGGGAAAATACAAAGTCCCCATCTTGTGGTCTTGAAATAGGAAAAGAAAAAAAAAAAGAAAAAAAAACAAGTTGATAAAATCAACTTTGGATAAAATCCAAAGGCAAATGGAATTTTCTCTGTGGTAGGACTTCCCACTGAATAGAGAGACTGAAAGCTCTGGGTATCTTGGTAGGATGGGGTACAGTAGTGAGGCTGCTAGATGGAAGCCGGGAGCCAGGTGTCGAGAAGCAGGTTTCCCCTACCCCACGGGAGTGGTAAGACCTCCCTCAAGATAGATCCCTCAGGTCCCAGGAAGCTTCTGCTTTGGAGACACTCAGCTTGGAGTCTACAGTGGTCAGTGTTCCCAGTGGGTCAGAGAGTCATTTCTATCCTATAGGAAGAGGTTGGGAATTGGTGTCTTGTCTTGCTAGACCCACCAAAGTGAGTGTCGGTAAACTACGGTGCCCGGGCTTTTGTAAATCACGTTTTATTGGCACACAGGCAGGTGCATGCCTTTACCCACTGTCCACGGCCATTTCTCTGAACGAGTAGCACTGGGAAGTTGCAACAAAGACTTTCTTGCCTAGAAAACCTTAAACGTCCACTGCCTGGTCCTCTACACAGAGGTTGCTAACTTCTGACCTTCAGTATCTAAAATCCTTCCAAAGTTATCTTTTAAGGTAAACACAAACCCTTCGCTTCGTACTATCCCATCTATGCTCTGTGTTTTTAAAGACTAATCAAGAAAAAGAGAAAAGTTTTGAATGACAAATCATTGAGTCCAAACACGTCGGACATTTTTTGGTGGTTGTTTTTTTTTGGGGGGGGTGCTGAAATCTTCAAGTTCACAACATGCTCAGCCCTGACTCACCACGGATGTCACTGAGTGGTGACAAAGCAATGACGCTGGGGTTCGGGACCCGTGGCAGTCCTGCCTGCGGGAAACAGGCTTGTGTGTTTGATGTGACATGTCACAGCCTCTGATACCAGAGCAGGGTTCAAGCCAGCAGCACAGTAGTCGGATGTGAAAGCCAAAGAGGGAAATGGCAAGCGAGACACTCAGCGTACACACCTGCACACACAACCATGTAGACACACATGCATGCACACGTGTGCATAGAAATGCACACACGCCTCTCACACACGTAACACACACTCACACATGTGTGCATATATGTGCGCAGAAACGCATATATGAAGCACACCCCTGCACATGTAACTATCTAGACCATCTTGATCCGTCACCACCCACCTGGAAAGAACCTAGTGGCTTTCAACTCCCAAGCTGTCTACAAGTTGGATGTTAGAGAGCTGGGAAGCGGCTCCTTTTGGAGTTCCTAGGTTCTGTGCAACTGTGCCTTCAAACTGCCTTCCTGAGCCTTCACGGAGCTCTGTTTTCTCAGTATCTACTCTCACGCAGGCACACCCACTCACACACACGTGAACATAAAGGCATACATGCAGGGCACACACGCACAAGGCACACACACACACATGCACACACACCCACACACGCATGCATAAATGTGCACAGAAACACACACATGAAGTACACACCTGCACACATAACTGTGTAGACACACACACATGCACACGTGTGCATAGAAATACACACACGACTCACACACATCACACACATTCACACATGCATGCATATATGTGCACAGAAACACATACATGAAGGACACACCTGCACATATAACCATCTAGACATACGTGCATGCACACGTGTGCAGAGGAATGCACACGCGTTTCTTACACACATCATACATTTGTGCAATCACACACACATGCACATTTATGCATATAAACGCATACATGCAGAACAGACCTACACAGATACATTTACTCATATTCACACACACTTGTACACATGTGGATATAAACGCATGCATGTATTGTGCACACACATGCGTTTAATCATGCAAGCCATTCACACACTCATGCGCACACATTCACACATGTGTGCATATATGTGCAAAGAAACGCACACATGGAGCACACACCTGCCCACGTAACAGTGTAGACATGCATGCATGCACACGTGTGCACAGAAATGCACACATATCTCACACATCACACATTCACATGTGCATACATATATGTGCACAGAAACGCACACACCTGCACATGTAATGTACACACCTGCGCACGTAATCATCTAGACATACATGTGTGCACACACATGCACAGGAACACATGCATGTATTGCTCGCCCACACTTGATCATGAACACACATCACGCACTTGTGCACTCTTTCACACACACACATGCACATTTATGCATATAAATGCAAGCATGCAGGACACACCTACACAGGTACATTTACTCATTATATTCACACATGCTTGTACACATGTGCATATAAACGCATGCATGTATGGTGCGCACACATGCATTTCACCATACACAGCCGTTCAGACTCACACACACACATTCATATGGGCATGTGCACGTACACACTCGTGCACACGTCCATGCACGCACACACCCTCATTAACATAAATGCACAAAGCATGGAACACACGCACAAGGTGCCCACACATCCAGGCACACTTTCACATATGCGTGCACACATACAAACCCTGAAACACCTTGTGACATGCACAGTATAAAACCAAGTCCGAGCGTTGACATTTGGACGTCCCCTTCAAATGCCGTGAATTCACGACAAAATCCATTTTCTCTTTCCAAACCCGTCCCTCCCTCTTAACTTCTGCTGTCAGGGGTTCCCTCTGCTTTCCTAGGGTGCTGCTTGAGGCAAAGAGCCTTTGTTCAAACTCACAGGCAGCCTTGGGATGTATGGACCCAGGACCTGCTCTGCAGGAGCAGTTATAAACCTCTGTGGGTCTATAACTGCTGTGTCACTTCCCTGCCTGTCCTACCAAGGAGAAAAGGCTCAACCGCAATGTGACAGTGACAATCACCATAGTAAGCACCTTCTCCCATCATTTCTCATGACTCTGGGGCTTTTATGGCTCCTGCTTTACTGAATGAGACAGCAAGGTTACACATCTCTCCTGGGGTTGTGGGCACAGAGGCAGGCAGTGGTGAGGCCATTATGAAGTTGTGCCATTAAGATGACATTCTATCAACCATTTCTCTATCTTCATGGCTCCTGGGCTTCCTCCCAGCTCAGAAACCCAAGCCTGTCCTCATCTCTGGTTTCCTACTTGTCACCATGAGACACTCTCCTGACTCAGAGCTTACTTTTCAGCCATTACTTGCATCTTCCCAGAGCTCTGCTTGGTCACTGCTTGGGATCTTTCGTGCAGCCCCCTCATGCTCCCACCTGTGCTGGTCTTTCTGGAGCACTCGGTGATGATCAGACATCCTTGGTGGGAAGCCACTGGAAGTCATCCTTCAGTTAGATGCCCTAATGGGAACCCCACGGAGTGCCAAACATGGCTTGTCATGTCACCATCTGTTCCCAGAATCCAGATCCTCACCAGCCACTGTCCATCAGGTTGTATCAAGCCCAAGAGCTTGAAGGAGTTCTGGAGGTGCCCACAGGTGATGCTGGGTGACCCATCACCACTCAATGCCCAGAGGCTCCAGCCAAAAGTGGTCTTGGGGAGGTCTGAAGCAGTGTTCTGCTTGTTCACCTATAGATGTGCCTCTGTTCAGAACCTGCCTCCCAACCTTCCCTGCTCTCATTAGCTCAGCTCCAACCACTGGACCACCTTTCTCTCCTCATACTGTGAATACCTCCTTGTCGTCCTCAATCCCCAGATGCTGGGGCTATTGGAGAGAGAAATCTCTCCCAATGGAGTCACATCATTCTTCTGGACTTGATATCCCAACACTCCAGTGACATGAGTCTCCTTTGCTACTGGAATCACCAAACCAATCCCAGTCTCAGGGCCTTTGCACATCCTCATGGAGCACTCTCCCCTCTCAGATATATGTATTACCCACACCCTCCCATCAAGGAGTTCTTTGCTTAAATATCACTCATTCTCTGACCCTCTCTCCATCTGCTTGCATGCCTTACTTGGCTTCATATTTCTCCTTGGTGTTTGTTATTCTCTGTGTGCATGTGTATATGCATATCTGTAGATCCATTTCTGTGTATTAATATCTATCTATCTATCTATCTATCTATCTATCTATCTATCTATCCTTCCATCCACCCACCCACCTATCCATCCATCCAACCATACATCCATTTTATCTTTCCATCCATCCATCTATTCATCTGTCCATCCATCCATCCATCCGTCTACCTACCATTCTTCTATCATCTATCTTTCTATCCATCCATCCATCCCCTCACCCACCCACATTTCCATCCATCCAACCAACCATCCACTCATCCTATCATCCATCCAACCATCCATCTATCTATCTACCTATCCAACATCATCTAACTATCTTTCCATCCATCCATCC
>NC_081575.1:123112348-123160489 GCF_022355385.1 Mustela nigripes | reverse complement strand
CATCCATCCATCCATCCATCCATCCATCCATCGTCCATCTATCCACCCACCCTCCTATCCATTCATCCAACCATCCATCCATCCATCCATCCATCATATCTATCTATCTAACATCTATCTATCTATCTACCTATCATCTATGATAGTGGTTAAAACCTGGGGAAGATCGTACCCCCAAGGGACACTAGGCACTGCCTAAAACCACTGTTGGTTGTCACAGTGGGACAGGGGATTGGTACTGGCATTTGTTGGGTGGAGACCAGAAATGCTAGTCAGCACCCAACAGTGCCCAGGATGCCCCACATCAGGGAGTCATCCCCCCCAGATATCAGGAGTCCCCAGGCAAAGAAGCCCTGGTCTAGCTGATGAAGGCATCTTAAGAGACTGAATCTTTGCCGCCAAAAACAGCAGGCTGGGAACACCCCCTAAAAGCATGCACTCTTGTACAGAGTAGTCCCTGAACACTCAGCCTGTGTGTCTGAAGAGCTGCAGTTACAATTGCCACGATCTCACAGCCGCTCAGACTCCAGGGAAGGTGTTGTTCTGGGGCAAGCAGGGCCATATTGTGGCATCTGACTCAGTGGCATTTCTTGCAGGACTCTGACCTTTTACAAAAATCCAGTATTTGAAAATTCACCTCACAGACAGCTTCAGAATGTAAGATATCTCTGCTCTCTGGCTTTCAGAAAGGAAGATCAGACAGAGATGATTTTATGCTCTCTCATCTCAACGAGGAGGTGCTTACAGGAGAACCTCTACGCAGAGTCAGAAATCTGCATAGACCTATCAATCCACAGGTGAACACGTTTACGGACAACCGCAGCATCTAAATTGTACTATTCTATTTCAACTTTAAGGGAAGGCATTTCTTTTTTCTTGTCCTTTCTTTTTTCTTTTCTTGCCAGCTCCTTGTCCCTATTATCCAATGCACGGACCTAGAGTGACTTGCAAAATTTCCAAGGGACAGAGTCCGAGCCTTTGCTTAGGAAGCTGGCGGCATGGAGAATCAATGACTAATGTGGTCTGCAGCACAGCCGGAGGCCCCAGGTCTGTGCTCCACGTCTGTGCCCTTGGCTGGGGGTCTATGCCCCTGTGGAGTTGGGCACTTGGATGTCAGAAATGGTGTCTCTCTGTGAAAATAGCTAAATTAATGCCCAAGGGACTGGAAGAAGTCACAGTGCAGTATCAGACGGATGGGAATGAGACATGGAGAAACCCAGCAGGACGGAGCACATACTGTGTGGAGGGGGGCATACCCTACAGCAACAGAGACAAGGGGAGGAGAAGTGCAGAGACCCGTTCTTGGCGACATCCCACTTTGAAAGCCCCCATGCCACAAAAGATGCTCTGAGGTGTCTCTGTTGTCATTGAGTTCAACTCCCATCCTGTGAAGGAACAGCAAAACCTCACGAGATTGCAAAGAGTACCCAGAATCTGGGAGGGTTTGCATTCTCTGGACACACGTGAGTGATGGGCATACACAAGTCTCTGGAAGATGGGTCAGTCTCCTGTCACTAATGACCTCAAACTCAGCGGCTCAAACCAACCCACAGGTGTCATCCTGCCATTCTGAAGGTCAGAATTCTAAAAAAAATGGGGCTAAAATCAAGGCTTCCGCATGGTTGGGTCCTCCCGGAGGCTCCAGGGGACAGTACTTCTCCTCACCTTCATGCAGCGTATAGAGCTGCATTTTTTCATATTCTTCAGTTCCTGGTTCCTTCATGCAAAACCAGAAGGCCAGTGTCATTAAACCTTTGCTTTTGACATCATGTTCCCTTCTCTCTGGCCTTCCCACCTCCCTCTTAATAAGGACTATTGTTCAACTAACCATAGGCAGGCAAAAAACATTTGCAGAGCAAGTGGGGTTTGGTGGATTCTGGAATAAAACGGGGTATTCAGATGTCCCCTCAGGACACACCCACTGGCTCCCTGTCCAGTCCTTGTATGGTTTATGTCATTAATGTATGATTTTCAGCAACTTGAAGGCACAATTCTCCTACAAATATACCATGAGGCACATCAAGGATTTTTTTTTTTTTTTTTTTTTTTAAGTGAGGGAGCTGGGCAAGCATTAAGACATCAATAGAAGTTCTACAGAGGCTGGAGGGGTTGGTAGATACACGGTCAAGACACCAGAATGAGATGTAAAAAAGCAGGCACAAAGCAGGTAAATATCCTACAAGGCAAAAAATCCCATAACATTAGGGTCATCTCTTCTCTCCAACCGGCATTAACTAATAAACTACCCATCATCTGCAACTTCCCACATCAGTCAATAACACTTGAGCCCTGATCTATAACCAATAGTAATTCAAACAAGGGTACAATTGCTGAGGGTCCGGTTCCCCCAAATGGTTTCATTCAGCAAATGGTTGTGCAGGACATGGAAAAGGGACATGGAATTTTTCCCCTGTTCATTTCCACAGGCTGCTTGATTCTTACTATCTCAGAGTGTCCCATGTGCCATCTGGTTGCAGGAAAGAAGGAACAGATGCTACAAGTAGATCCATACGGTTTCTGCATTGAAACGGTGCAAATTACCTTTCTGAGTGTTGGACTGCAGTGGATAAGCCCTTCTCTTGTAGATGCTGGCTCTTGGGATACAGGCTATGATGCCTCTCCTGTTCAGCCTTTGAAATCAGGTGCACACAAAGACAAGACTCTTCTAAGTCAAGAGTCTTAGAAGGGAAAGTATCAGGTGGCTTGGATAATGTCCAGTCCAAAGGTGAAGAGAGAGAGCGAGCAGAGTTCAATTGAGGCCATGCCCTAGGCACTGGGAAGAGCTGGCTGGATGCTGTCAGACCCCATCTTCTCAGTGCCTGGAAACACCATACCTCTGCCAGCTTGAGAAGACCATGGACCCCACCTCTGCATCACCAGATTTGCATGGGTCTTCCTGGCTAGGCAGGTGTCTCCTGCTTAGAGAAGTGTAAGGAAGAGAGGACCATGCTTTTGCCACATCCCAGGCAGGAGTGGGACATAGGGGCTTCCCATGAGATGGGAAAGGTTCCTCCAACATGGGGTCTTCAGATGCTGGCTGATCTGACTGCCACACGTGCTCACCTAGACACCACCAGGTACCCTGGGCAGGATTTCATACGGCACACATGATTTTATGCCCAAGTATGACAAAAACATCTGGGAATGATATCCAGGGAATGTTTGATTAAGAACAGCTTCCTTCTTTTCTTTGCATTAGGTGACAGAAAGAAGAGTAGCTACTCCCAGTGATAATACACACACACACACACACACACACACACACAATTTTTATCACATGGTGTGTATATGTATATATACATACATATACGTATCTGATTCCAGAACATTCTCATTGCCTCAAAAGGAGAGCCACTTCCCATGAGCGGTCACACCCCATCCCCCTGACAACCATGGATCCACTTTCCGTTTCTATGGAGTCGCCTTCTAGATGTCTTATATAAATGAAATCATATGCTATATGCTATTTTGTGTGTGGTTTCTGTCACTTACCATAATGTTGGTTTAGAATCTATATTTTTAAAAAGTCACTGAAAAATACAATAAGCCTCTAGACAACACTGAAAAATGCAGTTGAGAAGCACAAGGAAGTGGCATGAGACAGGTCATGGAATAGCTGAACTAAAAGTGCTCATCACACCCAGTACTGGTGAAGTTGTGCAGCCGCAGGAGGGCCAGTGGGAATGCAAAATGGCAGCATGTTTCTGGAAAATGGTTTGGCGGATTCTTATGGAGTTAAGTGGACACTTTGTGTGGGATCCAGCAATCCCATTACTAGGCATTTATTACCCAAGAGCAGTAACAATACATTCACAGAAAACCTGGATATGAAAACTGAGAACAGCATTCTGCCTCATCTGCCCCCAAAGGGAAACAACCTAGAGCGGAGAATGGATGGGGCATGGTGGCCTGTGCGTACAAAGGGACATCACTTAGCCACAAAAGGGGAGGGACCACTGCTGCATGCACAACTCTGTCCAGTGTCAAATGCATATAGCTGAGTAGAAGAAGATAATTTCAAAGGGCTAACTACTGCCTGGAGTCATTTATACTATTTTACGGAAAAGGCAAATAGAAGGAGAAAAACAGAGCAGTGGTTGTCTGTGATTGTTGCTGGACAAAATGTCAGACTGTGTTTTCAGGGGCTGGGGGAGAAGAGATTTGTCCGGGATGATGGGAGACTTATACATCCTGCTGGGGTGGTTACATGAATCTCTACACGAGTTAAAGCTCACAGGACTGTACTCTAAGACACAGAGAATGTTGTACTGTTTGTAAAATGTTTAGAAGACCTGCAGGTTTCCCAAAAAGTCGAAAAGAGAATGACCATATCATCCAGCAATTCCGTGACGGGGTATTTATACAAAAGAAGTGAAAGCAGGGGCTTACAGATATTTGCATACTTGTGTTCATAGCAGCATGATGCACAATGGCCAAGAAGTGGAAGCGATCCAAGTGTCCATGGATGGATGGATGGATGGATGGACGGGTGGACGGACGGACGGACGGATGGATGGATGGATGGATGGATGGATGGATTGTTGGATAGATGGATGGATGGATGGTTGGATGGATGGTTGGATGTGTGGATGGATGGATTGTTGGATGTATGGTTGGATAGATGGATGGATGGATGGATGGATGGATGGATGGATGGATGGATGGTTGGATGGATAAATGGCCTGTGGCCCATGAATAGAGTGGAATATGATGTAGTCTTGGAAATAAAGGGCATTCTGCATCTGCTATGATGTGGATGGACCTCAAGGACATGGTGCTGAGTGACACAAGCCAGAAGGACAATATCCTGTGATGTATACAGGGTTTGTAGAGGAGTCCCATCCACAGAGACAGAGAGTAGAGACATAGACAAGACATGGGGAGTAAGTGTTTCATGGGGATAGAGCTTCCGTTTGGGAAGACGGAAAGTTCTGGAAGTGGATGGTGGGGATGATTGCACAACAGTGTGAATGCGCTCAATGCCTCTGAGCTGTGCACTTAAAAATGAATAAGATGGCACATTGTATGCTGTGTGTATTTTACCACAATATAAAATTTAAAACGATTTCTTTGTTTGTTGATTTGAAAAGCCCTACGTGAAAAAATGTCTTGCTCTAGACAGAGCATGCAAAAGCACTCAGAGGTTAGGACTGTGAGTGCAATTAACATTTATTTTTATGCCATCCCTTTAAATTGTTTATTTGCAGTGGAATACATAACAGGTCCGTAGGATGCATTCATCCACAGATGGGGCACAGATGAAACGCTCTGCCCGCCGAGCATGGCACTGGCCCTGAGAGCCAGCAGAGGGACAAACAACCAGTGTCTCTCCCCAGGGTGGAGCCCTGAGTTCAGAACTGAGCTGAAAGCCATCCTGGGAAATTGGGAAGGGAGGAAGGGAAGTGTGGAATTTCCAGTTGGTGCTACAGACACTCTTGTCTTGATCTGGTTACATTCCTGATCATAGCCCTTGGGTGGGTATTGGCTCTGCCCAGATGTGGAAGCTCCCTTAGAGAGGGGCACCTGGTTGGAGTGTGCACGCTTTCAGGTGGGGCTGGGATGCATGCCCACCAGCCTTTCCCCAGCATCCCAGACCCTCAGCGTTCTGAGAATGTCACCCCAGGACACCTCTCCTCTGAAAAGTAAGCAGCCATGCTCACAGGCTTCTGCAGACCTCAGGGGCTATTTTAAAAATTTATTTCTTCATTTTTGCCCTGGAACGAAGTCATAACTCACTTGGAATGTTAATGGGGACTTCAGCTCTGCAATTGCAAAATCTAGTGCACACAGCTTGCAATGTCTACAACTGCCTTGTATTTGGGGTGGTTTTGTGGTTCCCCAAAGGGAGCAATTCGACCCCCCAGGGGACACCTGCTGATTGTCACAATGAGGGGGCTGGCGCTGGCATGGGGTGGGTGGAGGTCAGGAATGCTGCTCCACACCTGACAGTGCCCAGGGGGCCCCATATCAGAGAGTTATTCAGCCCCAGACATTAATAGTGATAAGGTGGAGACATCTGTCTCAGCATAACAGATTCTGGATGTCCGTCTGTCCATGTGTCTGTCTATCTAACCATCCATTCATCCACCCATCATATCTATGTGTCATCTACCTATCCATCCATCCATCCATCCATCCATCCATCCATCCATCCAACCATCCAACCATCCATCCATCCATCCATCCATCCATCCATCCATCCATCCATGCATGCATCTACCCATCCTATCTATCTATCTATCTATCTATCCATCTATCTATCATCTATCTATCATCTATCTATCTATCATCTATCATCTATCTATCTATCTATCTATCTATCTATCTACGCATCTACCCATCCTATCTATCTATCTATCCATCATCTATCTATATCTATCAATCATCACATCATCTATCTATCTATCTATCTATCTATCCATCTATCTATCATCTATCTATCATCTATCTATCTATCTATCTATCTATCATCTATCATCTATCTATCTATCTATCTATCTATCTATCTATCTATCTACGCATCTACCCATCCTATCTATCTATCTATCCATCATCTATCTATATCTATCAATCATCACATCATCTATCTATCTATCTATCTATCTATCTATCTATCTATCTATCCATCCATCATCCATCCATCTGTCAGGTATGCTAGTGGTCTGCAACCAGAGACAAGTTTTTTCTTCGTAGGGGACACTTGCAGATATCTGGGGACATTTCTGACTGTCATAATTGGGGGCTTGCTTCTGGCATCTGGTGGGTAGAGGCCAATACCCCTACCATGCTCAGGATGACCCACCCCAGAGAATAAACCAACCCCACATACCAATCTTGTCCACGTGGACACTCCCTGCTGTACCTGGGACTACCCGATACATAGAAACCCTCTCATAGAAATTAGGCCTATATATGTGTGTCTGTGTATAATTCACAAATTTCACAAATCTGTCTCATGGATACATAATAGCTACGCATATATATCATTTGCATGTGAATATATGAATATCTATGTGCGTAATATGTGAATATATAATATCTACGTGAAATAAAGTTGTGAAAAACCCAAGGTCTGCCCATGTGGTTGCGTTTCCTGGCTCTCTCGGGACCTCAGGCTGGTGATTTATAAATTGCTGATCCCACCCAGTCTCTGCATGGCCCATGCATGTCCCACCAGCTCCTTGTACTGGCTGGCGATGCTTTCGGTCATTTTCATGGGGAGTTATTTTGTGTATACAGCTGCATCGTGAGCCATTTTCCCGAACACCCAAGGCACATCCCAGAAGTAAATCTTGTGCTTTCTGACAGCATCTTGAGTTGCCGTCATCATCTGGGACTTTTATAACTCCCGGCCGCCACGGGAAGGGCTGCCTTTGTGGGGCACCTCTCCGCGTCCTGTTTCCGCAGGGATTCGACCATCTTATTTCACTCTGCATTGGTGCTCCTAAAACCTTCCACGGAAAGAACTTCAAAGATGTGCAGAAAACGATGAAACCAAATGGGATCCATTCATTCCCAGTCTGAAGGTTGCTGGAAGGCATCGGCTCACGGGCTCCCCTTTGCCTCCAGAGGTGAGGCGCTGGAGTCTCCCAACTTAGCAGGAGCTTTGCTAGAAGGCAGCATTAAAGGGCTTGCCATGGATGCTGGAGGGAAGGTCAAAGAGAAAAAAGCAAGGCTGCCTGCGGCCATTTACATTCAGACTAGGGAGGAGGGGCCGACCCAGGGGCTGAAGAGGGAGGGTCCGCTGTCAACCCAGATGAGACTAGACTGAGACTAGACTGCCTAGATACTACACTCTGGAAATATGCAAGTTTGGAAAACAGCATCCAAATAAGGAAAATAAGGTCTTTGAAGAGAGGAGGAGTGCTTTTCTTCCTGGGACCTTGATCCTACTTGCAAATGAATGATTTGACATATGGCAGGATTTTATGTTTGATGGCTACACGGGCCGTCTCCGAGGGTGTCTTGAGAGCCAAAGCACCCAGTATCCCAACATCACGCCTGTCATGGTCTGGAGGACAGAGGTAAGCAGGGGAGGATTGCTGTAGAACTCCTTTGCCCTCTGTGTTGATCCACATTGATGTGAGGATGGGGTGCCCTCATTTGCAGGTGTTGCAGAGGGGACATAAGGTGACGCTGGAAATCTGCCGTGACATGTTGGCTTCCCAGCTGGAAGTGACGCCTCCCTTCTCATGAGCCAACCTCGTTTGGAGGGGAAACTAACATCCCACATGCATTCTTTTTGACCAGATGGAACCAAAAAACAAGTTATCTCGAGGCTTGTTTGGATCTCTGTGACAAGACGAAACAACCAAACAGCCCACCGGAGGGCTGCTCCCTGCACCAATGTCAAGTTCTTAGTTTGAGCAGAAGGGACTTGGGCATGATCCCTATTTTGGGGAAATCAGGATGATCTCAGAAATTTGTGAGAATGGGCCATCGGGCTATGCCATTGCTGCAATCACCTCACTCTCCTAGATGTCTCTGAAAACATGGGCTTCTGACCCCACTGGAAATCATGGCTCAAAGAGCCATCCCAAGGAGGGTGAATCCTGAAGCATGTTGAGCATTTGGACAAATGAAAAGTGCCCAGTCAGCCAGACTCACTCTGTTGCATCAGGGCACTTTGGTGCAGCTGGAAGCCATGCATGTGGGCACCTAGTGTGCACCCAAGAGGAAAAGCATAGTCTTGCTTTGAGGTGCTTTCCATGCTCTCCATAGCAAATGTTTGATTGATCTGGGATTCAATCAACCTTTTAAAATGTACATTCAGATGCATTTAGGACATTCACGGTGTTGTGCAACCACCACCTCATCCTGGCTCCAGAACATTTTCATCCCCCCAAAAGGAGACCCTGTCCCCATTAGAAGTCATACTCCATCCCTCTCCCGAGCCCTCAGGAACTACTAATATTTTTGAGTCTGTGGATTTAACTGTTCTGAGTACTTCACAGAAATGGCATCATACACCATGTGGTCTTTTGTTCCTGGCTTCTTCCAGTCATGATGTTTTCGAGGCTGGTCCATGGTGCATGTATGGGCCCTCTATTCCTTTTTCATGGTCAAATAATATTCTGTTGTGGGGAATGTATGGTACTGCATTTTTTTAAATTTATTTTTTATTTATTTTCAGCATAACAGTATTCATTATTTTTGCACCACACCCAGTGCTCCATGCAATCCGTGCCCTCCATAATACCCACCACCTGGTTCCCCCAACCTCCCACACCCCCCGCCACTTCAAACCCCTCAGATTGTTTTTCAGAGTCCATAGTCTCTCACGGTTCACCTCCCCTTCCAATTTCCCTCAACTCCCTTCTCCTCTCCATCTCCCCTTGTCCTCCATGATATTTGTTATGCTCCACAAATAAGTGAAAATAGAACTTCCCTATGACCCTGCCATTGCACTCCTGGGTATTTACCCCAAAGATACAGATGGAGTGAAAAGAAGGGCCATCTGTACCCCAATGTTTATAGCAGCAATGGCCACGGTCGCCAAACTGTGTAAAGAACCAAGATGCCCTTCAGTGGACAAATGGATCAGGAAGATGTGGTCCATATACACTATGGAGTATGATGCCTCCATCAGAAAGGATGAATACCCAACTTATGTAGCAACATGGACGGGACTGGAAAAGATTATGCTGAGTGAAATAAGTCAAGCTGAGAGAGTCAATTATCATATGGTTTCACTTATTTGCATTTTTTAAAAAATGTAGGCTTCATGCCCAACCTAGGTCTTGAACTCATGACCCTGAGATCAAGAGTTACATGGTCTACCAAGGGAGCCAGCTAGGCACCCTGCTAGTGCATTTTTAATGTGCTCCCACTATCTTAAAATGAAATCACAGGTACTTAGAGTTAAGGACAAATTTAATCGCAGCCACATCATGTCCATGTAATGCAATTTGTAATAAAGTGATAGGCATCTGAACATGTCAGGGCTTGCAGATGATGAAGCGGTAAGACGCTCGCCTCTGCATGTCAGATCCCCAAGAAGGTGTCGGCTGCAAACAGATGCTGCCCCAGGCACGCTGCATTAGTAATTTCGAAGCCAGGAGCTGCCATCTGCATTTCTGCAAACAGTGAATAAGTCAACCAAGGACAATCTTGTATGAATGTCGTGGCTGCTTCCCTGGAAAACTCAATGATTTCGTTTCTGTGTTAACAGAATGAAGTTCCAGGCTTGGGTTCATGACACACAGGATGTTCACCTGCCTGGACATCTGGATGGACATTAAGAAGTCAAGTGGGCATGGGGACATGGTACACTGGGTAGCCCTGTCCTGTGCCTTGCAATGAGTCTACCACGCTGGCCTCCTCTAGCTAAAATGTCAAGAGTAGCTCTTTTGTTTTGTTTAGTGTTGTTGTGTTTTCTTTTCAGGGTGCCCTTCTCTTCCCTTTCATGAACCATGTAGAGAACAACCAGCATTGCAAACCACTGGGCCACTGAGAAGGCAAGCCAAGTCATCAGGTGCACATGACTTGGACCCAACTCACAATGGTAGCATTACTCACAAGGCAAGATCTTCTGCAGCCTTAACTCCCTTCTGTGGCCCCCTCGCATGAGTGTATGGACCACAAAAAGACCCACTGAAGGGGTACCTGGGTGGCTTGGTCAGTCTGAGTGACTGACTTTTGATTTCACCTCGGTCATGATCTTAGGGCCGTGAGATCAAGCTTACTGTCAGGCTCTATACTTAGCGTGGCGTCTGGTTGTCCCTCTCCCTCTGCTCTTCCCCTCCCCTCTCTCCCTCTCTCTTCTCACAAATATATAAACAAATTAAAAAAAAAAAGACATATTGAACAAAATGAGATACTCTTTGCCCAAGTCATGGCCAACAGACTTCTCACAGTGTAAGTGTCAATCAAAACATTACACCCTATGTCCACAGTAAATATATATATTTACTGTCCCTACACAGTAAATATATACATTTTTGCTAAATTATACCTCAATAAAGTCAGAACGATAAAAATGAATATTCTCCCCCTAAAAGAATGGTCCTTTTAGTTACCATGCTCTGATTTTCTCTGAGATATTCTGAATGAAAACTCATTGACTCACACCTGGCACCATGGTAGACCAGCCATACTACAGGGTCTTTGAAGGACGATATACATAGGTCTTGGATGAAACAGGACACGAAAAATTTTTAATGCATTGCTGGATCCACGACATCAAAATTATATTCTTAATTCTACATATCTGGGAATTCCTTTTTTTTTTTTTTTTTTTTTTAAGTAAGCTTCATGCCAAGCATGGAGATCCAGACCTGAGATCAAGACCTGAGCTGAGATCAAGAGTTGGATGCTCAACCAGCTGAGCCATCCAGGCACCTCTCTATCCGGGAATTTTTAAAACACTGGTTTGACTAAGCAATGGTGTAAAGAGGAAAAAATGAGGACAAGGATGGCACTCGGTATCCACAAGATGTAGACCAAGTCAGAGGGAGAAATGAGTGACACAGAAGGCTTCCACTGGACATAGGAAAATAAAGAAATAATGGCATCTATCACATCAGGAAGTTAGGCGATATATCCCAGAATGAAGGGAAGAAGTTAGGCAACTGATACAACCAAAAACGATAAATTAGCAATAATCGCACACGTTTGTAAAGTTCTATTCCTGAACCAGAGAACGTCCTTCCTTGAGTAGAAGGTCAGAGCCAGAGAACTCCCAAGCTGTTTACTAGGCACAGAGGTTCACACACCGCCCCTTCCAGGAAAGCAGGAGCAACTTAAGTCTAGGTGTATGTTTGTGCTTTTATGGCATTTGGTAAAAAGCTATGGCTCTAGGCTCAATGCCTAGGATACTGGTTTCCAGATGACAGAAAATACAACTCCAACTATAGCTGACCCTTGAACAACACAGTGTGAATTGCACAGGTCCACTCAGATGCAGACTTTTTTTGATAAATATAGCACAATCTTGTCAATGTCTCTTCTCTTCCTATGATTTTCTTAATCACACTTTATTTTCTGTAGCTTATTTTTATTGTAGGAACACAATATAATACACAGAATATACAAAATATTAATTGACTATATTATTGGTCAGGCTTCTGGTCAACAGCAGGCTCCCAGGAATGAAGTTTTGGGGGGAAGTCAAAAATTATATGTAGATTTTTGAGTGCATAGAGGCTGGGCACACCCAGTCTTGTGCTGTTCAAGGGTCAAGTATAATTTCTCCACTTAAATGACAAATTAAATCCAGACCCTGCCTGCAAAACCATGGGTGTCATAGAGTTATTCCTGAACTTTCCTCAAGCAGAGTGCATACATAGGTTTTGTTGTCTCAGCAAACCTGGGTGCAGACAAGGTCATGTTAGCATCATTACTCAGTAGATGAGGCTCAGAAAGACAGACCCGAAGACTTAACAATGGTGCCCACTGCAAGACTGCACGCTTTCCAAAGTTCACATCCCGTGGGACATGGGATGTTCCCCATGACCTGTAGATCAATCCAAGAAGCTTCCCCTATCTCGTCTCCTGACCTGTCCCACCTTAGAGGGAGCCCAGTGCACCTTGTATGGTTGAATTTCCAAACAGCCAACGAGAGGTGCCAATGCCACCTGTTCATGATACAGAAACCTTCAACATCCAGTTGGCATCCAGACAGTGCTTGTGTCCTACGCAGGCCATCCTTTGCTAAATTCACTCTTTCTTGTTAAAAGTCTCTGCTGTCCTATACAGTGAAATCTCCAGATTCCAGGGATTAGAACCTAATATCCATGGAGGTCATTATCAGTCCATCACAGACCTCCAGTTCCTTTGGGACAAGAGCTAGGTCCCACTCAACTTGATCGAGTTTGTGTTTCCTCAGAGCCTGGCTTGGTAGAAATGAATGGATGAACGAATGAATGAAGAGATGAATGAATGAAGTGGTCCCTCCCACTGCGGAACCAAAACAAAACTCACCATTGCTACACTGAAGGAACAAAAGAACAGCTTTACCGAGAAGAGAAACGCATGCACCCTGAGTCCAACTACTGACTCAAGTCTTGCTCATGGACGGAAAGTCATCACCCTGGTGTGGGCTCAGAGACCCTCGCGGATCCCCTAACATGAGTGACAGGCTCCAACCCAGAACCCCCAGTGCCTGCCAAGTCACAAAATCAGCTTTACTCACCCAGAGATCCGCACGAATTCTCCAGCTGCTGGGAAGTGTCTCCAAGCACCGAGGCATTTTACGATCATGGGTCGAGGGCGTCTGCTAACTTCTCCAGAACCATGTTTAACCATGTGTTGTTGTTGTTGTTGTTGTTTTCCTTCTCTTTCTCTCTCCCAGGGAGGGAGAGAGAAAGGGCTGTCATGTAACAAATAAGAACAATCTGAGGCCAGGGTCCTACAAAGTTCAGAGTGCTCTTGGATTGCATCTTCTCAGCTCGAGGATTGCAGCATCTGTCAGACCCTGGCGTGCTTGTTTTCTCAGTGATAGAGGATGCTGGCTTGGACAGGAGTCATCCTACCAACACCGTCATGAGCCTCTACTTGGAAAGTACCTTTGTGATAATGATGACCGTCACTGGCACTTGTGTCTGACAGCCTCAAGCTGTAATATGGTCCTTGATGACCCATCAATGCTCCAAGGTTGGCATCTTCCAGAATTCGAGACGCTGTTTTTTGGCGCCGAGTCCTGGCTGCTCAAACAATCAGATGAAGAACATCTTGATCATGATTCTAGGTCTAAAAGACCTTAATCTGGGCTTCAGGGCTTTAGTAGAACATTTGAGCAGTCTGAGGACATGCCAGTACTTAGGGATAGAAGATGCAGTCTGAGTACATCTGGTTCAGGTTGGGTCTTGAACTTGGTTGAACAAGAGGATGGCTTGAGCTCTACAGAAATGCTGAGGTCCAGAAGAATGAACCCTGGAGTTCTACTGAGGGTAGGGATGAGCAGTAATCATTTTCAGACACTCCCCCAGTGGGCCAGCAAAACCCATCAGCCTAGATGGACTTTGGGGGAGACTGTCAGCATCTTTGTTGAGAAGATTTGTTTAAGGTTGACCACCATGGCCAAGAAAGTCAGAGAACTCTATCACTGAAAGAGAATCCGTCATGTGCACTCTCAAATACCCCAAACCAGAGCAATGACATTCCTTTGTATTTTACTAAGTTCCCATGAAGTCATGCTCCATTCCAGGACAGAAGATTCCTAAACTGCTTCATGGTGCCACTGCCCATCCTGGAACAACCAAGAGGCAATCCTAGAAAGCATCTGTCCCTGTGTCCCGTGTGAGCCCCATGCTAGAAGAGCTACTGGCTCTTCCAAAGCACCCATGTGCCCAGAGTCGACATCAGATTTGGGTGTTTGGTGAGATTCTGTTAACTGAAGGAATAGATGGTCGGATAACCAGTAGTCACTGTTCTGGAAGTTCAGAGTGCAGTCCAGCAGCACGCAGGCAGTGGTGTCCTCTATGCTGCATTTTCAAGTGGCTTGTCTGTCCATGTTGGAGTCTGTAAACATCCTTAGAGAGAGGACTGAGCCTTCCTTGCCTGACTGGTAGCTGAGTAAGGGTGAGCCCTGAAGTCAAGGATGGTGCCCGTAAACTTTGGGAAATAGAACCACAGGGATCTGTATGAGCTTCCTATAACACATTCCTATCAACCTTGGTGGCTTAAAAGCCACAGGAATTCATCCTCCCACAACTCTGAAGACCAGAAGTCTGAGAACCAGGCAGGGCAGGGCTGCTGAGATCCAGGCGGGGCAGAGCTGTGCTCCCTCCAGAGGCCCTAGAGAAAGGTCTTCTTGCCTCTTCTGGGGGCTCTAGGTGTTCTTGGGTTTGTGGCCATGTCCTTTCTGTCTCTGTCTCCATGTAATCAAATCTCTGCTATCTCTGATAGGAAACTTGTGATTAGACTGATTATACCTAAATAAGCCAGGATGATTTCCTTATCCTAAGATCTTGATTCCATGGTAAAGATGATCTCTCCAAGTAGAATCACATTCGTAGGTTCTCAGGGGTGAGCGCATGGAGGTATCTTTTGAAGGGGATCATAATTCCACCCCTACAGGGACCAACTGGATACAGCCCCAAAGACCCTCCGTCTCTGTCCGACTGTCTGTGTATGGATCACCATTCATTCTCCTGGTAGACAAGCTGCCTGTGCCTACAGATAAGGGAGGAACCAGAAGAAGATGTCCAGCTCAGGTGGGGTCTGATGAGCTGTGATCAACACCCATGACTGGGCATCAGAGATGTTTGTGGCTACTTCAGTATCATGGTTTAAGCATAAACCAGGCCCTGCAGAAGCCTCTAGGAAGGATGTCAGGAGAAGTGTAAATGGACATTCTGAATGAGAAACAACCCAGGAGAAGTTCACGGGTGGCAATGTGATGGTAAGTGACAGGGAAACCGAGGCCCCTTCCTTTACGTGTTACCCAAAACAAATAGTCATGAACGCCTTTCCCTGTCCCACAAGATGTTGCACTGAGTGATTACAGACTCCTCCCCTCATCCTGTCCTGTAGAACCCATGGGGAGTGCCACCTAGATCCCTGTCTTGTGTCTGTCCTACAGAACTCCATGGGGAGTGCTGTCCAGACCCCTCTCCTCATCCCTGTCCTATAGACACCTATGGTGAGTGCTGATCAGACCCCCCTCCTCATTCCCATCCTGCAGAGCCCCATGGGGAGGGCCATCCAGATCCCTCTCGCCCTGTCCTAGAAAACCATATAGCGAATGTTGTCTAGGACCCTTTGCTCCCACCTGTTATAGAGAATCCCTAACACGTCTGGTTAGGGTCACATGACTCATGGGCTTGAGATAGATCATGACAGCAGCTCTAAGGCTATAGCTGGAACCTGGGACCAGGTGACTCTCAAAGGATGGAGTAGAATATGGGTTGTTACTTGAGCCTTAACCCGACAGACAGGGGAAGGCTCATGTCTCTGTTTCACGGGCCCATAATTCAAAGCTGGGAGTCTAGAAAAAATGGGTGAATGGAAAAACAAAGGACATAGGGGACCCCAAGCCCTCTACAGCCCTAGTGGTTCTGCTCCTTTGAAAGTGCCCACCTGACCCGGAATGTGTCTCCCAAATCTGGTCCTTGCACTGCGCGAAACAAGGTAGACTGCACAGTGGGATTAGGCAGCATTTAATTGTTTATGGCACTTGCAGAAATCTGGCACATGATTGATGGCTTGGGACCACCTCCTTGGGAATGACATTCAATGTTCCTTTTGGTCCTTGACTTCCTGCCAAGGCAGGAGAGCAGACAGGAGACCTCTGGGGACACAGCCCTGAAGGCAGGCAGCTGTGAACAATGCAGACACGGGGATCTGTCATAGACCTGTGTTTGCTGGACTGAAGGCAAGGTCTTCCCCGACGTGGCAGCTACCCCGAGAAGGTGTCCGGGGTCACGTCAGTGATGCCGGTCATCTGGCAACTCCTGGCCCACAATTCTCTTTGAAGATCTAGGTCATACGTGACCGCGAGAGACTTGGTCTCTTTCTCGTTGTAAAGGTAGCGGCCGCCTATTCCTTCCAGGTCTGGGGTGACTGCTGCGTAGACAGATGTCCAGGCTCCTTCATCTGGGGTCTGTGGGGAGAAGGAAGAAGGCCAGGACACGTTAGCCTTCAGGGCAGTGTGCATGGGATTCTCAGGACCCCCACAGATGTAGCTGAGTAAGAGACAGCACGCTCATCTCCTGGGTTGGGATACTCAAGCGGAAAGCCATGTGTACAACCTAGCCGAGCTGATGGGTTAATCCATTTCCACAGGCAACAATGCATATTAAAATCTGTGATGAGGACAGTCCAGTTTTGCAGCTCCTGGTGAACCCAGAATGCATATGCACTGGTCAAAGCAGATGAACCCTGAGCCTCTGTGTTTAAGCAACACTAGGTAGCAAGCGGGTAAAATGTGACCACCTTGGAGAAAGGCTCTTTTGGTGAGCTTCCTGGGGGGAAGGAAGCATTCCTGGGCTATGGTCACTGCTCACGGGGAAAGCAAAGTCCAAGTAGGAGCTTAAAATGCAGAGGACACGTGAGGTTTGGAGATTTGACTCTGGCGGAAGGCGGCACCATGGGAACACGGCACACCCTGCATTCTGGGGTGGGAGTCGGCGTGGTCAGTGGGTTGGCATGGTCAGTGGGTTGGCGTGGTCAAGGGTTGGCGTGGTCAGTGGGTGCCAGTGAGCCAGGAGGAGCTCAAGAGATTGGAAATGGCAGGAACCAAAGCACCTCCATCTGCGGCTACGATTCTAGATCTGGAAGCCAACAGAGATTCCCCCTGAGAAGATAAAGACTTTTTCAGGAGCTTGTCTTGTTTAATCAGTTTGTGGAAATTGGCTCAATCCTCCAGAGCTTCTTACCAGACTCTGTAAGTCTATACAGCTGACCCCTGACCAACCCAGGTTTGAACTGCACGGATTTTTCCGATAAATGTACCACAGTCCCGTAAACGCATCTTCTCTTCCTTAGGATTCTCTTAACCACGTTTGCTTTCCCTCACTTCCTCTACTGCGAGAGTCCGGTGTATAACTCATGCATCATACAAAATATGGGTGGATCTGCACTTTAGGGCATCGCTAAGGCTTCTGGGCCATTGTAGGCTATTAGCAGAGAAGCTTCAGGAAGTCAGAAGGGATACCTGGATTTTCAGCTTCATGGCGCCATGCACATAGGAGCTTATGGACAGACACACGCACTGACGTGCCCGCACCCACGTTTATACCTAGACGTCCTCATCGTCCACCACGCTGGCCCTAACCACCCAGCTCTGCTCACATCCAAGGGGGCTGGAAAAAGGAGCTGTTTCGTGGCTATAATACGTCTCGTGGAGAATTAATCACATCCACTTACCCAACTATCACGGGCTTAAATACATGATAGATGCTGGGCTTCGAAAAGCAACCGCGGATCGTTTGTAGAACATTTTCAAGGCCTTGGGCTTATAATGAAGACGGAAATGAGATTTCATTTGTATTCTTTAATTCCTAAATGTTTTGACAGCTCACGAAATAGATGGTTTTATTCATTTATTTCTCATTACATTGCATATCACATCCTAATCATTCCCCATCTGAGCAATTATTGGTCCTGCCTGTGTAAAAGGGAGCGGGTCATGATAAATGTTGAGGTGCACGTGTGTGTATAAACACGCACACAGACACACGGTCACGTCCACGTGCATGCACATGTGCTCCCACTCACCCACATGCACGCACACAGTCACACAACTTGGACCTTTGGGGATTTATCTGCGTCGTCTGGAGTTGGGAGGAGACACACAAATTTCTCAGGACCCGGGTTTAAATTTCGACGTCACCGCCTGTGAACTGCGAGATCACTGCTGTATCAGCCTCCCTCCTAAGACTATTTCCTCTCCTGGAAAACGACAATTCCAGAAAAAGTTCTCCCACAAAATTGTCAGGGAGAAATGCAGGACATTGTACGAGTAGAAAGCTCTGGCCAGTAGAAATCCAACTGCAAATGATCCACAGAAACCATGACCCGGGTGACCATACTATGGGCTGGGCGCTGTACTAAGCAGTAACACCTATTTTACAGATGAGGACCCAAGGCTCAGAAAAGACTAGTCTTTCCCCCATGGCACACAGTTGGCGGGGGGAGGAGCTAGGGTTTGAACCCAGGACCACCAGCTTCCCAGTCAACATCCCTCACCCATAGCACATGCTGACTTCTCCAAGAAATGAGTCCAGAAGCTGGTGGGAGAGTGGATTTAGGTGGACGTCTTTCTCCCGGTGAGCTTTTACAACAGGACATGTCTCATGCAGGGAGAGAGCCACCAGAGCTGGTCCTGCAGAGTGGAAAGCATCCATGGGGCACAGCTCCTGCCTCTGTCTGGGCAGCCGACGTGTGCTGAACCGGAAGGTTGACCATCAACCAGAATGCCTGAAAGGGGCTGGACCATGTCCCCGCAAATGCATATATTGAAGACCTCACCCCCGGGACCTCAGAATGGGGCTTTTTTGGAAGTGGGGGTCTTTAAAGAGGGGATTAAAGTCAAAGGAGATTGTTGGTGGGGACCCTGATCCAAAAGGGTTTGGGTCCTTATAAGAAGAGATGAGGACACAGACACGCACAGAGGGACGACCATGTGGGGACACAGGGAGGACATAAGGTCTACACGCCAAGGAGAGAAGCCTCAGGAGGAACCAGCCTTGGCCCCGTCTGGATCTCAGACACTCAGCCTCCGGGTCTGAAAGACAATGAATGTCTGTGGTTGAAGCACCCCCATCGGTGGTACATTGTCTCGACAGCCCGGGAAGACTAATTTAACGTCCAAATGATTTCTCCTCTCCAACCGGGAATGTTAGTCTATGGAGGGCAGCAGTGACAGATAGCTCTGGCAGCTGTGTGCCCATCCCAGGAACGAGCTGTGTGTGCACACCCTTCCCATGGAACAGGTGCTTATGACTCTACTCGTCTCCTACACTCAGAGTCATGGGAGGGACATGCTCAGATTCTTTAAGATAGACCTAAGACCAGCAGAGACCCCAACAGGCAGGAGATGTTTCTTAAATACATCTCCAGTGAATACATATATCTTGTGACGGCCTGAATGTACGTGTCCTGTCCTCCCCCAGTTCCTATGTGGAAGCCCTAACCCTCAATGGAATGGTATTAGCAGGTGGAGCCATTGGGAGGTGATTAGGGTTACATGAAGTCTTGAGGGTGGGAGCCCCGACAATGGGACTGGTGTCCTTATAAGAAGAGCTGGAGACCCCAGAGCTCTCCCTCTGTCCATCACGTGAAGACACAGGCAGGTAGCCATGCGTGTCCAGTAGAGAGCTCTCCCTCTATCACCTGAGGACACAGGCAGATGGCCATGCGTGTCCAGTAGAGAGCTCTCCCTCTGTCGATGACGTGAAGACTTAGGAAGTCTCCAACCTATGAGTAACAAGTACCTGTTTCTAAGCCTCCCCAGTCTGTGGGACTCTGTTAACACCGCCCAAGCTGAGGAATACGTGTCCCAACACCAAGATCTATATTTAAATGATGCTGTGTTCTCGGTTATGAAAAAATTCACAAAGAAGCAACAACTGCTTGTCTTTTCCTGAATCTCTCTGAGCTAGAACCTTGCACACTACAGTCACAGTAGAGGTGAAGTCACCTTCAGTGGAGCATAAGAGACACGTGCACCATGCATGGGCTTTTTCTATTCCTTTTCTCTTCGCTCACTTTTCCTTTGTTTCTGTTTGCTTTGTGTTCTTGTTATAGACGTCTTGCACCTGTGGCTCATGGTGCGGTGATCGACCACTGGCTGGGCACCAGCTCATTGGCTGGATGTCCCCAGGGAGCCACCACACATACACACCGACAAGGAAAACCATGTGAGTTGACTGCGAATGGGACCAGCACAAAGCCCTGCTGCCCTCAAAGATCGTTTTCACTGTGGTGCTCCCTTGCTAACTCGGGGCTTCATGTAGGGGCGCCATGTTGTCAAAAAGGCAAGATCAAAAGGCTTCCTCTCCTATGACCTTTCCAGTCTGTCCTTGCATGGTGAACACGTAGATGTTATCTCATGACTAATAACTTCAAGCTTGGGGTTGTTCACTCCCAGCAAAGAGAGTTACTAATCCTTTCTTCTTTCTCAGGATCACTGTTTGGGTCATTTGGTGCTGGAACTTCACGTCCTAGAGAAGCTCAGCACAGCCCACGACCTGCTGAGAGCTCCGAGATCATGAAACTCCAACACGCTAATGATCGCCAACCAGAACAGGTCAATGAGGCAGAACCTCTTGCTTAATTTGCCAAGGACGATCAATAGGAAGATAGCTGATGAAACTCAACGCTGCTCTTCAACAAGAAAATGGACATTTTGTGCTGGTTTCTATGACCACGCTCCTCTCCTGGAATTTTCTAAGCTGAGCATGGAATTCTACAATTTATTCACTGTTTCTTTTTGTTTCGCTGTGTTTAATTTGTCTGCAGGGATTGTCTCCTCTAGGAAAGTACCTGGGATCCAGGTCCTCAGCTGTGTTTAAAATGTCTGGGAATTCAGGTCTATGATGATGAGCATCATGGCGGCAAATTGGCAACTACCTAATTAAGGCAGATACACAGAAAGACCCAAATTGGCTGTTCTCTCGTTCTGGCCTCAAGGAAAACCAAGGGCAGATGATCTCAATCAAATGGAAAATCTGCAGATCTATCGAACTCCCCAGCAAAATTTGGTATCTGCCCCTGGGTCATTGGAGTTGAGAAGAACTGTATTCAAGCTCATTCCCAGGAGGATGAAGTGTGTTTCTTGGGTGCCGAGTACACAGAAATCAGTCGGCTTCTGCACAGATAAGAAGATCCTCGAGACAATGGTTCCCCCGGCATAAATAACTTATCCCATTTTATCGGCAGCTTATAAAAAATGAAACAAAACAAAACAATGAAATAAAGATCATCCGTAAAGACTTGTAAAAAGTGAAAGCAAACCCAAGAGTGGACGTGTTGCTTCCATCAGAGGCAGGAGGATCACTAAAGAACCAGATGCCCGCTGGGAGACCAGGGAAGAGGGCTCCGTTGTGTTTCTAGTTAAAGGTCGGCTCTGCATGAAACCGGGGCTGGTCCTGGCAGCGACGCACCAAGTTTCAATATGATTCATCCCAACAAATGTTTATTAAATGCTCCCCAACGTTTTGTGGGCTCTCGGGGCCAAGAAAGGCAATTTTGAAAATAATCCCTACCACCGCGGAGTTGACAAGAGGCAGGGGCTGTGGGGTGACGTTTGGGCACAAGCGGGTGAAAAAAAAAAAAGAAGAAAAGAAAAGCAGCAGCACACTTGGTAGAAAGAGGATGGAATTTAAAGCATGCTAAATAGAGCTGCAAGCAACGTCGGGTTGGAGGGAAACATGAATGCCTTATAATTACCTAATTACACAGGGCTTTACAGTATCGGAAACACTTCCACATATATTATGTTAGCAATTTTCACAACAATCTTATGAGATATTATTATCCAGAATTAACAAATTACCAAAGCGAAGGGCATCGCGGAGGATGGGAAGGAGAAGGAAGGGGTGGCCAGATCTTGCTTCTCCCAGAGACCCCAACCCTCTCCATCTTGGTCCTTAATCTGCTTCCCTATAGGTCCATTCCCCATGCCTACAGCTTCCTTTCTCCTCTCCTTCCCTGTCTTCATCTCTGACATGAAAAGCTGACCTCACTCTCCTCTGAGCCACAGACACATGCATGGCAGCCCAGTTGGCATCTGAAATTAGACACCCTACTTCACCCACCTCACGGTCAAGCATTCCCAAATCCCCTCCTGGGCATTTCTCATCACCCCAAGTCTGGGATAGGCACCACCATTACCCTCATTTTCCTGAGTGAGAAACCCCAGAATTATCCTTGAGTCTCCCAGAGCCACAGTCAAGATGTCTTCATTTTATCTCTGGACTAGTGTTCGGGATGGTTTCTCTCCCTCTCCACCACTGGAGTACCACCTCCACCACTGGAGTGGTCTGTAAACAGACCCCAGGTGCCCCCGTGTCCATCAGATACTTTGTAGGTTGGATGGGTCTGATCCTATTACTTCCTCACTGACATTTCTCAACAGGCACCCAGCCCTAACCTACTAAGGTGGCCATGGCTTCTAACACATGATGAGCTTCTCTCTAAGGACACCTGCAGTAGGGCTGGGAACAGCTGCTTTTTGGAAAATTGAGACATGGGCAGCTCAGATCATTTCCCAGTCTTGGGTTCAGCTGGGGGACATAGCTAAGAAAGAGGTGGCGTCCGTTTGACCACCCGCCATCTTTTTTTTTTTTATTTTTTTTATTTTTTATAAACATATATTTTTATCCCCAGGGGTACAGGTCTGTGAATCACCAGGTTTACACACTTCACAGCACTCACCAAAGCACATACCCTCCCCAATGTCCATAATCCCCCCCCCTTCTCCCTAACCCCCTCCCCCCAGCAACCCTCAGTTTGTTTTGTGAGATTAAGAGTCACTTATGGTTTGTCTCCCTCCCTATCCCATCTTGTTTCATTTATTCTTCTCCTGACCACCCGCCATCTTGAACAACTTTCTGCATCACGTATAGTTCCAGCATTGCTCATGGACCCTGGTTTAGCCTTCAATCCACCTTCAAAGGCTCCACCCCCAGCAAAGCCTTCTCCTCTTGCCCCCAACACTAGGGCAGACTACTGCCACCCTATTTGTCCTTTTGTCACTCATGCAAAATGCTCAAAATCTAAATGAGTGGTAATGAGTCGAGTTCCCAGAGCCCTGGGTACATCTATGGGAGATGCCTCCCTTGATGCCTCAGTGATCCGTCTTGATCACTCTATGCCTGGAGGGGTGCACGACACGTCATCAGCCTGAATGAGAATCAATGACTGACTCCCTCTTCCAATCCTCCTGTATGAGCCCACCTGATTTGATGTAATCTTCATGATATACCTGCGAGGTGGGTCTTATCCCACCTGCTTTACAGGGGAGCAGCTGAACCCAACACACTGGGCAAAGACATAAGATCTTTGTCTTGACAGCAGTCTGGACAGCTGAGATCCAAGGAAGGAGGACCTGAGTTTCCTTTGGGTATTCTTGGAGAAGGATCACAAACTTGGTGGCTTAAAACAGCTCAGATTTATCATCTTAACATTCTATAAGCTCAGGCGTCTAAGATGAATCTCAGTGGGCACATGGGCTGGGGCTGTATTCCTGCTGGATCCTCCAGGAGAGAGTCTGTCTCCTGTCCCCTCTCCTTCTCTGACTTGTAACCTCTGTCCTGTCTGTTATGAGGACCCCTGTGATGACCCTGAGCTCCCCGGGATCACTGGGGATCTCCTACATCCCAGGGTGGAAGAGGAATGGTGGTAGGTTCCTGTAGCATGATACAAGGTCAACTGAAGGTTGTTATTTCAGTGTGCTTGAATGCTGAGGGATGATGGGGAGAAGCTGAGGACGCAGAGGTGGGGAGAAGCATCGCGGGACATGTGTCCTTGAGTTGATTAATTAAACGTACCACTCTCCTGACACATCCATCAAAAAGCAATCAATGGCCCCACAACTGGGTTGATTCAAATGCATACTAAAGAGAACCAACCATCACTACGTCCTATAGGTTGTTGGGACGTGGGCACATTCTACACTGTCAGTTTGATCCTTTTTAGTTGGAGGCTGGTGTAGAAAGTGATTTCAAAGAGGCCTGGCATTGTTTGAGTTGAATTCCTCACAAGGGTCCCGATGTACCCAGCACCGAGATTTATGCTTTTCCATGGTACCCACGGACCCGAACCTATAAGACTTAGTGATGGTTGGTTCAGATAGGGATGGTATCTCAATGCAGCAGCCCCAAGACCTGAGAGATGCAGGATTTCTGCATCAGCACTGGGTCTCATGCCCTCTGAAAAGCTTCACCGACGCTCGCACAGAGCCCGACAGAGCCCACGTGTACAGAATGGTCATCACGTGTGGACACACCAAACCTGTCGCCTTTACAAACTGCTTGGGGAGGGAGACACCAAATCATGCGTTTGTAGGATGGCACACTGGAAGGGAAGGCAGGTAATTAGGCCCTAAAGGGAGCGCCAGGGCACGGCTGACTTTGTGAGAGTTGCTTGGATGGAACCACCGGCAGGCAAGGAAGGCAGACCCTGAGAAGAGGTTCGGTAACTGTCCTCCTTAATTCCCAGGCTTGAAGAAACAGTTATCGACGGGATGGAGCCGTCCACACGGACTTGAGAAGAGCGACGAGTCCCCAAGCAAGCAATACGGATGAAAGAAAAATTGGAGAGCTGAACTGGAACTATCCTTCTGAAAATTCCCCAACCCAGAGAGTGTGCAAAGGCTAGTATTTCCAGTCTTCAAACGCACAGACTTGTCATGATGATTCCATTAGGCTGAAGTGTAAGAGAGAAAAATGTGGGGGGAAATGGGCTTCTCCATTGTCTCATTCTTTGACTTTTTTTTTTTTAAACCAAATCATCAAGGCTTTAGGATCCCAATGTGACAAAGATGGCACACAAGGAGATCTACAGCACTGCGGTAAACGTCAAGAGAGAAGTCATCAATGAAGCGGCTGGAGACCCAAAGGACTGGTCTACTGAGGAATAACTGAGAATCCCTGTAGAAACTGGGGGCGGTTCTTTCTAAAGAAACATACTGGTCCACATTATCTGAATAAGGGAGTTGAAGCAAAGAAAAACACAATTATCTCTCTAGACCAGAGTCAGCAAACATTTTCTGTAAAGGACCAGACAGGACATATTTCCCACTTGGTGGGCCATCTGGGGGTCTGTCGTAACTACTCAGCTCTGCCTTGATCCCAGGAAGAACGCGAGAATGAAAAAGCACGTGTGCCAATAAAACTTTATTGACAAAACCATATGGCCGGCCTGTTGGCCGTAGTTTGCCTATGTACCGAACTGTTTTGTTTCTGTACGATTAAATATTCATCCCTCATTCAAAGGAAGAGCAAAATGGGAGTGATACGTAGCACAGTCCATAAAAAAGTAAAATGTGCAAATCCTAATAAATATAAGAGAGAGACATTACGTGCTTCACCCTCAAAGTGGAAAGTAAGATATGAGTCACCTACACCATGTATTATTGAACTGACTCTATCTTACATAAGAACATTTTCAAGAGAAACATACATTCTAGAAAGAAGAGGGGATATGATATTTGCACATTAAATAATCAATATGGCTTCAAAATTAGATTAATTACATTAAATAGACTGAAAAATCTCTTAAAATTAGGACATCCGTGATAGCATCAAGACGGATGTAAGACCTGACACAGTCTCAGAGTATTTGGAGCACGTTTTGGTAAGACTGTCCTTGAAAGCCCAATGGAATGCTCCAGAAAACGCGGACAAGAGAACCTTCTAGAAGCTTCTCATCTTCTAGAACCTTCTCATGAAAGCTTGCGATGTGCCATAGAGAAACTGGGACAGAAGCAGACGTGGAGATGTAGGAGTGATCCCTCAAGGCAACACTGCTGGAAACCCCAAAGAACTGGAAACACCCCAAATGCTCCCGATCTGGAGATGGAGCAAAGCCGTGTTGTCCACCCATGTGGAATATACACCCCCAGGACAGAATCGACTTCACGGGTCCACAGGGATTGATTTTAAACATTTAATATGGAGAGTTGTGGGTTCCACGGGGTACCCCCCAAAACACAAGTTGAAGTCTTGACCCCGAGTACATGTGAATGTGACCTTATTTGGAAACAGGGTCTTTGCAGAAGTGATGAAGGGAAGGATCTGAGATGAGCTCACCCTGGATCAGGGAGGTCCTGAATCCAATGACGGGTGTCCTTGTAAGACACAGAAGAGGACACACAGATGCAGAGGAGAAGCCACGTGAAGATGGAGGCAGAGATGGAAGGGACGTGACCACAAGCCCAGGGACGTCTGGAGCCCCAGAAGCTGGAAGACGCAGGAAGGGCCCTGCCCTAGAACCTCAGGAGGGAGCAAGGCCCTGCCCCGCCTGGATCTCTGTGGTCCTGCCCCGCCTGGATCTCAGACATCTGGTCTCCCCAGCTGGGGAAGAGGAATCTCTGTGGTTTCAGTCTTTTGGTCTGTGGTCACTTTTTACAGCTGCCCCCGGGTAACTAACTACTAAACAAACAAAAAAAGCAAATCACAGATCTTATTCTACTTACCAAAGGATCAAAGAATGCAAATTTAAATTTCAGAGACACACATGCGTGAGACATTTATAACGAGAAACAAGAAAACCGTTGATTCTACGGGTGGGGTAGGGGTTAGCGTTTGCAGGTGCATTTGGGGGAAAGCGTGGGCACATCCACGTGGTGTGACAACGTGTGTACTCACTTATCACCGACTTCTAAATGTTTCATGTATTTCGCTGCCTTCACGGTTTGCACTATTTTTAATAAAACTGATATGCCACACAAACAAACATCAAAACTCTGTAAAACCATTATGCATAAATGGAATAGGAAAGGTATGGGTATGTACTGAGAATTAATAATAAGACAGCCCTGAAAAGCATTAGGATTCTGGTCACCGATTCCAAGATGTGGGGTGACCATCCGCAACACACCATCAAGCAATTCCCAGACACCATCAGGGTACCCTACAATCCAACCCAGTTCTGACCTATATTCTTGGCCATTGTGTCAAAGCTCCCAAGGCTCAGTCCTACAAGACTGCCCTTCGCCCCCTAGGTCAGATGCCAGTCACAAATCCAGGTTGTCACCAATGGTTCTGACCCACCAGCTAGATTGGAGGTTCTCAGGACCTCCTCCTGGGGTTCTAGTAATCTGCTAGAGCGACTCACAGACCCCAAGAAAACACGCCACTCACTACATCACAGGTTTCCTATAAAGGGTTGTAATTCAGGAACAGCCAGAAAAAGTGTGCATGGGGCCAGGTGTGGGGAAGGGCGTGCACTTTCCATGGCCTTGCTGGGGCACCTCGCACCCCAAAACTGCACGTGTTCACCAACCCAGAAGCTCTTTGAACCCTGCCCTTTCCATTTTCTAAAGAGGGAGGCGGTTATTGCAGAGGCGTGATGGATTAAATCATCGGTCACTAGGGACCGATACAACCTCCAGTCCCTCTCCTCTCCCTCCGAAGGTCAGGAGGTGGGGCGGAAACTTCTGGGGTTGGCTCCCCTGGCCCCCAGCCCCAGGCTTCGGGACTTTCCAAAAGTCCCCTCATTCGCATAACAGAAGAAACCTCTATGGCTGTCCTCATCGGAAATTCCAAGGATTTTAGGACAGAAACAGGACAAAGACCAAACAGGTGTTTTTATCACAAGTCACAAAATCTCCGGCATCAAGAAAGACCCAAGTGAAAGGAAAGACAAATGATTCTCAGTCAAAAAAAAAAAAAAAAAAAAAAAAATCACTGTGTGAAATCTCAAGGTCCCCACCCAAATTAAGTTAGAAATCCCTGCCGGTTTTGTCCTGAGGGTTACCCTCTCCTTTCCCGTTCTATTTTATGTTATTGGATCCTACTCTGTTCTAGCCTATCCTGTCCTATTTTATTCTATTCTGTCTCATCCTATCCGGTCTTACCCCTTCCCACCATTATTCTATTGTATTCTTTCTTATTCTCTCTTACCGTACCCTATCCCGTTCGGTTCTGTGCTATCCTATCCTCTATGAGCTTATTCTGTCTACGCTATCCTGTCCTATCCAATCCTAACCTATCCCATCTTTATTCTCTTCCATTCTTTCTTATTCTCTCTTATCCTACCGTATCCTGTTCTGTCCTCTGCTATCTTATCCTGTAGTATTTTATTCTCTCTACCCTATCCTATCCCATCATTATTCTATTCCATTTTTTCTTATTCTCTCTTATCCTACATTCTGTCCTGTCCTGTCCTATCCTATCCCATCATTATTCTATTCTTATTTATTCTTTCTTATTCTATCGTATACTACCCTATCCTGTTCTGTCCTATCGTATCTTACGGTACCCGATCCTATCCTGTATTACTTTATTCCGTCTATGCTATGCTACCCTATCCTATCTTATCCTATCGTATCTCACCATTATTCTATTCTATTCTTTCTTATTCTCTCTTATCCGACCCTATCCCGTTCTATGGTCTCCTATCTTATCTTGTATGATTTTAAGAATAATTTTATTATTTATTATTTTATGTCTATCCTATCCTATCTTAACCTATGCTAACCTACCCTAACCTACCCTATTCTATCCTATCGTATCTCATTATTATTCTATTCCATTTTTTCTTATTCTGTCTTTTCCGAGCTTATCCTGTTCTGTCCTAGCCTATCTCACGGGATCCTATCCTAGCCTAGAGTATTTTATTCCGTCTATGCTACGCTACGCTGTCCTATCTTATCCCATCATTATTCTAGTTTATTCTTTCTTATTCTATCTTACCGTCCCCCATCCTGTTCTGTCCTGTCCTATCCTGTGTTATTTTATTCTGTCTACACTATCCTATCCTATTGCAATGTTATCCCATCGTACCATTATTGTATTCGATTCTTTCTTATTCTATCATAGCCTACCCTTTCCCATTCGGTCCTACCCTATGCTACCCTATGTTACTCTTTCTTGTTCTATTGTATCTCTTCTATGCCAGCCTACCCTATTTTGCTCTCTCATTGTTTCTTATCCCGTCCGATGCTACTGTATCATATTACTTCTATCCTATCTTATCCTACCCCATGCCACCCCCTCCTGTCATGTCTTATTCTATCTGGCTCTCCTCGACCCTATAACCCTCTCATCCTACTTCTCTCCGTTGTTTTCTACGGGAGAAACCCGGCAGCCACGTAAACGTAGGAACAGAGAAACGGGGTGAAGAAACAGATGGGCTCCCATCATCCACGGTGCTTTCTTCAACTTGCAAAGCATCGAGAAGCTGACCCCGGGAAACACAACCAGACAGAAGGAAGCCAAGAAAATGAAGCCACGGTAGGGGGCGGGGGGCACTGCCCGAGCACACCGGTGACTTCAGAACAGACGGGAACACGTGGGCATTTAGAAAAGGAACATCCGTTCCCTCCAGGATCAGCGGAAAGCCGACCCGGGAAGGCTCAACAGCACGACAAAACTTAACTGTACCTCTGGAGACGACAGACGACCCATTTTTAGCGCCTTTGACTCGATTTTGGCTTAAAGTGCCCCATCGAGGACCGCGAGTGACAAGAAAGTTGGGGTCGGGGAGATGTGCAACATGACAAACCGGGTTCATGATCCATAATGAAACGGAACGATTTCTATCATTTTGTTTTTTTTTTTGTTTTGTTTTTTCCTGAGCCAGCAGGTCCCCATGGGGGGGAAGCGTGGGGAAAAGGACATGAACAAAGAGTTAAATTAAAAAACTCAGGTGCATAAAGAAAATTTGGATTTTTAAGGGGAGCTGTGACGCAGAAAAAGAATCCCAGGGTCATACAGGAGGTCATTACACACAGCAGCGGCCAGACGCTGGCTCCCCAGTGCCCACAGACATTCCCATGAGCTGGAATGGCCCCGAGACACTAGTGCATGCAGAGCCCAGAGGTGGGGAATTCACAGCCACGTCCGTCACTGAAGGCACGTGCCCTGCCCCCCACGGCCCTGGAGTTCGTCAGGTCTAGAGTTTGCAACCCCATTGCGGGGAGGAAACGAACACTGTCCCCTTGCCAAGACCCTGGAAGCCGGAGAGGATATGCCTGAGCCCCACGTCTGGGCCAGCAACACCGGCGGAAACTGGACGGCAGCAAACGCACAAGGACTTGCTCCAAGAACCAGGATTCCTGTCCACTCACGGATCATTTTTTAAAAACCCGGAAATTTAAATGGGACCACGTGACTGAGAACGAAATATAAAAATACCAGGAGAAAAAAGTGGGGGATATGAGAATTTTAGAAGTGCCTACCCTGGTGGGGTGCCTTGTTTCCACCTTGTGCAGAATTCACGCCGTGTGCGTGGGGACAGGTACACGTCATGGAGGCTCAGTGTTCCTCCGAGATTGCTACTGGCTGGCCTTGGCCCCCTGTGTCACCTGCTCATGTGCTGCCCCCACAATGGGAGTGTCCTGTCTTGGAGCAAAGCCTCTGCTGTCCCCACGTGGGACCCGTGGGACATGTGGGAGGCCCATGCACGGTTTTGGACACCAGAAAGAGCGTGGACTTTTGTGCATCGGAAATCAACCAGACTTGGATTCAGAAACGTGCACGGCCTGTGACTCTCTGGTCACGGCGCAAAGCAGAGCCCTGTCCTCTGCCTGCAAAATCTGTTTTCTCCTTCGTGGAAAAAAACACCAAAACTGCTTGAAATGCACACAGGGGGAGGCTGTGCTGCTGGGTTTCCGACGTCAGCGACCCGGACGCCGGGTTGCTCGCACTTCTGAGCGTTGACCCAACGGCACTGACGTGGCCTCGAGGGAGCCGGCCGGCCGTGGGGGCAGGGCACAGCAAACGGGCTCAGCAAAGCAACCGCAGGAGGCCTACCTTGAAGAACCACCAGCTGAAGAGCTTCTTGATGAGACGCGTGCCCCAGAAGACGTGTCGGTAGAGGTCGGTGTTGACCACGCCGGGGTCGACCACGTTGGCGGTCACGGGGCTCCCCTGGGCGGCCAGCAGCCTCTGCAGGTGGTAAGTGAACAGGACAAGGGCCAGCTTGCTTTGGGCGTAGGCGCCGTGCGGGGAGTAGCTGCGGCTGTGGAAGCAACCAGGGACACGTGTGAGACGCGGGTGCATCCCTCACCTGCCCAGGTCCCTAACGGTCTGGGTCCCTACCTGCCCGGGTCCCTACATGCTGAGGTCCCTACCCACAGAGGTCCCTCACCTCCCGAGATTCTGCACCTGCTGGGTCCCTACCTGCCGAGATCCCTATGGGTCCAGGTCCCTATCTGCCTGGGTTCCTCACCCACTCAGGTCTCCACTTGCTGAAGACCCTTCCTGCTCAGGTCCCTCACCTGCAGAGCCCCCAGCCTCCAGCCGGCAGTCTGCCCCCGGGGTATCCTGAGGTTTCCTGTCCATTTTCCACTCCACCGGAGGGTTCTGTGGTTTATATGACCTCCCTGGGGCTTCATCTTCTGGGTGTTGTGCAGACGCCTGACTTGATATGCAGAACAGGATGCCCCCCACGCCCTCCAGCGAGCGCAAAAATGGGGTGATTCTCCCCGCGTCCGCCGTTCGCGGGAGACCGGAAACCGCGCCGACAGCCCCGCTCGTTAAGCCTGGGGCAAACACCCTGACTTTTCACTCGCTTTTCTACGGGGAAGCACGTGGTGACATTTCATGGTCATTATACAGACACGCACGCTTGTGTCTCCAGACTTGTGTCGACCTTGTGATCCTCGGGCCTCTGTGACGGGCTAGGAACGTGATCGTCGCATTTTTTTAATAGAACGCCTGTTGTTAGAGCCGTTTTGGGTTCACGGGGCCATGAAGAGGCAGGGCCAGAGGTTCCCCGTGCACCCCTCCCTGTCCCCACACACGACAGCCTCCCCCATGACCAGCATCCCCTACCCCGGGCTGCATCAGAATTTACCTGGGGGTGCGCATTCTACGGGTTCGGGCAAGTGTACAAGGACATGCATACCCTCTGCACTCACGGCCCTAAAAGCGCTCCATGCCCCACCTGTCCAGCCGTCCCTCCCCCGACCGCTGGCCAACACTCGTCTTTGCTTTTTATCTAGGCACCGACTGAAGGACAGCTCGGTGGCCTCCAGGCTCCGGCCACCAGCAACCACGCTCCTAGCAACATCCGTGGGCAGGTTTCCAGGTGGCTGTGCCTGCAGCCCCTCTGGGCGAAAGTCAAAGAGCGTGATTTGGGGACCTCACGGTGAGGGGGTGCTCGGTTCCGTCAGCAACGGCCCGGCTGTCCTCCCAAGTGACCGAGCCATTCTGCATTCCTGTCGGGGCCAAGGAGAGCTCCTGTCTCTTCCCGCGCTCGCTCGCCGGTGTCCCAGGTTCCTCCGTCTTAAGGGACCGGCGCAGGGCGGCGGGTCAGCAAAGGCGGTCGCTGGGTGAACTTCTCAAGGAGCGCTGCCCGGAAGAATTCTCAACACGGCCGTTGTGTTTGCAGGGAGGGATCACGACAAAGATCTAGGGTTAGGGTTAGCCTTCTCAGCATCGCCGGGTTCGGGCCCTTAAAGGGCGTGAAAGATCGATACACCCATTTCTCCAGGGTAAACGATGAGGTCTGCAACTGCGGCTTTATAGCGGAGCCCGAAGAAGAACGAACCAGAGATCGTTAGAAATGCTCAGTGGAGGAAAAAAGTCAGTATGTTTCCCTACGGGAGAGATGGACAAAGTCCAAGAAGGAGGCGTGATTTCAGGAGAGGTTTCCCCGGCAGATTTACGGACAAAGCAACATGCACAGCGGAAACGGGAAGGAATCAGTGCAAATGAACAGGAGGACGCTATCCCCCTACTGAGGTTTTTTAAATCAAACCCCGAGGACTGCAAAGGCACTTGGCTCGGAAAACAATAAAGAGATTGAACGTTAGCACCGAAGAGGGAGCAGAAACAGAGAATCAAATAACGGGTCTCACCGCGTGAGGGTAAACGAACTAATGCGGGAAATGGCTGCGTGGTTCGGGTCTACACGGAATGTTTACTTCGCTGGTTTTGTACTACGAATTGTCAGGAAGTCGAACCGAAAGACATAAATGCGGATCCTTATTTTGAAAATAATAAAACACTTTTTGGTGTAATTCCTTCAGGAATAATCCAAAGGTCGGTAGAAAACAGAAGTTGGAGACGGTAATGTGGCAGACTTTTGGAGGGGCAGAAAATCTCCTCTCCTATACTTTTGAGTTCTGTCCCGGAGGGCTGCAAATTAAACTGAGGATGGCCAGATGTACAGGGTGAAATCATGCGAATTTTACTTTTCCACTTTACATGTATGCAGGGCTTCATAGGAAAAAGGAAAAAAAAAAAAAACCCAAAGGCACCACTACGCTTGGGTTTACACACAATTTAACAAAGTTTGGTAAATGGTGCAGGGGTGAGGAGACAAAGGAAAAGGGGTCTGGGCGTCCAGAGGTGGTAAATTGTGAAAAGGTATCTTTTTCATGGAAATTAAAGGGTTAGTTTAGTAAGATTTGTGAGTTTCCTGAAGTTCTGCTTTTACTGAGATCTGGGGAGAGCAGGGTACACCTGTCTATACCACATGCAACAACCCATTTTCTATGGGTTCGTGAACGACCCCCACCCCAGCAGTCATTCCTCCTTCTCAGCAGAGCTGCCCTACACCCCAACGTCCACATTTTGTAGAACCGTCGTCACCTCCCCGTCCGTCCTAGAAAACCACGGACCTTCTGTATTACTTTAACGGTTCCAGAAGCAGTGGGTTTCCTGAAGTCCTCCCCGGTAGACTGGAAACGTTCGCACATAGGACCCCGGGATTCATCAGACAGACAGTACCTCGCGCCGTTGAAAAACACAATGTCTTGAGTTTTCTTATTTCCATAAGACACACATGTCCCTGGGTTTCGTATCCTCCACGGTGTTTGCCCACGTTTTCAGCTCGACGTCGGCCACTTCCTTCTCTCCCTGCAGCTGGAGGTCGCGAGGGCCCAGCCGACGCAGAGAGTTTAGTACAAGGGACGAGGTCTTCAACCATGATGTTGATGAATGCTGTGCCCCATGCATGAGTCACCAGTCCGTGCCCCACATGCTGGCCTCGTGGACGGCCTCCTTTTGTACAGATCCGCAGGGACCGTTAGCCGTCCGGATGTGTCTGCTGGCCTCCGGTAAATTCACGTGCGGGAGGCAGCACAGCCGTGGGTATGATGCCTGCGTCCTATAAATCAGCTGCGTTATTTTCCTTCTGGGTCATTAATGCACAAGTCCATGGCCAGCGATGAGGGAATGTCCACTGGCCACCGTGAACTCAGGAGCTCGCTGGGTCCGATAACAGGTAGTCTCTTAGGGAGCAAGGAAGAGCAGCACCCGTTGGCAGACCAAGGATCCCTCATGTCCAGATACGAGATTTCCCCAGGTACCATGGACACGTACTGCGTCACCCTGATCCCTGGTTTTCCACATCTGCTATTCCAGAGGACTCTGGAAACACAGAGCAGCCAGGAGGGGCCCAGGAAGCCTGGTGAGCCAAGAAGGGGCTCCACGTCTCCCCGGAAACACCGCAGGACGTTGCTGACCACGTGCACATTTCAGTCCTGAGCAAAGGCCAGGCGTGGCTGTTGGGGGAAACCATCACGGGCACATCAGCAGCCCATCATGCATCCCAGAACACCGCATAAGTCCTCCAAAGCTTCAGGGCTTCACAAACAGTGATATAACAGGCTGGGAATTCGTGTTTCCAGATGCACAAATGGATGAGCCCCCCCCCCCCCCCGGAAATTAAAACCGTTTGGGAAACTCAAACCAAAACAGCTCTTTTCCCCACAATGCACACACATGCCTACATCATCCCAAGGGGTTTGGCTCCAAAGGGAGGTCAGCCTGGAAGAAACGGTTCTGGAGAAGCGCAAGGACCTGTCACCTTGGGAACAGTGCACGGGGATCCTTATGCATCGAACGCTGCCCCCCCACAAGGAAGATGTGTTGGAGTCCTGCCTCCAGGATCGCACAATACGACCCTGCATGGGAACAGGGTTCTTAGAGAGGCAACTGAGTTTACGTGAGGGCTTTAGGATGGGGTGCTCACCCTGTGGGACTGCTGAATTTACACAAAAGAGAATTTGGACACCGACGGGCACACATGAAGGGGAGATCACGTACAGGGGCACAGAGGGAATATGGTACCCTGAGAACAGACACAGAGATGGGGACACACACGTGCAGAAGTCTGCTGGCCATCCCCAGAACCCCGGAGAGCAGCCTGGAACACATTCTCCCCCAGAGGCTCGGGAAGGAACCAGCCCAGCCCCACCTGGATCTCAGATATCCCGGCCTCCAGAACCGGCAGGCAGTAAACCACTGTGGTTTAGAACAACCCAGTCTCCGGTCCTTGGTCACAGCCATCCCCAGGACTCCATACCATGAGCATGAGCTATTGCATGAAAGTAAAGTTGCTTGGAACGCAACCCGAAAATGCACTTTCCCGAGGATGTTAATTTGCTCCATATTTGTGCAAAGAGGGGAAGCATCTACAGAAAAGGCAAGGCTTCTGCCTTGAACGGGAGCCACTATGAAGATTTTTAATACTTTATTTATTTGAGAGACGGAGCACAAGCAAGGGGGTGGCTGCAGCTAAAGGGAGAGGGAGAAACATGCTCCGTGCTCCGTGGGGATCCTGGGATCGTGACCTGAGCCAAAGGCAGATGCTTCATGGACTGACTCACCCAGGAGCCCTAAGAAGCCAATGTTTTGCAGGGAGAAGATCCCATGTGGAGGGTGTCTTTGCCCTCTGGAAGGAGACTGCATGGGGGGCACTGCTGTCTCCAGCGGGGTCTTGGTGGACGAGGCTCCATGATGCATGGACACCCACTCATCAGTTTTACCCGGAGGACCATCTTTGTCAGTGACCCCTGGAGCAGCCATTCCTTGGTCAATGAGGTTCTGCTACCTTTGCACCTGGGAGCACCCTCGTCTGTCCTGAGGACAGGAACTAGGACAGGATCAGTCGCCTGCTTTGCGGTGGAGGAGAGCAGACAGCATGGTGCCATGTCCCTCCTTGCCCTGGGCATCCTATGGGCTAAGAGGTGAGGCTCATAAGACAAGTAGAGCATGAACTATCCTCAGCGGAGGTGCAATGGGTGTCTCCAAGAGCGGTCACCCTCAGGGCAGGACCGAAGCTGAGGCAGCTCAGACAAGACTCCACGAGGACCTCTGTGGTCCTGGGCGGCCCATGGCTACAGGAGGCTGAGCACCTAGACAAGCCGGGGAGTGGGGCAGATAGTGGTTAGAGCCCATCACGCAGTGGTGCCCAGGGGTTGGTCAGACACCAAATCTAGACATTGCTGGGAAGGTGTTTTCTTAGACGGGATTAACACAGATATCCGTAGATTTGGGGTGAAGCCCATAATGTGCTCCATAATGCGGGTGGGCCTTGTCTAATCAGTTGAAGGCCCAAAGAGGAACAGTGGAGGTCTCCTCCAAAGAAGAAGAAATTTGGCCTCAAGACTGTATCCTGGAAATTTTCCCTGAATTATCAGTGTTTTGGCTCAAGCTGGGAACATTAACTCTTAGCTGCCTGTCTAGCCCACTGGTCTACCCCGCAGGTTTTGGATTTGTTGGTCCCTCCAACCTGGGAGCCAATTCCTTAAATCAAATCAACCCATCTCTCTCTCTCTCTCTCATACAGACGTATAAAATACCAATAAATACTTACATATGTTTTTAAATTAAATGATACTTTTACCTCCTTCTGCGAAACCAAAGCCATTTTCTGACAAAGCTATCCATTTCCTCAGGAGTCAATTCCACTGATGACAAACAAGTTTCAACAGACTCCGCCCACCATTCCCCTCCCCCGCCCCGGGAAAGTATGCAAGCAGAGGCGTTTTCCGGCAGAGCCTTCCTGAGCACCCAGACCCTCCTGTGCGTAGCAGCCCACTTGGATTCTGAAATCACTATGACATAGTGATTCACGCCTTTGGAAGAACATGAATTTTCAGCAAATCGGTCTTGGCAATTACCGCGAAGGACCGGTGGTGTTTACATCAGGAGGACGCCGAGGATCAAGACTTTTCACGCAGGAAAGCAGAGTGTTTGAAGCTCAAGTGGTTCTCCAATTTCAACGTGCATCAGAATCTCCTGGTGGGTTTGTTAAGAGTCTGGCTGCCGGGCTCCCCACCCCCAGCGTTTGGGCCGAGCAGGTCTGGGGGGTGGTCTCGGGGTCTTTATTTCTAGTAAGTTTTTAGGGCATGTGGATGAAACTCGCCTGAGGACCACACTCCAAAAACCTGCATCCTGAGTGGTCTCAGTCTCTCTCTCTCTCTTTTTTTTTTTTTTTAAGATTTATTAATTTTAGAGAGAGAGTAAGAGAGCAGGGGGGAAGCATAGAGACAGAGGGACAAGCAGACCACCCCCCCCCCCGAGTGCAAAATCCAATGCAGGGCTCGATCCCACGACCCTGAAATCAGGAGCCGAAACCAGGAGTTGGATGTGTAACTGATGGAGCCAGCCGGGCACCCCTCGTTGTCTTTTAATTAACATTTATCAAAGAAAGTGACGGAGCTCAGTGCCTGTTCTTTGATTTTTTTTTTGCACACAAAGCTGCAAGGACCTTCGCACCTACGCTCACGCCCACACATGCGCACCCAATCCTGCACAAAGCACAGAGGAGGGCACGGCCGCACTCACATGCCTGCACACGTGTGTCCACGCGCTCACACACGCTCATACTTGCACGCTGGTGCACACATACACCATCCCTGAGCTCCCTTAGGGCACCACAAAGGAGCAGCCCCTCAGGGAAACAGCCATCCCCCAACCACATGCCTTCGCTTCACCTGCTTTCTCTGTGCACAGGCTGGTCCTGCAAGGCTGAGCAGGGACCCAAGTGCCCGGCCAGCCCCCTGCCCAAGGCCCTCTTCAGGATGTCACCTGTCCCCAGGAGCCACAGATACATTCCCTGCCTCCTGCTTCCAAGGGAAAATCCCAGTGAGGGCTCACCTTGATCCTAGAGCCACAAGGACAGAACCCAGTCACCCACCCAGGACCAAGGTTGCCCACCAGATGCGTGGGAACTCTCTGGGAAGACCCCAGCCCTGCTCTCCGGGCAGCTGGCCCCTCGCTGTGCCAGAACGGGACACCGGGAAGCACCCCAGGGTGCACAGCCCGGCCACCCTCCTTCCACATGTCTGCAGGCCCAGAGGCTGAGGGTGCCCACCCCAGTGCACGCCCTGGAGCCGCTCCTCGAAAGCAAGCTCCGTTGAACCACGCATCCAGGTTCTTCCAACAGGGTGTCTACACCGTGCACAGTGAGGGCAGCATTCATGCAAACAAAAATACACACCCCACTCACACGCGGGGCCTCTTTTACCGCGAAGGAGGAGAGAGCGGGAGACACAGATCAGAACGTGGTGCCTCCCACGCCGCCAGGACTCACCCGGACGCACCACACGGGGTTAGTGGGTTCTATTTACAATTGCAAACGAAGGAGAATATGTCGTTACTTCTGGTACCCACCGCATGCCCAACTTCTGTCTTTCCTCTTTCTACCCAAGAAAATAAATAAAAAAATAATAATAATAACATCACACAGCTAAGCTGCCCGAGGATAAGATGCATGTGCTTTGATGATGACGGATGTTAAATGTACTTCGTGTGATTATTTCAGGATACACGCAACTACTGGATCATTACCGCGGACACCTGGCACTTCTGTAGCAACTATAACATTAGGGTACAACATGTATAATATCACATTATGTAACCATTATAACATTGCAACATATACAATGTTACGCTGTGTAACAACTGTAACAATATGGCATTCTAACATATACAATGTCACATTATGTAACAATTATAACATTGCAACATATACAACGTTACATTGTGTAACAATTATAACCAGGAAATGCTGTAACATGTATAATGTTACAAAGAAATTATAACATAATGTTATAACCTGTTATATAATAATTAATTACATTAAATAATGTATAATAATTATACTATAATGTTATATTTGTTATATAACATTATAGTTATACAACATGTATATTATAACAATATATGTTATAACATGTATATTATAACAATAATTACATTGTTACAACTTACATTATGTAACAATTACAACACTATAATGTTATACATACATGTTATGTAACAATTATAGTTCCATAATGTAACGTATGTTATATTATGTAGCAACTATAATCGACATCATAATGTTATTACATAAATAATGCTACATAACTATACTACTGAGATACAAACTTGATTATGGTGCGATAGCAATTAAACCTCCATAGAAAAATGCCAAAAACAAAACATGTTTGGGGACTCAGGCATGAAGAACCCTATAAAATGTTGGCATGAGGTTAGGGTTAGGATAAGGGTTAGGGTTGATCCTGATAACAGACCTGAGTCTACATTGATGGTTTTGTACTGTTGACGGGCACCCCTGAGCCCCTGGACGGCCGCCCGCGAGCACCCACCTGCCCTGAAGGTCCTCCATGTCCAGCTCCGCGATGTAATGCGTGGCCGACGAGACGGTCAGCACCCTCGCGCAGCAGCCTGGAGATCCGGACTCCTTCATGGTGTCCAGGAGGAGGTTGGTGAGCAGGAAGTGGCCCAGATAGTTGAGCCCAAAGTGCTCCTCAAATCCATCCCTGGTTCTCCGCTGAGGGACCATCATCACTCCGGCTGGAACAAAAGGAGTTTCAGGGAGACTTAGGACATGAGATGGGGGAGCCGTTCCACAGCCGTCCCACAGACGGGGCCGGGCGCCAGCCAGGAGGATGGGCTCTGGTCCTCGCTGCCATGTCGCCATCCTGGACCTGAGGTTCCTGCTGCTTCGTATGCACGGGGAGAGGCGCCAAGACGTCAAGACGCACCTGCAATGCTGCTAAGACACCAGCATCTGGCAGAACGTGAGAATGTCCTGAATCACCAAAAGGTGCCTCCCTGCGGCCCCGGGAAGGTAATTCTTTTGGACAGAACAGCTGTCTGCACAGACAAAGGCTCCCTTGTAGGAGGAGCGTCCTGGACACGTTGGGACGCCGATGTCCTGCATCTGCAGGGTGGGGCGGATGAGGCCCAGAGCCGAGTTCCCCAAACTCACGTTGTCATGTCCCTCGATTCACAGGGCATCCCAGAAATGGGGTCATTCTTCAGGGTGCTTTGCCCAAAACGCTGACCCAGGTATGCACCCCGGCCGTCCCTGCCCCAGACTCCATTCCAGCCCTGTTATTCCACAAACACATCCACAAAAATCCACCAACACATTCATCGGCTCTGTGCTTGATTCTGCCACTCCCCCCAAGCTCAGAACAACTCCACGCCCGCCAGGACAAAAGTCAGCTAATGCCTCCTCCTCCACGTCCTTTCCATGGATGCTGGCTCCCGGATGTAAACAGGAAACATGCCTGGCCCATATCGGTCCGTGTCCTACAGCAGCCCCGCGTGGCTCCCGGGGCATCTGTTGAAAGTCCACGGACCTCCTTGTTTCCTACGTACCTGTGTTGTGTACGGGTGTAGGTGTGCGTTAGAGATATGTTTGCATGTGTTGCAAACATAGATTTGTTGCATATGCATATGTTGCATACGTTTGCCTATGTTGGAAGTGCTCATGTGCATTGACACACATGTGCCCACGTGACCACAAACACATACGAACATATGCATTATATGTTTTCAGGCATATCTGAACGCCCGTACTAGATGTATTTATGCAAAAATATCCGTGCATGCGTTGGCGGGTGAAAATGGGCTTCTATTTATAAGTGTGTGAGCAAAGGCATTTTTTTTTAACATATAATGTATTATTAGCCCCAGGGGTACAGGTCTGTGAATCGCCAGGTTTACACACTTCACAGCACTCACCATAGCACATACCCTCCCCAATGTCCATAATCCAACAACCCTCTCCCTAGTACCCCCTCGCCCCGGCAACCCTCAGTTTGTTTCCTGATATTAAGAGTCTCTTATGGTTTGTCTCCCTCCCAATCCCATCTTGTTTCATTTTTTCCTTCCCTAGCCCCCCTGCCCCCCCCCCCCGCCGCCACCTCTCAAGTTCCTCATATCAGGGAGATTGTAGGATAATTGTCTTTCTGTGGTTGATTTATTTCGCTCAGCTGTCTATGGCCACACCACCCTAAATGCACCCAATCCCATCTGATTTATTTCACTCAGCACAATACCCTCTAGTTCCATCCACGTCATTGCAAATGGCAAGATCTCATTTTTCATGGCTGCATAGTATTCCATTGTGTATATAAACCACATCTTCTTGATCCATTCATCGGTTGGTGGACATCTAGGTTCTTTCCATAGTTTGGCTATTGTGGACATTGCTGCTATGAACATTGGAGTGCATGTGCCCCTTCGGATCACTACGTTTGTATCTTTAGGGTAAACACCCAACAGTGCAATGAGCAAAGGTATCTGCATACACCTCAGTGTTCCCACCTCATGTGCTCACATATGTATTTATGGGTAATGCACACATGTCAATGGCCGTTTGTGCAGGACTCCCACAAGTTTCTGGGTCTGTGCGTATTTTTGAATTTGCAAATGAATCTGTACTTGTGTACAATGTGCATGCACACAGGCATGCCTACTTATTTGTGTGTATTTGTACATGCTTAGATTTGAGGTGTATCCCTTTCTCTGGGTAGATGGATTTGCATCTTTGTATCTGTTTGTATTGTTGTGTCTTTTACAGGGACATACAGGTATATATTTGCAAATGTACATGTGTGTGCGTAGGCACTTCTATGTGTAATTCTCTGTGCTTTTCTATACATGCAGACAGTTTTCCTGCTGGATTGCAGGATCCTTCCCTGCCCACATAGACCACAACGCATGCCCCATCACACCCATGCCCACACAGGATGCGTTTGGTGCATTCACGGCTCCACACATCCTGCTCCCATGCCAGCTTATCACTTGTGGGGTGCTCAAGGCAAAGGAAATGTCTGGTCCAGGCTGTGGGGTTCACGGCATAGTATAGTAGTGTTTTGGGTGCAGGAAGGTGGTAAGTCACATTAAAGAGGTGGAAATGAATGAATAAAGAAGATGTGGTCCACATATACAATGGAATATTACGCAGCCATCAGAAAGGATGAATCCCCAACTTTTGCATCAACATAGACGGGATTGGAGAAGATTATGCTGAGTGAAATAAGTCAAGCAGAGAAAGTCAATGATCATATGGTTTCACTTACTTGTGGAGCATAAGGAAAAACACGGAGGACGTGGGGAGATGGAGAAGAGAAGGGAGTTGAGGGAAATCAGAGGGGGAGAGATGGACCATGAGAGACTGTGGACTCTGAGAAACAAACTGACGGTTTTGGAGGGGAGGTACTGGGGTTGGGTGAGCCTGGTGTTGAGTATTAAGGAGGGCATGTATTGTACGGAGCACTGGGTGTGGTGCATAAACAGTGAATCTTGGAACGTTGAAAAAAATAAAATGAAATGAAAAAAAATAAAAGAGGTAGAAATGAGAGCCCATGACCTCTATCCCCCACACACCTGCTAAGCTATTTTTTTTCAACATCCCTGAATGCCCAGCCCTCTGAAAGCACATCCAACAGATTGAAAATAGATCCCCTGAGCTTACTACTTCCTATAAAACATCCCTCGTGTAGACCTACAGGGAGAAGACCACCATACATCAGGAAACAAAGCCACATGGGTCTCACACATCCAGTAAAAGGTGTATTTAAGAAGATCCACAGTCACTCAACTCAGCTGAGAAAACATTCCCAAAGGGCACCTGGCATCCATGGGTTTAAGCGGATGTGAAGTCTGGCATTTCAAGGACAGGGAAACATCTCCCTGGTGATGCCATTTTCTTGACTATTTTATTCATCGTAAGGAAGCCAGAAAAGCAGAGCTAGAGGATGATAAGATTCCCAGTTGGAGGAACGTGGCTCCTCATGACCACTCGGCTTCTACGAGGCTGGCTGAGAGGGAACCTGAGCTCGACGCATCTGTAAACCAGTCTCCACATGGTTTTGATACTTGCTTCCTTGGGAGAGGGACTCTGTGTTCCATCCCTTGGATCTTGACCAACTCGTTAGCTTTCTGTAATGAGTACAATGTAGCAGCCGTGACAAGGCTGGGTCAGGAAAGAAGGAGTGGCTCCCACCTCGTTGCTGGGAATGTTGGGAAGAACCAGCTTCCCTTAAGAAGACTGGCTGGTGCCTGTGAGACCGCCATATTGGAGAGGACTCATGGAGGTCATCTGGCCAGCCATGCAGCTGAGCCTGCATGCTGGGCAGTACCCACTTTCCAGCAGTAAAGCAAGGACATCTGGACATCCAGCCCCGCATGAGCCATCAGATGAACAGAAGCCCGAGCTCCAACTGCACAGGACACCCAGACCTAGACCCGCCCAAATTCCTGTGTGTCCCCAAACTGCAAGCAATAGAAATGTTGATCTTTGAGCCACCGGGACTGGACATGGTTTGGAACACAGCAGTAGCCACTGGAATATCACGGCATGCATAAATGATCGATTCTTGGGATATCACGGCATGTGTAAATGATCAATTCCTAGAATACCAGTGCATGCTTAAATTATTAATTCCTTAGATACCAGTGCATCTCCATTTTTATCAACTCTTGGCATATTGGTGCACGCCTAAACGATCCATTCTTGGAACATCATGGCATGCATAAGTCATTAGTTCCTGAAACAGTGTGCATCCCCATTACCCATTCCTGGAACATCCCTCTGTGCCTAAATGATCAATTCTTGGAATATCTCTGCGTGCATAAATTATCAATTTCCACATTAGAGAGCCCCATCTCATGGGACGAATGACTGTCACTAAACTCAGCCTTCTAAGTATCCAGATTCATTGGAAAAGATCCCACATAATGGATTAGGGGATGTGGGGCTCCACGGGGATTATTAAGAATTTGGGGGTGTTGCTCTGCAGCGAGCTCCTAGTTCCGAGTGCCTCACAGTAACTCTTGTGAGTTACTCCCTTCCTTGCGATGGCCTCTGGGTGCCTGGAAGTTAGTAGCAGAGAAAATGGCTAGGGGACTCTGGTCAGCCGATCCTCGGGGCAGGTGCACGGACCTCGGGGCTGAAGTGTTGGACTCATTAGTTTTTTCCAGGGTGCACACGGTCCACTAGGTGGGAACAGGAGCTGAAGGACAACCGCAGCCGCATCTCCTGAAGACTTAAAAGATCCAGCTCATTGCATTTCTATTATGGATTATCTTCAAGAACGTACATGACAAGCTAACGTGGGGCAACGGTTGAGCTGGGGTGAAATGCCAGCATGGATCTTCGTTGGATGCAAGTTCTGGTGACAGATCATGGCACAGATTCACTGACCCGGCCTCTAAGAATGTGACCAGAATGACGCTTTGGGCCAAGAGCGAGTTCAAGGTTACTCCAGAAATCATAAACAGTTTTTGGAGCACATTCTTGGCATCAACAGCATCACTGGAGAAAGTGTGCTTTTAAAGAGCAGCGAGAACATCACTGCCATGCCTACGGTCGGTCACCTCCGGGGAAATGTCCAATCCGTTCTGGGGCTCAATGGAAGCGAAGCAGGGGAGTCTCAGCACCACAGAGCCTGCAACCAGAGCCATCGTAATCCTAATCTAATCCACGATTATGTCGCACATCAAGAAATCTCCAAGTCCGTCTCTATTCTAAAGCAAAATGTCCCAGACACCTGCCTGTGCAGACCATCACTGATCTCAGATGATAATATGACAATGTTCATTGAATGTCTCCTATGTCCGTGGACCTGCATCTGTGTTTTTCGAATACTCCTCTTACATGAGTGCTGTGGAAGGTTGCCCCTTGATAGTGAGCATTGCCGAGACTTCCGTATCTCCCTTTGCTGGCCGAAAAGTAGGAAAAGGAACAATAAAAGTATCTGCTCACGGATCCGTGTGTTTGACTGGGGAGCAGACTTGCATGTAGAACAAGGTGTTGTTCTTTATGGAGTAAAACAATGAAACAGAAAAGGTACGTCCTAACCCTGGGGAGGAGACCGAGTTGTGTACCTTGCAGAAAACAGGAAAAGCACAAAAGAGACAGAGAAGGGGGCCCTCTCTGGCTGGTGGCACACGGCCAGATGATGGCCTCACTCTACCGCATGAGGAACACTTCAGAAACACCACCTTCACTCCGGGGAATGATCGCTACCCCTGCCTTCAGAGCCACTGTCCTCGCCCAGCTCTGGATTTCACTGGCTTACGCAGTAGTGGCATTTACTAAAACCAAAAACGTCTGGAAGCTGGAGACCATGGTAGTCAGGAAACGGATATAAAAATGTGGGGAGAGGGAAACAGAACATTCTGGAAGGGAGCAATGAGCGTTCTGATTCTGCCTGTAAAACATGAAAAGGGAAGGGCTGTCCATGTGACTTGGAGAGGGGCGCTATAGGCCAATTAATGCCTCGGGTTCCAGGCAACACTAGTTGGCCATGAACCCACAAGGGCACAGGTACTGGGGTTGAGTGCTTAGGGGATAGTGAACCTATAGTCACATGTGGGCCAGTCACAATGTCTAAACTGAAGGCACAGATATGTGTGTTCAAAGTAATTCTTTAATGTCAACACCATGGGGAACACATTGGTGAAACCCATGCCCAGGCTCCATATTCCCATTTCGATTCTGGAATAGCTTTCCCCATGTTGTCGTAAAAGACAAACCAGTCACTTTCCCCACACCCCGTGACGATGGTAAGGACCCAATTGTTTACTGAGTATGTTCCTTAAACAGGTAACGGGTCTTGATTGAAAAGTACCATGCACTTGGTTCCATCATATGTACAGGACATACCAAGGACACCTGAGAGCAAGCGCTTTTCAACACACAACTCTTGGAAGAGCCTGTGGGTAACATGCTTCTGGGGCATCTGGCTAACTGGAAAGCCACTGTTTTTCTCAGCCTATTTCCTAAAACCTCATGAAGGGTATTTGGAGGAACAGAAGTGTCCCATGCAGGAGAGGCCATGCATGCCCACAGCTTTCAGCCTACTCTTCGGGCAGATCCGGGATCACGGTAAGTCACGTCAAGCGGCACTGCAAACACCCACCACCAGAAGAACATCCAACTGCCTTCTGTTCTAGGGAAACCCATCACATGGCAGAACATGGAGAGGGAGACACACTGGAAAACAAGCAGAAGGCATTGATGAGACGTGGTCTACACCCATCGGGTTCCAACAGTCCATTGACGCATGCATGCGCGTTGGTGATTCACCAGCTTCCGTGCTCCTGGAAGGGAGACCAGATGACGGCAGAGCCTGTTTTGCCCAGGGAACGCCAAGTGCATATAGAGGAAAACTGCTCAGGCATCTGCCTGCCCAGAAATGGGTACCATGTTCCTCCTCGCTCAACTGCTCTGCGGTTTTCGACGGGTGCCGATGCCATCAATATGCACCTGGTGAGAATCATTTACTTCTCAGAGTTATTTTACTTCTCAAGGGTTACCACTGCCATATTTATTTTTAGTAATTCTTGACATTGGGAAATGCATCCATTAGACGTATGGGACGAAGCCCTACAAGGGTAAAACATCAATTCCGTGCAGTTATTTCAAAACTATCTGTGATCAGGTGTGGGCATGGGAGAGTCGATAAATGAAACTTGGATGTGAATAGACTCTAAATTCTGAGCTGGCTCTGCAAGAGATACACTATCGATTCTTCTTGTGTCGGATAAATTCTCAGCTTGGATCCCGGGCTTCCAGAAAGAGGCAGTCTGGTTCTATTTTCATCGCACCAGCAAAGGCAAACACCATTTCCCTTCTGAAGTACTTAACATTTACAACATCTTGATCGCTCTTATCTTTTCTTTAAAAAAAAAAAAAAAGGTTTTATTTATCTGACAGAGACAGAGCAACAGAGCATAAGAAAGGGAAGCAGCAGAGGGAGAGGGAGAAGCAGGCTCCTTGTTGAGTGGGGAGCCCGATATGGGACTGGATCCCAGGACCCTGGGATCCTGACCTGAGCCAGAGGCAGATGCTTGACTGACTGAGCCATCTAGGTGCCTCAGTCTTATCTTAAGAATTAAAAAATGAGAAAGAGAGAGAGAGAGAGAAGAAAAGCACAATTTCTAACTCTTCTTGGACCTTGGGAGTCCCTTTGTAGAATGCAGTGGGGCTGTATTCCAGGAGATGGGATACATGTGGTCCTGGGAACCCACATCCTTTCAACCAGTTGCCTTGGTGGGAGGAGGTAATATCACAGAGGAGGGTCTCGGGCAAATAGTTTTGGGAAATTCTGCAAACCCCTCTTGAACACCAACCGGGCAGGCCATGGCTGGGGTCCTCTTCTGAGAAGACCTGTGGTTGGAACACCCGTTTGCATCTGCTGACTCCTCCAAATATCTCCAAAAGAATCTTGACTCAGAATTCCCATTGCACACAGCAAGGAGGAATACTCATGCACAAACCAAGGGGAGAGACACATGAGAAATGCCTTATCTTCCTGTAAATCAAGGTAAGTCTGGGCACGCTGGGCTGGAGATGAATCCATGTGCAATCCTGACTGCACAGCCCTTGCCACCCCACTGGGCCCAGGGCCATCTGTCCCTGTGGCCTTCCTCCCTTCCTGGGTGCCATGGGATGCCACTTCAGAAGCCTGGGGCTTTCCAGGCAGATCACGTTTGAGATGGCGTCTTTTCTTTCATTTACACTACCCTGTTGTCATACTGTAAGTGGTACTTTCCGGGGTAGGTTGAAGAACTCAATAACTACCTGTTGAGTATCTGTCTCCTTTGCTAGAGAATGGCTTCCATGAGGTCAAGGGCGCTCATTTATGACTGTATTGTTGCTACCTGTGAAGTACTGAGCTCACATAGGTAGGTGTGGTGGGCTGAATGATGACCAAGACACCCACATCCTGAATCCCCATGTGAGAGACAGAAGAATGTCTCAGGATGTCCACATCCTGGTCTCCATGTGGGAGACAGAAGAATGTCCCCAGAACCAGCCACGTCCTAATACCCATAGAGTGGACAGAATAATGTCCCCACAGACATCCACATCCTGGTCCCCATGTGGGGGACAGAAGAATGTCCCCAGGGATGTCCACATCCTGATCTCCATGTGGGGGACAGAAGAATGTCCCCAAAACCAGCCACGTCCTAATACCCACAGAGTGAAGAGAATAATGTCCCCACAGACATCCACATCCTGGTCCCCATGTGGGGG
>NC_081575.1:123015062-123112248 GCF_022355385.1 Mustela nigripes | reverse complement strand
ACATCCTGGTCTCCATGTGGGGGACAGAAGAATGTCCCCAGAACCAGCCACGTCCTAATACCCATAGAGTGGACAGAATAATGTCCCCACAGACATCCACATCCTGATCTCCATGTGGGGGACAGAAGAATGTCCCCAGGGATGTCCACATCCTGGTCTCCATGTGGGGGACAGAAGAATGTCCCCAAAACCATCCATGTCCTAATACCCACAGAGTGAAGAGAATAATGTCCCCACCGATGTCCATGTCCTGGTCCCCATAAGCAAGACAGAATAATGTCCCCACAGACATCCAGGTCCTGGTCCCCACATAGTGAAGAGAATAATGTCCCCACCAACATCTATGACTTGATCCCTGGGTGGGAGACAGAACCATGTACCCCACAGACATCCACATCTTGGTCCATGTATGGCAGATGGCATCCCCAAACATGTCCACATCCCATGCCCAGTGTGGTGGACACAGTAACTTCCCCAAAGATGTCCACATCGTGATCTGCAGAGCCTGTTAATATGTGTCCTTAGATGGATAGAGACTTTGCAAATGGGACTGGATTAGGGATACAGTGCTGAGGATGGTTCTGGATGACCCCAGTGGTCCGGGGTCACCACAAATGTCCTCACAAGAGGAAGACAGAAGGCTCAGAGTCAGCGAAGCTATGTGTGGACAGAAGCAAACATTACAGAGAGACAGAGGGAGCTGCTGATGCTACTCCTGTCGGGGTGGGAAGCAGCCATGAGCCAAGGAAGGCTGACAGCCTCTAGAAGCTGGAAAAGGCAAGTCAATGCAAGAGAAATCAAGGAAATTTCAAGGAGAATCAAGGGATTTTCCCTTAGGGCTCAGGGTTTCCACAGTGCACGTGTTGTGTCTCCATGTGTCTTGGGCAGGGAGAAGCCATGGTAGGTCTTGAGCACAGAGGAAGGTGTGTGGGGAGCAAAGTCTGAGGGATGTAAAGCCAATGTATGGATGGGATTCCTTAGAGGGAAAACAGACATGGCGTACAGAGGGTCCAGCCTCCCTGGGTGGAGGTCTCCAGAGAAATGTTAGACAAGCCAGGCATGCTTGGTTTACCATCTGCAGAGAAGAACAGGGACCATGGTAGGACCACTGGGGTCATCCTGAAAGTGAACATCAGAGAGTGAACCACGGGGCATCCGCTGATGACCCCTGTCTTGCATGGACAGGTCTATAAAATCTCACAAATTCTGGACAAGTGCACTACAGTGGTTTCATCCTGCTGCTTAACAATTGCTCGAGGATGACGAGCTCTAGTCCCTAATTACTGAGGGTTACGTGGATTGAGGAGAGAAGATGCGCACTTGGACCAAATCCCTCACTGTCCCGACAACTTGTGTCTACACGGGGCAATCCATAATATTCTAATTCTCAACATTTATAATAGTGAGGAACGCCCTGACCAAGGATGCTCCCACCAGCGCCAAGACGGAGGGATCCCAAATCACTGATTTCTGCAAATAAATTAAAGGTGCGCCCATTTTGGGAAATCTTGAAAAATATCAGAAAAGGTCCGTGAGGAACGGAAAATTAAAATCATTCCAAGCCTTCCAACGAGCACCACCAGCACTAATAACACACACGTCGTGTGGTTTCCAGGCTAAGTAGGTGGAACTGGTGTTAGTTGTACCTTTGTCCGGCACCCACATGTCACAGGTCTACGTGTACGCATCTGTATGTGTAAACAGGTCACGGGCATCAGACCCTCTACGTTGTAGATGCTACACCTTTCCCTTCACTGAGAATTTCCAAAAAGGTGCACTGGGCCGAAGCGTGCCTATCTGCACCCCCTTCCCGCCCACCAACCCCACGGATATGACAGAAAACATTAAAACGTGTGAAGACAAAGAGAAAGAAGAGAAGGGGACGGCAATCGAATCCCGGAAGCCAGAATCAGATGGACTAATACGGTGTAGCCTTACTATGTAGACTTAAGCTCCCTCTTCCCCGCAGATTATGTCCCTATCGTCATTCTCGTGATTTCTTACTAGGGTCCCTTCCCTGGCAAAAGGACTTTGGAGAAGAGAGTCAATCAAGTTTCTTTAGTTGGGGAAATTCACCTGGATTATCCAAATGCGTTCGGCATAATCGCAGGGGTCCAATGGTAAGGTTCTCCCTGCCGTGCAACAGATGAATAATTTAGCAAATGTTTTACGTATTTTGGAAAGAAGGTGTTGTGGTTTGACTGATGGCTATGCCTTTCACCCTATTAATATTACCGTTTATGTCCTCAACACACGACCAGCCGGTTTCCAAGTCTCAAAGCGATGTGTGATGTTCTACGAACACCAGTGTTTCTCTGCCATACTTCCGACCATTCCCGCGTTCTACATGGATTCAGTCCAGACACGTTCATGGCACTGCCTCCTCACTGTGGAGGGTTTGGATGAACCTCTACGACATCTCTTCAGTGTAGCAGGGGAAGAAAGCAATTTCTCGGGCACCAAGATGGGTCCAAGATGCCCTTAAGAGCTGAGCGTGGCTGAAAGAAAGGATCGGGGTCAAGGTTGGTTGGTGTTGAAGATGGACAGGTGGGCACGGTGAAGGCAGGGGAAGAGGAGATGTGGACTCCACATGTCCATTTGATGAGTACTGGCCACAGGGAAGAAGTCAAGAGACAGTTGGGCGTAGAACCCACATACTGATGACCTCCATGGGGACGTGCTGAGGACTTAATATGGTAACATTTGTGAAAATGCCCAACCAAATACACATTCATGACATACCTAATTAGCTCACATGAGCCAGTGAAAATATGGACTTCATACAACGTATTATCAGGCTTACCATCATTTCAAATCGATTATGCCCCTGACAAAAGCCATACGCAACAGTGAAGCCAAGCCTCGGTGACCACAGCACATAGACTCCTGAATTTCCATGGAAATCCTGATTTCCCAAAGAACATCCATCCCGGGACAGCCGGTGTGCATGTCTGCATCAGAGTTCAGCTCTGGATTTCCCCAGGACTCACCATTGTTGACCAGGACATGGAGAGGGATTTTCTTCTTCTTAAACGTCTGGACAAACTGCCGGATGGACTTCAGAGACGCCAGATCGCAATATAAAAACTCCACTGCGAAAGGACAGAAACACCGGATTATCTTTTGACCGACTACAGAGCCTACAATGGTTTCTAAGTAAGTTAAGTTCCATCGCACTAGGAGAAGGACACCGGATTTTAAAGATGAAGGTACCATGCAGGAAACGCACCCTATGAAGACACTATGTGAGTCATGCCCTGGATGATACCCTGTCCTTGAGTGTGGATGGGACCTGTAACTTGCTTCTTGTCAACAGAGTAAGGCAAAAAATGGAATATCAGTTCTTTGAGTAGGTTCCATTATATAGCAAGGATGATGGGACGTCACTCCCAGGACTGCATTTCCTTAGGTAAATCCCCTCTTGCTAAGGTGGGCGGGAGAGAGATTTTCCTGCTGGCTTTAACAGAGTAAGCCGCCATGTTACGAGAGGCCATGGGTCAAGATCCTTCCAGTGGCTCTGGGGAGCTGAGAGCAGCCCCTGGCCGAAATCAGCAGGAAGGTCAGAGCCTCAGACCTACAACCTCAAGGAGCTTCAGTCATCAAACAAACAACTGAATGAGTTTGGAAAGGCATTCTGAGCTCCAGAGGGGAACTCAGAGCACCAACCATTTGCAGCTGACATCAGTCCGCTGGGTCATCCTCTGGCATGACGGTCTTTGTATGGGGACATCACTTTGGGTCTCTGGGACCAGCTCTTGGGAACATGCTCCCTTGGATGTTGGTTGCAAGACCCCAGAACAGAGGGGAATGCAGCTCCCATGCCCAAGAACCAGCGGCACACAGCCCGGGCGCGAGACATGTCTTCACGGTTTTGTTTTGTGCTTCTCGTAAAGCACTTTAAATATCACAACACGGAGGGAGGGCCGCCTGGGTGGCTCAGTCAGGTAAGCATCTCACTCGGTTTTGAGCCTTGTGGGGCTTTGCACTTAGAAGGGAGCCTGCTTGAGACCCTCTGTCTCCTTCCCTTTCCCTCTGCCCCTCCCCTCCCCCTGCTTGGTCGCTCTCCCCCCTCCAAAATAAAGAAATAGATAAAACAGTAATCACAACACAGCAGAGCCAGCCACATGCACTAGGTTGGGAGGGTACATATTTTGGAACATGTATATTTGATTTCACTTGGAAAGGACATTTTAAGATAATCTACAGTCCCCAGCTTCTTCCGTGTGAAGAACCAAGCCGCTATGTGCCAAGTCGCGTGACCACTGAGGACGAGGAAGGACCCGTTTTCAATATTTTCTCTAAAGAAATACGGGGGGAGCTGGGGAGGGCAGGTTTCTGGACCAAAGCCCCTCCGAGTGAGATCTACAGATGGGTTCCATCCTGGGAAGTGTTTGTTACCAGTCTGCCGTAAGACACAGCCCAACATCGAGAACAGTGTTTAGAAAATTAAAAAAAAAAAAAAAAATCGAGAGTCATTTTATGTTTGCTGAATCCAATGATTTAAAAAAAGCAAAACTGGAGGCTCCGTTTTGCGTGTTTTTAAATTTCATTTTTCTAGTAATTCATGTCGGCCCTATCTACATCGGTATCAATCTGTGACAGATTTGGGAAAGGGGTTTTGCCGCAGATGGTTTGGAAGCGTTGCTCTAGAACATAGTGCCATCTGGATAGGCATTCCCGAGACACCATTCAAATTCTCCCCCAACATATTTATGAGGATAATTTTTTTTTTTTAAAGGGGGAAATCTACACTGCTTCCAGTGATGAGAATGGGTGATAACAGGGTTGGTCGACACACAAGCTCAGCTTCCAGGATGAGAGCACTGTTGCTGCATCTTTGTAAAGTCAGAAGATCATTTTTCTTTGATCGCTGGAGGAAAGGGTTCCTAACCAGCCAGAACCCAGAGAGCCAGCTTTCCACCTAGAGATCACTACCTTGTGAGGCAGCTGAAGGGCTTGGCTCTATGGTTGCCATCAACACCGGCTTTCCGACCTTAATTCAGGAACTACTCCTCTCTCACTGTTCGTGCTACAAGATATCACCGGCAGGAAGGAGAAGGATCGCGCGGTGGAAGGGGCTGACATCGCATAGGGACTCTGAGCCCATCAATCAAGTCCCACCACTGGGGAGGACAGAGCGGTCACTGCAAACTAGAACTCATCACAGGGTCCATCCCCGACAATGGGAACATACAAGACACGTTGCAGGGCATGGGTACCACCTCTGTTGAGCAGAAGTACCCAGCTTGATCTCAGACAAGACAAAGGAAGTCACATTTCTTAGGAGCTCAGCTGGCACACCCACCTAAAATCTGCATTTTTTCCACTACGCAAGCCCCACAATGTGCATTGGGAAACGGGGTGAGGGTCATTGATCCAGCAGGGCACATGGAAGCTGGAGGTGGGAGAAGCAGACACGGGTGGTGTTTTCCATTCTACCTGGAATGCCATCAGTGGTACCTCCCACTTGCATTTGAATAATTACAGAAATGGAAGACTTCCCTGTACGTCTCAGGGGCAAGAAGTACTGTATCTGTGAAACATGACTGGAAAAATGTGAGGTATACCAGCTGTCCGTGTAGACAGAATGGAAGACCCAGGAAGGAGGCATGAGCCCTGAGACCCTGGTCCTGATTCAAAACCAATATGGCGGCCTCCCACTGGTGGCAGTGGGTGGGGGGGGAAGGTGAAGTCTTCTCTATGTTGATTATAGTTTTAAAAAGTGAGGATTAGGGATAAAAAAGGCCCAAAGTTACCAAACAAGCAAACGCAAGGGGAGGTTGACCTCATTCGTACAAAGCAGGGGTAACTCAAGACTAAAACATGAATGGGACACAAAGACTTAATAGGTAGGGACTCAATGCTTGACCAATATGATGTCCTCTGGTAACCCTAACCCTAACCTTGTGCCTTTTCCCAACACATCTTCACAGCTATCCACGTGCATTCTCAAGAACTCTTGCATATGCAGGGAGAGACACCAAAGTCCCGATTCTTACAAGAGGATTCACGCGGGCCCATCTTGGAGCATGTGACAGACCAACAGACAAGCAGAGGAACAAGGACCCAGAGAAGGCTGTGATGAGGACGCTTGACAACGCTGAAGAATGCCAATTTACAAAACAGGGACGGGTCTTTTGTAATGAGGAAGATTTTATAATGATGGGTTCTTCATTCTCTCTATATTAATATGGGAAGTTGATAACAAAAAGATGAAAATTTCAGGGACAGGAATCCTTTTCTGTGAAAATACCGATTATTATAGCCTCATCAAGGCAATTAGGAGTAATCAGACCGAGGAATATGACAGCCATAGAAAAATGACAAAAGAACAGTCATCCGGGAAGTGGCTGCCGGTGTTTCAGCAAATTTTTTTACACTTTGAAAGAACAGACAATCGCACCTCTACCGACGGACTCCAGACAGAGGCACGGAAGCGCGGAGTTGTTTCGTTTGATGGCGTGTGCGTTGTCGTGACAGAAAAATCTGCAAAGATGCAACACCAGAAGGGAAGGACTCGGAATCGCAAAGCACCTGACCCCGCGGGTAACATCTGTACCCACAGACGAAAAAGTCGCAGACGCAAACGGAAATTAAAAACCTGTGCGGATGATCCAAAGTGAGTGCGTCTAACAGGAGGGGACAATGCGGAAGATCATTTCCGAAGAGGATGCCCGGCAGGAAAAGCCTCCTAGAACTGCCCGTCACCGCTCGCTCCCCCACGTGATGGAATCGGGGGTGAGTTTAGGAAGAGCAGGCCCCCTGAAAGGCGGAGAGGCATTGTTTGGGGGGAAAGGGCATCCCTCTGCAGGAGAAAATGAGAGCTCTCAACCCTGTCCCAACAGCAAACATGTCTGTCCTGTGTCCAGGGTCAGCCGGTGCTAGGAAACTCTGTCCTGTTCCCTGGTGGGGAACAGAAACTCTGCAACCGGGGGATGGAGCATGCCTGTGCCTGTGTGCGGGAGGCAGCCAGAGCCGTCCTGGGACCCAACCCCACATTCGGGGGGTTGCCAGCTGCTGGAGCCGCTTTAGGTAAACCCCAGGGCAGGGGTGGGAGGCACTTGGAGGAATGGGGACCCACAAAGTGCGGGGGGTCTGCCCAGGAGGAGGACAGTGTCCCGAGCACTCCCTGCCCCTGCCATGTTGCTCTGTTTCTCGGAAGAAAGAGTACGTTTGAAGCAGATGTGGCGGCGGCTGTCTAGGCTCCTCCTGTCCTTGTCTGCTGAGACCTGAAATCCCGCCCTCTAGGTCTGCAGCACACGTAAGCCTGTCCCCGAAAGTGTCTGTGGTGGGGGGCGGGGGGAGCGCTGTGCTAGAAATGGAGAGACCAAGGCAGAGACAAACAGAGAAAATCAGCAAGACACAGACACAGAGACACAGGGAGACAGACAGACAGACAAAAGGAGACAGACAAGCACAGAGAGGAAGAAAGAGACAAAAGGAAACAGAGACAGAGACAGAGGGGGACAGAAGGACAGACACAGAGACAGGGAAAGAGAGACACAGACATAAAGGGAGACAGACACAGTGAGAGAGAGACAGACACAGAGATAGAGACAGAGGCAGAGACATAAAGAGAGAGACAGAGACAGATAAGGAGACAGGGAGACAACAAAAAGACCATCAGAAAGAGACAGAGACAGACAGACAGACAGACAGACAGACACAGGTGCACAGAGACAGAGAGATCGTCAGAAATAGTCACAGACAGAGACAAAGAGAGAGAGGAAGGCAGACAGACAGAGAGGCAGAGCTCCCTGGCAGGGAGGGAGCAAAATGAATAAAGGAAGGAGCATTTTCACGTCCCTTTGCTGGCTCTGAGGCCCCACCACCAGGGCTGAAGGCTGGGGCTGTATTTCCTGGGGGGGGGGGGGTGTGCTCGGAGGTAAAGTCCCCAGAGAGGTAGGCTGTGCTGACACCATCCAGGCAGAGAGGAGCGTCAGGACTCAGGCATCCATCTGGAACGAGGTTCATGCAGTTATCCAGATGCCCACCCCAGAGCCCAGGACCCTTCAAGGCACTGGGGTCCCACACGGGGTCCCAGCCAGCAGCTCGGACAGGACAGTACATGTCTCTACACGGCACACCACATTCCCTCTCTTTCCAACACACGGAGGCATGGTACCGTTTGAGCGTCCTGTCTGGGCAGTCCTCTACAAAGACCCAAGCATCACGACCCAGCCTTACAGCCAGCGTCCAGGGCCCTGCGCTGGGTGGCTCAACCATTACCATTCTCCGTCCTCACAGGGACTCGTGGGCAGAGCCAGTCAGTGCATCTCGTCCTCACCCACCTGCCCAGCCTTTTGCATTCAAGACGCCCATTCCTCAACCAAACCCGTCTTACACATCGGATGTCGTCTTAGAACCAGCTTGAAGGGGCAATCTGTCACCCTTCTGTGCCTACTTGAGTGCTGGCTTGTCTTATCAAGGCAAACTCCTCCTTGGAGAAACTCCTCCAGACAGAAACTGTCCGTACACACGCATATGTCCCCACACCACCTCCAGGGAAACCTATTTTTTCCTGGTGTCCCCGACCAGCGTCGTCTCTCTAGAGATACGTGGCCCAGCCATCCAGCACTGTAATGCCCTACAAATTCGAGCCCAAGCCGCTCATGTATAAAACGGCAACAGTCACCACCCCAAAAAAGGCAACAACTGCAACCCAAGTCATGAGGTTTGGTATGCGTTCTTGTCGAAAGGCGTGGGCTTTTCAGATCACAGAGTAGGAAGACAGTTGTGACGCCCACATTTATTAAGAACGTGGGAATTGACAAAACACACCTGATCTGCCCCCAAGAGAAACAGCAGGTTGTTGAAAGCCCAAACTGCTTTCAACAAAAAGAGAAAAAGGCAGCTTGGAACCAACATATAGACAAGCCGATGAGGAAGCACCCAGCGTGTTGCATGGGAACGGGGTTTTCTAAAGAGTTTGGAAACAATTCCTTCTCCGAGGAGGGGAACCGCCCTCCTGCAGATCTAATTTGCTTGATGCCCTGCCCCCAGGGCTGCCCCAGCCCCGATGCTCATGGGTGGCTCATTAATGCAGGTGTAGTGAGGATGTTGTACGTGGCTGAGGTATTAGACCATCCCAAGGACATCACCAAGGGCTTCGTGCCTGCTGGTCAGCACGTCGAGCCTCTTAAGACATAATTCCTAGGGAGTTCCCCGCTCAGATCCCATGACAGTGTCTACACAAACAACCATGGGGGAAATGCAAATTGAAATCCCAAGGGGAGGTCTCCTCACACCTGTTAGGATGTCTATCACCAAAAGACAAGAGGTGATGGGTGTTGGTGACCCTGGTGGGCACTGTGGGTGGGAATGCCAACTGGGGCAGCCCCTGTGGAAAACACCATGGAGGTTCTTCATAGAGTTAGAAACACAATTGGTCCATCCACACAATGGAAGATGACTCAGCCTTGATACAGAAGGAGATCCTGACATTTTTCCCAACATGGGTGGACCTCGAGGACGTGATGCTCCGTACGAGAATTCAGAGGAAGACAGATACCATGTGATCTCACTTAGGTGTGCCATCTAAAAACGTGGAACCCACGGAAACACAAAATGGCAGACGCCGGGGGTTCTAGGGATGGGGATGGGGAGATGTTGGTCAAAGGGTATGACGTTCCACCTGCACATCCTCAGCACAGTGATGAGAGTTAACAGCACTGAATTAAATGCTGGAATTTACTGTGTGGAGATCACAAGTGTGTTCACTGCATACAACATGGGAGCTCCATGAGAGGATGTGTTAACTGAATAGAATACGGTGATCATTTCAAAATGTATGGGTACCATAAATTATCATGCCATGTACCTTTAAAAAAATCACCTCGGAGGACCTAAAATACACAGGTACCTCCATGAATACCTCAGTCATTTAAAAAAAAAAAAATGCTTCAAGGGAATTGCTTGGTGGCCAGAAATGGGGGAAAACAGGACCCTAATAAATGCCTTCCTGTGCCTATGTAACCAGCATGCTATGTGATGATATAGGTCAGTCAGAGGTGCTAAGAAAGCAGGTAGAAAAAGGACAAGCATCAGCCACGTGGGGTGCACAGTGAAACAATGGTACCTAATCAGGTTTTTAGGACATGAAGAGAATTGCTATCTACAGCATCTGACCTCCTCAGAGGCTTTCAGGCTCCCCCTCGTTGCTCGCTGCTGAGAAGGGAGTATAGTTACTTGGGTGTAGACAGCAGATGTATAGCTAGAACCCAGGGAATATAGCTGCACATCGTCCTATAGGACCATCCTCCCTCTGGGCAGGACTGAGGGCTCCGAAAGCCAGCTGGAGCAGCTAGCTACGCCGCGTAACAACACATCCCACACGCACTGGCTTGAAATGACTCCCACTTATTATGTCCTAGTTCTTTATACGGGAAGTCTGGGTTGGGGAGCACTGGGTCAGATGGCTTGGGGTCTCAGCTATGGCTTGAGGTCCTGTTCCAATCTCATTCGGGTTGTAGGTGAAATTCAGTTCCCCGAACTTGTAGGACTGAGGTCCAGATTCCTTCCACCTCCTTTTTTTCTCCCTTCCCCTCTTAAACAAGCTCCCCTAAAAATATCCAGACTCTGATAATCTCTAAATGAATTGGTTACATTCTTAATCAAGTCTTCAGACACAGAGGACATCATGAAACATACTAAATAGGTCAGATTTTAAAAATTCTTTGGGCACTATGGGGAGCTCCAGAATTTACCCCTCTATAAATATTACCTCCGGCTGATCATGGTCACACTTTAGGAAAATTTCTGGACTTATTTCCTAAAACGTTACCTAAGAACAGGAAATCACTTTGTTTTGTTTTGGTTTCGCTTCTTGTTTCGGGCTGTCCCCTCTCCACCGACTTGCAGACAAACAAGACGTGACGGTGGCTGGTGCTCTGTGTTTACTTGATGAATATTTCATGAAGGAGGTTGTGTTGAGAGAGGACTGCCTCCCTAATCATTGTCCCTGAAGCTGTTCTGCATCCCATCAAAGGGAAGATGAAAACATCCCAGTATTATTTGTCCCTCTTGGAAATGATGGTGCTTCTCATCCTGAGCCAAACGCCTTGCCCTGCGTCCTTCAGCAGCACCCCCGGGGGCCCGAGAATCGGATCGGGGAATGAGGTCCCAGCATCTGCAAGGTAATGACTGTCATTTCGCTGGGGTGCCACATCGATTTTCCGCATCATTTCCCCGTCGTGCTCGTAAAGCACACATTAAGATTTGGCAGACCCAATTCCTCAACGCCGTTAAACCTTCCCGAAGAACACACGCCATCGAGACACAGAACACGTTGTGTTTTTTCTTCCAAAGGACCACAGCGTTGCCCAACGGTGGACGCCTTTTGCGCAGGGGACCATCTTTTACTTGTTTCCTTTTTCTCCCAGGAAACTGTTTCCTTCCGCATCACACGGCTGAGACATGTCCACAGAGGATGGCGAAGTCTGGGCAGGGTGCTGGGAATGATGCCGGCTTGGTGGGAAAAAATGCGAAAGACGTTAATCGCCATGGAAGAACAAAGACACTGGGGTGAAACAGATGCCACTGCACAACACTTTCGGGTGAATGCGCGTCCTCAAAGGACCCAGGAAAAATGTCAGGGATGCTTTATTTTATTTATTCTTTTAAGATTTTATTTATTTATTTGACAGAGAGAGATCACAAGCAGGCAGAGAGGCAGGTACAGAGAGAGAGGAGGAAGCAGGCTCCCCACTGAGCAGAGAGCCCGATGCGGGACTTGATCCCAGGACCCTGAGATCATGACCTGAGCCGAAGGCAGAGGCTTAACCCACTGAGCCACCCAGGCGCTCAGGGATGCTTTATTAATGCTCTCAGATTCATGCAGCTGTAAGACCACGTGTCTGTAAGAAAATTGGGCGATCCAAACCCTTTCTAAGTGTAGTGTCACAGACATCTGACAAATCAGAGGCTATCTGTATTCAACGTAGGATTTTTTGGTTAAATGTTATTTACTTATTTGAGAGAGAGAGCAGGTTGAGTGGGAAAAGGAGCAGAGGGAGAGGGACAGGGACAAGTAGATTCCATGCTGAGTGCCTGACCTGAGCCAAAACCAAGAGTCGGATGCTCAACCGACAAAGCCACCCAGACACCCCAAATACAGAAATTATCTATGTTATATTTAAGAAATTATCTATGTTATATTTACATACATATATTTGCCTATTATATTTATTGTGGTATATATTATGTTATAGAAGATATAAATATCACAAAGTAAATAGGATATATTATGATACATAATATATAATATATATTATATGTACCATTTAATACACACTACATAGTAACAATGTACATTATTATGTCTCTATACAATACAAACACATAAAGTATATAATATATAAGGTACATATCCATATAGATACTTTCAGAAATCTTTCAAATAGGAAAAAAAAAAATTAGCACATTCAATTAAATTGCATGATTGGCTTCCAAAGAGCTGTTAGCTTGAGATGCCAGAAATGTTAAAGTCTGGCCAAATGATCTCACATGGAACCACCAGCCTGGACAGGACACTGTCTACAAAATTGGTAAATGCAAGAGCAGACCTGCACACCACTGGGTTTGTGGGAGGTCAACGGACATCTTTGGCTGAAAACGAAGCGTGTGGAGGGTTTATGAGCTCCTGGGAGGAATATCGCAAAACACACACACCTGGTGTTGTCAGGAAGGTGAACTGTGTAAATAGGCATGTCTGTTCCGTGGGCAGAGAGGCGTGGTAGGAATTTAGGAATTCCCTATGGGTCTCTCCCATTTTTGCATTTCCTGCCTGGAAGTCACTGACTGTCCTTTATTGGGGATTACCTTTTGAAGTACTCACAAAGCAAACAATTTAGAAAGATGGATATAGAGTATTCAGACCAACGGACACACACACACACACACACACACACACACACAATGGGGGAACTGCATCATCTTTTTCTTCCGTGTCTGATCCAAATAGTCAACATCAGCTACAGTTAAAAAAAAATACTCTGTTAAGAAAACAAAACGAAACAAAACAAAAAACTCTGGTTATCTTTTTTAGAAACTAATGTCAACTCAGTCCTTATTTTGTAAGGGTCTACCAATGTTTTCAAGGAGCAGACTTAAAATGTTCGCCATTTGTCATAATATTTGACTCCATCAGATCAGTTTTGGGTTTTTTTTTTTTTTTTGAGTATTTTTTCTTCTTTCTTTCTTTCTGCCTGCAGGCTATCTGAATTGCTTTTTCCCTGCCGATTTAAAGATACCCGAATGGTAATGATTTTAGCAGTAATGTTGGTCAGAGAACGATGTTTGGATTTCCTGTTGTACAAGTTCACGAGGTTGGCGGTAATAGCACTGTGATCAGAGAGGCTTACGAAACACACATTCTCTCCTTGTCCTGGAGGCTGGGAGTCTGAGATCCAGGTAGGGCTGAGGCTGGGAATCTGAGATCCAGGCGGGGCCGAGGGTGCTTCCTCCTGAAGCTTCTCTCCTTGCTATGTTCTCCGTATGTCCCCACACGGTCATCCCTGTGGGCATGTCTGTGTCCTCATCCCCTCTTCTTATAAGGACCCCAATCCCGTGGTACCAGAGCCCGCCCCACAGACCTCATTCTACCTTAATCCCCTCTTCAAAGGCCTTACACCCAAATACAGATCCATTGTGAAGTCCAGGGCCTGAGGACTCCTCCGTATGAATTCTGGGGACACAATTCAATCCAGAATGCCTGTGGATGCTGAGATCCAGGTTATGTATGCTGCAGGTGTCTCCTACTTATGCTTCTCCAACCAGACGGTCTGGCTTGGTCATCCTTGGCACCCGTACCCCACCGTGGAAGGACATCCGGACAGGGCGAGCAGGAAAGCCAGCCGCCTTAGAACAAGGTGGTGCAAGAATTCTCGGACCACACATGGCTTTGCAAGCACCTTGACGGAAGTGCTAAGAAAACACCATCGCCTTCGCTCACCCACACAAAGTATCTGTCAAATTCCAGACTGAGTATTTCACGCCCCACAGAGCACTCAGGCACTGGTGAAACACTTTCCCAGGAGGACAGGAGGGGACAGGAGTTCTCTGGGCATTTTCCAGAATGGTCACCATCCCCCTCCCACTGAAGGACAGAGTATTTCTCCAACATATATCATCAGAACCAGGCGGCACTCATGCAGGGGGATCTCCCGAAAAGGCAGCCCCTGCCCCCCAGACCAGAGTTAGCCCTGGGGATTCCAAATTCTCTGGCTCGTCTACACTCAGACTCCAGAAGCTCATCAATCACCCTGTAAGCATATCCATCTGTGCCTGGCCCCCTGGGGGCTTCTGCTTCCACTAACCTGCGATTCTCAGCATGCACCTGTGTGTACCTGTGTGTGTGTGTGTGTGTGTGCACGTGTGTCTACTTCTCAGGACAGCAGTTGGCCCTGTGATTGCCATTCTCATTCTCTGAGGATTTAGGAAGACTTGCTGGTTTTCAGTCTCTTGCTTTTTTGGAATGAGGACAGACTGGCAACAACAAACTCTACATGACAGAGCAGACACTAGGAGACACCTATTTCTGAGAGTCCCAACTGTTACCCTGCAGGATATGCTCTTGTCTCTCATTTATAAAGATGCTTCTTCTTGGCCCAAGAGTTTCCTCCTCTCTGTGGCTGGAGAGACTTAGATGTTAATGGGAGAGAAAGGCCACCAGCAAGACCCTCCCCTGACTTGGTCCAAGGGCATCCCATGGGGATTCCCAAGAGCCTGTATTCACACTCAGGCACCTGTTCCCTGAAGGATGTGGCCCATCTCCAGGGAGGCAGAACAGCCTCATCACTGATTGGCTTCAGAGCTCGACTGCCTGAGCCCCATTCCACCTCCAAAGCCCTTGTTGGCTGGGCCACTTTGGGTAGGTCTGTCTCTGCCTTCGAGCTATGGGGTTGTATCATTCTGGTGAGGCTGCCATAACAAAGCATCAGAGACCATACTTAAAGATGAGAAGGCCAGAGGCTGGAGATCTAGGATGAGGCTGCCCGTGTGGTCGATGTCTGGTGGAAGCAGTCTTCTAGTTGATGGCCGCCATCTTGTACTGTCCTCCCATGGTGGATAGGAACAGGAGAGTAAACTCTCTGGGGTCTTGTCTTATAAGGACACCAACGCATCATGGGGGCGAGGGGAGTCCCACTCTTATGACCTCACGTAACACTACTTACCTCCCAAAGACCCACCTCCTAACGTGTTTGGAGTTCGGTTTCCACATGTGAATTTTGGAGGGACAAACACTCACTCTCAGAGCAGGGTTGTCATCGGCAGAGTGGGACAATGCCTTCCTTTTGGCGGGGGGCTCCTGTGAGGTGTAAATGCCACCGTGTGCCAACCAGGAAATGGCACAGAGTCTGCAGTTTAGAAAAGGGCCCATAAGCATGAAGTGGGAGTTAAACTTGACGGTCCTGCCCCATAAAGCCATTTGGCAAACCCAACATGGGAGTGCTAGAATCATACCCAACACTTACTGTTGTAAGTGCTTCTACCACAGAGACATGGGGATAATACTCTGGCCGCCCCAGCTTACAGCCATGCTGTGTGTGTGTGTGTATGTGTGTGTGTGTGTGTGTGTGTGCGCGCGCGCGCGCACATGTGTGTATGTCAGGTCTTGTGTCTGCTTTGGCGTGTTCAGCTGACACGGCACAGAAGCCATCAAGGATATTCTTCAGTCTCTGTCTTGTCGAGGCACAGGGCTAAGGAACCCTGTGTGTGCCAAGCTCTCCCAAGGGCTGACCACCAACTTCTTGCCTTTCTGGGTCACGGATCTGCGCAGCAGGGAGACCATACGCCAACTCGCTGTGGCTTGCCTCTTGCCTTCATTCTATTTCTCTTTAGAACCTGCTTCTGCACCTGTTTCTAATTTAAAGTTAATGATGATCCATGACGGGTCCTCACGGCGACAGACGCTGACTCTGTAAGTAGATGCTGCCACGTTCAGCCACAGGGTCAAAGCTCAGGTATATATACACCAGAGGAAAAACAGGAGTCAGAATACACATTGCCCCACATCTTCCAGAGTCAGGGCTCTAAGAAAACATGCTTGAATGGGTTTTGAAATCACATCAAAATGGATTTTCAAGCTCAAATCCTTAGGCGGTGTCATGAGGGGCCCCCATGGTTGCTATGTCCCCAGAAGCCTATTCTCTTTCCTTTTTAAAAAAAAAAAAATATATATATATATATACTTTTAAAGGTTTTTATTTATTTATTTGACAGAGAGAGATCCCAAGAGGGTAGAGAGGCAGGCAGAGAGAGGGGGAAGCAGGATCCCCGTTGAGCAGAGAGCCCGATGCAGGGCTTGATCCCTGGACCATGAGACCATCACCTGAGCCAAAGGCAGAGGGTTAACCCACTGAGCCACCCAGGTGCCCCGCCTATTCTCTTCCTATACCTCTGGGTGGTGAGAGCAGAGCATGAGCAATCTGAGAGATGGCAATCTGCACAAAGGCGGAGGAGTTCCACTGAAGGACGCCAAGTATAACACATTCTTCCTTCCCATTCCTCACTTTCTAATAAGGAAAGAAACTAAGGATGCCTGGTGTTCTTACAACAGAGCACCTACATTTGGCCAACAGGTGTGTGTGGCGCCCCACATTCATGCAAGGTGAATGTGTGGGGTCACACTTCATTTGAGGGACCCAGAGGTCGTTTCATGGAAGACGTGCCTACAGATGACCGTTCCCACAATGCTCTGGGTCTTCTGTCCAAGCACCATGTCGGTTCTTCTCCAGGTCTCTCGTCTCAGCAGTGCTGAGGCAGATCTGAGTTTCCAAAGCTGGACCAATGGACAGTAAGATGGTGGTGAGGTCAGCAAAGCCAGGGAAATCCAACAGGACACTGATAGGGACAGCTAAGTTAAGGAAGTCCAATAGGACAGCAGTGAGAAAAGCACAGCCAGGGAAGCCTGACAAGGCAGTAGCAGGGACAGCAAAGCAGGAAAATCCAGGACAGTATCAGGGAAGTTAAGCCAAGGAAGTCCAACAAGATAGCAATGGGGACAAAGACCCCACAGAAGCCCAACAAGGTGACAGCAAAGACAGCAAAGCTGGAGAAATCCACTTGAGGGCAACACCATGAGCCCGGTTGTGGAATTTGGTTGTGGACACCTTGCTCAGCTCACCATAGTCACTGACAATGACCAGGATGACAGGTGGATACAGGTATATCCTTCCCACGTTTGGAATGTTGTGTGTGGGTGGAGAACTCACCGAAAGCTAGAATCAGCCCAACTTGCCTTGACTGCCCGTCGGGTCTATGGATTGGATCACTTGAAATGTAAACCTAGCAAGTTGCACACCATCTTGGGAGACCATCATTCTTTTATTAAATACACAGAGAAAACTGGCTCGGATTTTTGATATTTAATGCTTTTAATGGCATTGATATGACTTTCAAATTCTAGACCCCAAGGAAGCTGCCATTATTTTTTGCTTTGGTTTGGTTTTCCTGGGCTGCCTTTCTTATAATCCACCTAGCCAATGCCTCATGCCCATCTTATAGGAACAATATTGTCAATAATTGTGATTAACCAACATGATTGACATTGTGATTGACAATGACCAGCTCTTAGTGCCTGCTGTCCCACAGAGAAGGTTCTCCTTGATACTGATGACATATCAAGCCACAATGGAAACCAAAGGCAGAACAATCCAAGGGCAAGAAGCCATTCACACCAAATGGGCTAAGAGAGCGCCATTTTGATTGCAGAAGTGTAGACTTGGAAGTCAATGAGAGAGGAAAGATGGGAAGCCTTCAGTATGAACCAGAGGGAAGGGGAAAGGACTCAGTACAGGGCATTCTAAATGTCTTCAAAATCTCCAGCGCTTATGGAAGAGGACGTAGAAGAGGTGCTGCCAAAAAAAAAAAAAAAAACCCAAGGTGATGATGGAGGGGTCCATGGGGTTAGAAGATGGGAGAAAATGGTCAGGCGCTGTCCACTCAAGGGTTGGCGTCCAGGCTTCCACACTTGGAAGCTGGGCTCCTTAACCTCGGTTTCTCATGTATGAAATGCGGCCAAGGACAGTACCCACCTCTGGGATGTTCTAGAAACAAGGTGTGCAAAGGTCTTAGCGTAACGCCCAACGTAGACTCAGTGCTCAGCAGCTACGTCCTTCACCCTGATCTTCCTGTTTTAGTTAGCTAGGAGAACGACGATTGTCAGGGGAGGGGACAAGCGAGATGTCGCGAGAGGCAGCTGGGAAAAGAACAGACGGACGGATTGAAGGCGCCCATCACGAGGCCCCAGGGAGTGAGCTGCTCACGGGAAAGCAAAAGCACTGAGTAAAAGTTACTCTGGAGAAATGTACCAGGAAGAAGGGAGATGAGCAAAAGCCATATAGTGTTGCAGTGGTATTTTCACAGTGCTTTTTTAAATTAGGTTGCTAATTGGACAAATTAGGCATTGGCTAGGTGACAGCATGTGGGAATTAGCCGCTCTACGTTAGCCAGGACTCTGGGTAAACAGATGACGCCAAACACTTGGAGACTCACACACGGGCCCCAAAGAAACAAGAGCACCGTGTGCATGTGAAATGCAATTTGTGTCTGCCAGCTGGCCCCTTCTCTCTGGGGCACGACCACCCCTCGGCGGCGGTGACAGCCTATTGCGGTGCAGCCCTAAGTCACCCAAGTGTCGATTTTATGCATCAGTAAAGTCACCTCCTTCGAACTCCAGCAAGAATACACAACAGTCAGTCTTCTTTCAGAGCGCCAACACAGTAGAGCTACAGAAAGCACTGCGATTTCCACATGATTTGGTCCAAAGTGATGGCTCAGACACACAGCAAGGCACTTTCATCTACCAGGATCCTTCAGTGGACTGTGGACATGTCTAATTCTCGCAGCAGCGGTTTACGACATGCATAGAACACTGCCACGGAGGGAGGTTCACTTGAGTTGGGAAGCACAGGGTTTGTAGTGGGCGTTAGGTACACATGACTGACCACCTCCATGATGGACCTTCATCTCCAGCCCCTCCAGGGCTCAGGCTGATAGCACGTAGCCCTTGATAGCACAAGACCCTCTCTATAAGCATCACTGTTACCATAAGCTAGGGGGCATCTCCCAAGGCCCCCAGGTAAACCGAGGCAAGGCTTCCCATGAGCTTAGAGGTGACCTCTTAAAAGCCAGGGAGCAATGCTAGACCGTTCTTGGGCAAACTGATTCCTTTAGTCCACACTGTCCCCAAGACCATGCACGCATGCTCACATGCACAGCTTCCCCAACACATCCAGGACAACCAGAGGTCTTGCACCAGATCAGGAACTACCATAATAAACCACCCCAACATCTGGAGTTCAGTTGACTTTTTGTAAGGAATCATTTCCTTGACTTTCATTTTTTTAACGGACTCTGAAGCCGTCAGTTTAGAGAATTCAGTCCATTCATATTTAATTTTGTGATCATATTTGTGCTTATCCCCAAAGCTTCCTACACGGTCTCTGTTGTTATGATGCTCCCATTTTTCATTTCCTTAGGCGACATCGGGAAAGGGACCCATGGCAGGTCCCTTGAAGTAGGTGTGAGTCACAGAACGCAGTGTTTTTAATATTGTGCTAAGTTCTTGTCTTTTTTTTTTTTTTTCCCCCATAAAGTGAAACCTTCTTAGCTGCCTTAGATGCTTATCCTGTCACTCGGTCGGAGGGTTTAATCGGGAGGCACGGAGCTTTACTCACTGTCCCCTTTCTCTGCAATCCCCTGCAGATTTCCTTGATAAAGAGCATTTTGTTATGGATAATGCATCCTGATTATGTCAGACATCTGCAGTAACATTTATCGGGCAACAAGGTTAATTGCCTTTCAACAAACAAAAACAGGTTGTGTTTCCAGAGAAACACAATAAGGAAGGCATTCTGTTTTCTCTTGTACCCATTTTGCCACAAGTATCTGGGGGGTTCATATCAGCTTTTGGGGGTTTAGGGGGAATAATTGATAAGGTTGCATATATGCACAGCCTTAGGATGGGCCGGATACCAAGGACAGTCAGTAGACATTCTGTTCTCCCCGGAGGATCACGTGTGATGGGAAGAATGGTGGTTTTCAAACTGGAGGGTGTACTGAGTCACCTTGCTGGGGCTGGCGGTGGGAGGGTGGATTGGAAATACAGGTCAGGGGATTTACCTCTAGAGTTTTGGGCCCCTATAGATCTGGGGTGGGACCTGAAAAGTGGCATTTCTGACACATTCCCAGAAGATGTTTGATACTATTGGTCCTGGAACCCGACACTGGGAGCCACCAGATAAGACCACATCCCAACACAAGCAGCTGTCATGGCCAGCCATGGACACAGGACACAGAGGAAGATGGGGCACAGGGTTTCTGCTTCCCTGAAAATCCTCCCTGAGGACTCATCAGTGTTCTCTATTCTGACTCGTGTCTGGATCCAAGGTGAGTCAGCCCCTGGCTGGGAGGCTAGTCGGGAAAGAGTGGGTGGTTGTAATTCGTGGTGGATTCTTCTGCCCCAGCAATGAAATGACATGTGACAGGTGTCACCAGCTCAGGGAGGCTCCCAGTGAGTTTGGAAAAAGGCTGAAGCCAGTTCTAGGAAAAGGACTGGGCCGTGGGAAAACACAGAGGAGCTCTATGTTCCCAGGGCTGTTCCATAATTCATTGAGTCTGAATTAATACCCCTGGTAGATCACACTACGGTCTCTTGAAGGTGCCAGGAAGTCAATGTCGAAATGAGGAGCCCTTAAAATGTCACCACCCCTGCCAGAGCTAAAAGGAGCAAAACAGGACTGAATAGGATTTCCGAAAATCAGGATGAACTCCCAGTTGCTACAACCCTCAATGCCTCTCCTCCCCCACCGAACCCCATGTTTTTTTTTTTACTGTTTGACCTCAGTTGTGAGTGGAATTGTGTTCCCAAAAAGGTATGTCCAAGTCCTAACTCCTGGAACCTGGGAAGGGGACCTTATGTGGAAATATGTCTTTGCAGATGTGAGGAAGTGAATGATCTCAGGAGGAACCCATCCTGGACAAGGCTGCTCTTGAATCCAGTGACAGAAGAGGAGACACAGATGCAGAGGAGAAGCCATGGGAACATGCAGGCAGAGATGGGAGGGACATGGCCATGAGCCCAGGGACACCTGGAGCCCCAGAAGCTGAAAGAGCCAGGAAGGACCCTCCCCGGGTGCCTCTGGAGGGAGCATGGCCCTGCCCCACCTGGATCTCTGGTCATGCCCCACCTGGATCTCAAACTCTGGTCTCCAGAGCTGGGGGAGGATGAGTTCCTATGGTTTCGGGCCCTCCTGTTTGTTGTGATTTGTTATGGCAGATGTAAGAAATTCATACAGTCTTAATTAAAGACACGAACAGCCATTTGTGATTCTTTTGTCCTACAGTTCAACCAACTTTCACTGGATCTTTCCTTCCTGAGCGAGGAGCACCGACCTCTGCATTTCAGTAAATGCCATCTTCCTCTTGCCAACTTCTTGGAACAGAAGCATCAGGATCTCTTCACTGTCCCACATTAATGCCATGTTCCGCTTTGACTGGGAAATTCAGATCATATCCCAGATCGTCTCAGCTTCGCATCATTTCTATCTTCTGGCCAATGTTTATTTTCTGGATTCTGATGCCTGGACAGCTAGGGTCATACTGACCCTGGAGGGACAGCTCGTCCCAGGGTAGCCCATTCCTAGAGAGAGCAAATGACTCTCCTTTGAAATGCAAGCCAAGCGCTCCAGACCGCACACCCCAATCCTGATCTCTATGGGGTTGCCATTCTCTAAGCTACTGTGCACCTGAAAAGCTCCCCAGCCAGGTGCCAGACAGCTTGGGAAGGCCCTGTGCCTCAAAGCTGATGACATTGGCCAATCCTAAGCCTGGTCATCCTGCCTGTTCCCTCCCATGGAAACCACAAGAAAGGCTCTTGTCCACAGTCCCCACTCTCTCTCTGCATCCTAGTCAAGCTTGGTGCTTCTCCACATGGATCTCAGGGAGTGGCATGTCCCCTCCTTTTGGAAACTGTAAGCCACAATCTTTTCAGTGGCACCTGTGTTCTGACCTGTCAGCTTCACCACAATGGAAAAATAATAAATCCTGTATCTTAAGACAACCTCTCCACAGGCCACCGTCTTTCCTGTGAGTGCCAATGGCATCTTGTAGAACGGGGGCACAGATGGGAGGACCCCTTGGATCTGTAACAAACTAAGACCATTTTTCGGTGGTTTCTCAGCCCTGACTTCAGTTTCCAACGGCCACCCGTACTGTCGGAGGGCTGTCGTTACGTGGAAATATACCAACGTCATTTAAAAATCCAAGTGTTTTCAGTCATACCTACTGACTTAATAACGCTCCTGTATTCTGTATGAATGTGGTTATTTAAGGATTTGCTGCAGTATTTTAACAAAATGTCCAGTCATTAGGGTCATATTTCAAACTATAAATATTGGAACTGATATCCCCTGAAGTGAACACCTCGTTGCTTTTGAACCATGACACCGAGCGTGGAAATGCATGCTGCAGACCCACATACACAGCCTCATGTACAAGCTGCCTTCTTCAAATGCTTGGGTTTTTACTTATAGATAACATGACGTAATTATCTTCAATTCTGTGAGTGCATAAGGAGCAAACCAAGGAGTGAAATAAAGGGGTTGCTTATTCAAAAAAAAAAAAAATTCTAGTTTCAATTAATATATATATATATATATATATATATATATATATATATATATTTCAACAAACCAAAGCACAGAGCTGACTTTGCCAAACTGTTAATCAATTTCGAGGCAAGGAAGATATTCCACTCTAAGAAAGTTCAAAATGGCGCTAGAGACATGTGACCATTGGGTCTTGGCACATGTGAGGCTCATAAGTAGGTGTTAAATGGGGGATAATGACATCAAATTGTGCAGAGATAAAAATGTAAGTGTCACATAGAACGAGATAGCATTACTTACATGCACGTGTGTGTAATGAAGGCTTGGGGAGTATTAAAGCACGGTTTTAGTGTCCTCTCTTGGGGATGCCACACCTGAGTTGTGGCAAGAAGAACCTACAGCCATCCTAAAGTCATAGAAATTGATCTCTGAATGGTGTGTGTTTTGCCTTGGCGTGCCCAGCTTTGTCTCCAGCCCCACTGATTAGTGAGGGCTTAGTCCCGCTGTTCCCAGGAGATATGAGACCTCCCGTTCTCCACCTATTACAACAGCTCAGAACCCCCAGGAAGCAGGTGCACCTGCACAACGGGACATGGGGTAGTCCGGCAGTTGGTCAAACGAGCCCCGTACCCTCTGCGTGTGCACTATGTCCCGTGGGGTCCAGGTTACAGCCAACAACACAGTAGGAACCCCCCGCCACACACACACAGTATTCCACGCTATGAATCTAGCTCACATTCCTTATCTGTCCCTCTGTAGATGAACAGTCACATGTGATTTGGAAGCTCAAACCTCTGGGCATGGAGGTCTACTAAGAGCTCCAACTCTTGTCATGCACCAGATTGATGGCAGTGTGAGCAGGGATGGCTCTTTGCAAACTCCAGGGCCAGATAATTAGTGCTGAGGAGAGCATTCCAACACTCTAGAGAAACACCATGTTGCCACTGGGTCAAAGCTCTGATCTGTGTCTTCTGTCCTTGTGCCATAAGCCAACCACTCCGGTATCCCAGATTCACCTTCACCAGGCTGTACGAGCTCTGACCCTGCACTGGCTGTCCCGGGGCTGGTTCTATTTCTAGCTCCCAGGCAGGAGGGTGACTGGTGTCTGGCGGTGTCCATCTGGCAGGCCCCTATCATCTGCCTTTGGGCACAGCTTGGCCCTTGTCCTGACTCCCCAAGCATAAAAATAGTCACCGGATGAACTCACGGGGTGACAAACACATGAGCCATGTGTTCCTCCTGGAATCTTAGAGACGCCTGGGCTAGCCCAAGACACAGCAGTTGGCTGGTGGCAGAGATGGACTCCCAACCATTCACAGCTTACATAACTCCCAAACTCAGGGCACTGGCAGGGGGCACAACCAAAGTAAGCCCCAGCCTCATGCGGCAACCCACTCCTCACATTGCCAATGGAGCCACATGGCTCTGTTCTTCTCACTTGTCCGTTGGAAGCCCTATTGGGCTTCTCCCACCATTTTGTAAGTAAAAAAAAAAAAAAAAATCGGTGATTTGGGGATATAAAAACAGAAGGAGGCTCTTGAAAAAGCGGGTGTCAGCACACCAAGTGAGGATGACCTTCAGAAGACACAAACATTCACTATTAAAGAACTACATTTGAAAAGACGATCCAGCCAACGACAGAGGCAACGCCCCTAAGGGCATCCCAAGCCCCAGCTCATAAAGCAAAGATAGACCCACAACCCATTCTGTTCAACCATTTTCCAAACTGACTTCTGGCTTCTTGAAGCGTTGTCATTCTGGAATGTCAATGGGGCAGTCTGTCACCCGGCTATATTGCTCCCACCACTGGGACTGTGGGCTTTCAATGTTCCTCGATCAGATGAACTCAGCTGACCTGCCCGGGTATGTTGACACCCTTCACAGATTGCCCCTTTGGCCCTTCTTCCCTACTCAGCCCTCCATCTTTCCCTAGACAGATGCTTCTGCTCGTAGGGTCCTGACTACTGTGTTCCAACACTCAAAACTCCAACCCAGATGTGGTGTCCGTCTTGAGCTGGAGAAAAGCTCACCATCCAACTGCTGGAGCAAGAACCATGCAATTCATCTCGGGTACCATCTGGTCTACCCTCCATGTTCCCATGGCAAGGGCTACAGAGACCCTCCTCTCTCTCTGGGCCACCAGTGCCTTGGTTCAGATCTGGTCCTCCTTGGCCACCACCTTTATATGGACCTTCTTAAATCTTCTCCCTACTTCTGCGTTGACCTCTCTGATAAGCTGATAATGACTCTCAAACTTACAGCCACAGCCCAGGCTGGTACCGCTTTCTGCACAAATCAGTGCATCTTCTACACACCTGGTTTCCCCACCTGTGGCTTCCCTTCCTGCCACCATCTTGATGCTGCTGTGAAGCCTCATTTCCTGATACCTCAAGCAGCGACCAACACCTTTGCAACCCTCCTCTGGCTTCACCTCGTCATAAATCCAACACTCGACTCCCAGGACCCCTCATTGCTAAGTCCCTTTGGTAGGGATGTGATGTCCCAAAGCATCTCCCTGCATCAAATAGAGTTACTTTCTAGAGTTGAGCAGTCCACCCATGTTGCAGTGTCCTATGCAAAATGGTGGAGCCTGTCTCCAGCTGGACCGTAATCTTCCTGTGGGTCCTCATTGCTGCTGGTTGCTCATGGATCTGCCTACCCAAGGACTGTCTCTCCATTTCTGCTTCATTCACTTCCTCATTCTGCTTCATTCTGTTTCTCCATTTCTGTAGGCTCTGGGAAAGTTGTTGATGAGGACACCCCATGCGCCCAGTGCAAACCCAAGACCAGGTGTGGGACTCAAACTAGACAAATACGAACACTTCCCTGGGATGGCCTGAGTCCACATGAGAAAAACACCGTCTTTCAGCATTGGAGACAGAACAAGGGAAGGAGAACAGAAGAGAAGCCCGTGTGGGAGAATAGAGCTCATCCACAGAAAAAGTAGACGTTGAAGGTTTGTAACAGGTTTGTAACAGGTTTCCTAGAGCTGCCTGAAAGCCCACCCTGGTCCCTGAAGGGGAAGCGAGTGTGAAGTGTGGTGTAGAATGGATTTAGAAGCAAAGGCACCTGTCCTATGGCTTAGGCTGGTTGCAGCTGCGATGAGTCCTTTGCAACCATGGGCCATTCACACACTCAGTCTGGATGTATGGGTTTTACTTACTTTCTCTTTCTCCAAAAATAAAGAAAGAAAGAAAAGAAAAGAAAAAAGAAAAAAAAAAAGAATAGCAGCTCAAAGGTATGTCAGACATAGGAAGGATTTGCCAGTTTCTTCTGTAGAAGGTAGATGCAGATAATGCACGGGAAGAAACAGGATCAAAAGGTGAGGGGGCAGGGGAAGCTTCATCCCATGGCCAGTTGTCACCTACAGAGACACGCTGATGTGCAAAATAGTATAAAAGGTCCTCAAACAATTAGAGATGGGACAGTCATATCATCACGTCTGGGTGCTTCCCCAAAGGGTGGAATCCAGGATCTCAAAGAGATGTCAGCCCGTGTTCCTTGGAGCGTTAGTCACAACAGCCAAGAGGTAGAAACTACGTGAACGTTCAGGGATGGGTGGATGGAGGAAGAAAAGGTGGTGTACCTGCAAAATGCAGTATTATTCAGCCTTAAAAAGGAGGGAAATTGTATCATATCGGCCACAGGGGTGAATATGGAGGGCGTGATGCTAAGTGCAGGAAGTCGTTCATGGAAGGACAAATATTGCATGATTCCATCTACATGTTCTCTATAAAATAGACCCATAGACAGTGGGAGGGTGTTGCCAGGAGACGAGGGAAGGGGATGTGGGGAGATGTTGGTCAAAGGGGACAGAGTTGGTCAGTCATTCGGGATGACAACGTCCTACATGCGTGCTCAGCAACAGCGTGCGTGTAACTAACAGGATGGTATTCCACACTAAAAATGTGTATATCTTTTGCTAACTGTCCTTACTACAATTAAATACCGTTTAAAAAAAAAAAAAAAGAAATTGAAGAAGTTTTCATGCTCTAATACATGAGTGGATTCAAAATAAGACCGATTAACTTTTCACATCTGCTCTGCTGAGTAGGTAAGAATACGTGTAATTAGTGTCTTAAGCATTTGAATATAAATTACTGCTCATAAGAAATGCATGGATAGCTTTGTCTCTGGCCTTCGCCAAGCCCCCTTGGGGAGGCTGTGGCTGAATCACCGGTGGAGGCTGCTCGCTGGACAGAGACCTTCTGATTCAAGGCGCAATGCAGTCACCATGTTGGGTGACAGAGGGAAATGGAAATACCATTCGGCGGAAAGTTCATTTCATGATCGTGGGCATGGGGAGGGCCACAGACTGCATGTCTGGTCTTTGGATAAACCTTGGGGACCAGCCCTGAGTCCCTGACCTCTGGAGAGGCAGCTACGGGCTCCCTGGCCTCCGATGTCAGAGACAATGCCCATCAGACCAAGAGCCCACGTACTTGGGCTCAGCAAGGAGAGGCATCCCATCCAAGATGCTACCGGTCAACGGTCTGGAGCATCCAGGGCTGAGGCTGCTTAGCAAGATCAGTTAACACAGCCAAGGTGTTCTGCACCTGCTCCATTCTCTGCTTTCTCTTTCCTGGGCCACATGGGACACCTGCTCTTACACAAATACCTGTGCACGTGTGTCCCCTAGAAGCCCTAGAGGAAGACCATGAACCTGAGCTAAAACGAACATCAAGAGACTCTGTCCAACCTGCTTTGCCATTTGTTGCCTGCAGATTGGGAAGCTTCCATTTCTCCTTTGAGGATCGCCGATCCCTAAATGAGGCCGTGACTCTGGAGAAAAATAGACGGTATCCTGAGGTGTTCAGCACAGAAGTGCTTAGTTTCGGGAACACCAGGAAGCGAGGGGACTGGGTAATGTCTGCTTCCTCCACGGAGATCGTGGGCATGAGTCATGGAAACATCCGTGGCAAGGAAGCAGATTATACTTAAAATAAAACTCCTACAAGACCGTCTGCAAAGACATGAGCTGTCTTGAGATGCTCCATCGACTGTGGCGTCAAAACACCTTCCTACCCGCGGGGCCGTGGCCTCAGACACTCGGGGCTGAGTCACCCCTCCGTAGCTGCATTGCGCTCTGCAGGATCCGTCAGATCCCTGAGTCTGTGATACACAGGATCCTCCCAGGACGCTATAAATCATCTCTTAGCACTGCCTGTGGACACTGCTCTGGAGGGCCGCTTCCAGGCAGCCTTGTGGGAACTCACTGGGGTGGAAGTTCTCTGGGGTGAGGGGATCTCCTGTTTTGGCGTCTCTGTGAGACTCAGAAGGGGACTGGCACATTTCCCTCAGGTCGCTCCAGGCACAAAGTCAGTAAGAACAAGCGGAGACAGGGCCAGCATGGGGATTGAGAACAGCTCTCAGAACGGAGCGCTAACACTTCAATCCCTCCTACGAGGCATTCGGTCACCTGAACCGGCTAAATCTCAGGGAGACTCAAGGTTGAAGGTCCATCCTCCATCCTCTGAAGCCACAGGTATGCCCCAAAGCCACAGGAGCATATTCAGGGACCACAGGGAACCGAAAGGGGCCCGGAGAACTCCGATGCTGGTCTCATTGATACCCAAGCAGAGTTGCACAGATGAAGAAAAGCCTGGGGGATTTAAGACACGTTCATCAACCTAGCAAGACACTAAGCCCCGCTTGTTCACAAAGCCTGCAAAATAATTCCTAGGACAAGGATTCCCTCACATATTACTCATCTCCTGGAGTCATGCCTCCATGAGCTGCAAAACAAACATGCTAATATTTCACAAGGAGATTGGTCGTCCAGTTTGTCAATTGTCTTTAAAAAAAGGGGGGGGGTGCTCCAGGTCCGCAACACACACATACACACACATATACACAACCCTGTTAGATGGAAGATGCATCCAGGTGGGAGAGAGACCAGGGTAGAGACAGGAAGTCCTCTTGGGAGTCTCTGTTCTGCCTTCTGTGCATGACCCTCGCAAGATGATGCTAGCAGAGGACGGGGGACACAGGGCTACAGCCATACAGGGGTTGTTGACCCAGTGGTGAGAATGAGGATGAATGGCGTGGCCTGGAAGGCAATGCAGTGCAAATGACCCGATGTCATCGCAAGTCTGTGTACGCCAGCCTGGTGCCATTGGTAGACAAACCTCCAGTCTGACCTGCCGCCATTAGTGGATGCCTGTCCACTCTACACTAGCCTTCCTAACGGAGGAGGCCATTAGATGACTGTCTACTATTACCTGCCACCATCACTGGATGGCCGAACCAACCCCCATCCTTCAGGAGCAAAGAGAACACGCGTAAAACTACGAATGTTGGGGGAGCCTGCTGGTGGGTATTAAGGAGGGCACGTATTGCAAGGAACACGGGGAGTGATGCATAAACAATGAATCTTGCAACACAAAAAAAATAAAGTTTAAATTAAAAAAAATAAAAGTGAGACACAAAAAGAAGAAACAGAATGCACTATAAGAATGTGGTCACAACAGATGCTATGAAAATACTACTCCATTAGACACCGATGAGGAACATCAACGCCAGGGGAAGTCTGCAGAAGGTGGGAGAGAACAGAGGGAGGTTCGAGGACCATTCTCTCACCATCTCAATGACAGCAGGAGATTAAGGGGTGAGGTAACGAGATTGAAGGTCCTGGTGGTTCTCACGGGAGAGGTTATGGTACCTGGAGAACCCGGGAGAGAACCAGACAGAAGGAAGGAGCAGAATCAAGCCTGCTGAGAATTGAGGCCGTGATGTGGAGAGAAGGCTTCCCACAGAACACGGCAGAAAAAGGCCGTGGTTTACGGGGTAAACCAATAAGGGGGAACAGAGACACAGAGACAGAAGGCAGACAGCAGCGACTCAACACGGTGGCGGTCAGTGCCTCGGAAGAAAGGAACTGAGGAAAAGAGAAAGAAGAGTCTATGCAAATGTCTGTGCAAAGAAAGACTCAAACCCGCAAGGGGAAGAGTGATTGATCGTGAGCCACGTAAATTGTTTCTAACTGCCCATATGGCCAGCGACCACATCCTCTATGGTGGTTGATCTACCACGCTGGACAATCCTGAGGGCGTCCAGGACACAAAGGGCAGGACACCACAGACAACAGCAAATACATTTGAGAGGCTTCTTCCCCAACGTTAAATTTCACTGAAGAGCAGAGACACAACCACAGAGGCTTGAATGACAGAAGGTGTGAACACATGCTTGTAGACCCAAGGGACTAAATCCTTCGGGTGGGAAATCGAGATACTATCCATCACTCCAGGCATCGGGGAAACGAAAACTGGTCACTTCTTCTTTCCCATAAAACGTGTTCAGACGCTCCTGCCAGCGCTAAGTTATGCTCAAATCAAGAACTTACCCTTGGGTGAAGATGGGTGGTCCTCCTCAAACAAGGGATTCATGAAACAAGGGATTACTAAGTAATCGTGGACCAGATCTTCTACCCGGGGGGAAGCAACGCAGGGGGAACCAGGATACCTCTTGAGAAAGCAACATCATCGCTAAACTAACTTTATTTGTTAAAACGATCAGAGCCATAGAGAAGTTCTCGAAAACACGAACGCGTTTGGTGGAATTGTGTAGTGAGGGACTTCCTAGATCTTCAAAGGACAGAGCCTGTAGTCATGGTTCAACTCTTGAAGACGGCCGAGTGAGAAATGTAGTTTATGAGAACTTTGAAGTTATAACAGTTTCAACTAATAGCATGAAAATTACTAGGTCGTTGGCGGTGATGACCAACGGGGGCTCCATGGGAACAAAACGCACACATACCATATAACTCAGGAAAGGAGAAAATCACATAGATACACACAAATGGAAAATATTAAACAAGAAGCCAGAGTACTCACAAATGCATATTTAAAAAAAAAAAAACTGATTGGGATAAACATGCCTCGTCAAGGGAAGATTGACCTTATCTCTTGGGCTGAAAGCAACAAGGACATACGCAGTCCATGGAAAAACAGAGAAAAACATAAAGGTGTGATTTGTGTTGAACATAAGAGGGGATTACAGGTGAATATAAACTAAAAGAAATCCAGGATCAATATATGGTTTTCAGAAAAAAAATAAATTCAAAGCAAAAACAAAAACAAAACCCCAAAACCCTAGAAATTTAATGGTGATAAATGACAGACCCTGGCATCTCCATGCACCCCAATGGTTGCTTAAGACTTTATAAACCAGGGGGCTGAGATGGCCAGGTTCTCACTGAGTCAGGTGAGAATGTCCTACTTGGTTACTATCCCAAAACCCACTAGTGGATGTGGACAAATCCTTACTGTTCTTTGAATGCCAAAAACTTAATACTCTGCCCCCTGACTGCCAAACGTAGATACTTGATGGCGGAAGGACTAAAGACCAAATGAATATTTCCAGGAATCTATCAGGAGTACCAGGTCTCATGGCACCTTCAGGAGAAGAATGGAGTTGGAATTTGGGGACGGGCAAGAAATGGGTCCCCACTGTCCCCACGTGTAGTGGATATGAACAGAACCACAGCTCTGCCCCATGCCGGTTATAGTGCTGGATTTAGGTAGAGAAAATGCAAGACTTACCGAGGGAACACTTTCCATGCACATTTTAAGAGAACTTTTTTTAAAAGACCACTAGTAATACTAATGATGATAACTGTAGCAGCTTGGGCCCCATATGCATTATGGAAACTACTATTATCACTTACGACAGATTGATAGAGATGCTAATCTGGGGTTTATTGAGATATTTAAAATCTCTTCAATGTTCATGGAGTTAGAGATTGAATTTTGAATGAGAGACGATAAACTGCCCAACTACCAAGACGGGTGAACAGGGAACTGATGCTGAGTCAATTTTCCCCAGATGAGGTGCCCTCTGGGAGCACACCAAGCTCTACCTACTCTTCCTGGTGCCTTCCCATTCCATCCCTAAAAAGAACAGAGCATGATTCCAGAACGACAAACTAGAGCCGGATAAGTACTTTTGATTGACGTGCTGATGAGAGGCACTTTCAACTGAAGAGCCAGAAAATGCGAAAATCTAATAAAAATGCTGGAGATGTTCACCCGGTGGCAAAGCATTTAATTTTCTTTCCTTCAAAAATTAATTACAGAGGGTGGCTGCATTTCTGTGAATTCAAAGCTTCTAATTCTTCCTTCAATTAGTGCTTAATTTTCTTCCCTAGGAGCAATGCCGGGTCCATAATATGTGCTTTACTTAATGATGCTTACTGGGACCACCTATCAAAAAAACATGGGATTATACGAGCGATGACAACGGATCTTGCAAGTATATCCTTGACACCGTTGGCAAGTGGCTTAAAATAAACACTCTGATGTTTTAATACCATTAGAAGAAATTTCAACATTCATCCCCAAGTTCAAAGGAGGGAAGGCTGCGGGTGGTAGAAACATCTACAGAAGAAAGAACGTCAAAGACACTGTGGACAGGCAGGTGTCAATGTTGCAGTCGTTGGTGTGTATACTGTTTAATTGACTTTCTTTGGAGTCACTCAGTTTTAGGGCGGTGGTTCGGGGGCACAGATGGTACAGCACATCTTGTTCTTATGGATTGTCTGCCCAAGCAACCATGGAAGGCTACCAGAGAGGAATCTATCCATTGGTGACACTGGTGTTGTGTTCTGCCTCCAGCACATAGGAGGACTCATGACCTATGACACAGACAATGTGCAACCACACATGCTACAATCTCAGAGTCTCTCCCCTCCCATGTTGAGATCATGCTGCTATTTTTATCTCCTTTCAATGGATAAGAACAGATCTGCACAGAAAGGGAAGAGGGCAAAGAGGAAGCTAGCCCTCAACCACGCATGTCCTCACTCATGCAATCAGGACCCCAGATATGAAGATACTCCCAATGCAGACGGGGTTGTGCAGGAAAAGTTCTCACTACGTGACTGGCCCAGGTTCCAAGACACAGGGGCAGGGTGGTGGGGGGATTGATGTGAAGCGTAAGGTCTCGGTGGGTTCTAGGTCCCATCTCTACCTGGAAATAAGTTGTCATACGTGATACCTGCAGGTGTACATTCTCCTCAGGGCACTGGACTGGAGCCCCCTACCCAGAGCCTCAGGACGCATTCAAGTCTTGAGTCCAAGCCATTCAGTTCTACGGTAGCCATGCTCCCAAGAACTGGACTTGGTATCAGTGGTTCTCAAACGGGGGCCATTCTGCTACTGCCTTTCCCCCAAGAAACAGATGGCAGCTCTGGAGACAGTTTTGGTTGTCACAGCTGGGGAAGGACGCATGCACTAACTGACATCCATTCTGCCCCCCGACGTCCCCAAATGTCAGGGGGCAGAATTGATGCTCAGTATCCTACAAGGCACGGGACAGATCCTGTGACAGACTTATCCAGCCCCAAACATCAATAAAGCCAACAAAGAGAAACTGATTTAGGATAGAGATTCTGACCATATTCTTTCTTTCCATCTCTATATCTCTATATCTATCTATCTATCTATCTAATCTATCTACCTCAATCCATCCATCCATCCATCCATCCATCCATCCATTCCTACATCTATCAACTATGTATCAATCATCTGTGTATGTTTGAATGTATCCATCCATCTAGCATCTCTAACCATCCATCCATCCATCTGTCCATATGTCCATCCATCCATATGTCCATCTGTTATCTATCATCTATCATTCTATCTATCATCTATCTAGCCATTCATCCATTCATCTCTCTCTATCTTCCTATCATCTACGTATGTATTATGTATGTATCTATCTATCATCTCCATCCATCTATCCATGGTATCTGTCTTTGTATCCATCTATCGATCATATCTATTACCTATCATCTATCATCTCCATCCATCCGTCCATCCGTCTGTCTGTCCATCCACCCATCCATCTACCCATATGTGCATCTATATCTATCTAATTATCTATCTATCTATCTATCATCTATCTATCCATCTGTCATCTATCTATCTACCTTAAATCATTCTCAAGGGGGAGAAATTTTGTCCTCCTGAGGACATTTGTCAAAATCTGGAGACTTTTTTTTTAATTTATTTTTTATTTATTTTCGGCATAACAGTATTCATTATTTTTTCACCACACCCAGTGCTCCATACAATCCGTGCCCTCTATAATACCCACCACCTGGTACCCCGACCTCCCAACCCCCGCCACTTCAAACCCCTCAGATTGTTTTTTAGAGTCCATAGTCTCTCATGGTTCACCTCCCCTTCCAACTTCCCCCAACTCCCTTCTCCTCTCTATCTCCCCATGTCCTCCATGCTATTTGTTATGCTCCACAAATAAGTGAAACCATATGATAACTGACTCTCTCTGCTTGACTTATTTCACTCAGCATAATCTCCTCCAGTCCAGTTGCTACAAAAGTTGGGTATTTTGTCTATCAAATCTTGGAGGGAGGGCGGGCTCCTGGCTTGTAGTGGTGGAGATCAGAGACACTGCTCAACATCCTACAGTGCTCAGGATACCCCACATTAGAGAGCCCTCTAGCCCCACATGTCAGTAGTGCTGCTATTGAGAAACATTGGTTTACAAATATTAACATGTATAAAATATTCGTATTTTCCAAACATGTTCTGTGGATATTACAGAATCCAGAAATACGTTTCACAAAGCAAACGATGAATTGCTGTATCTTTGGATCCAGCTTTCAGTCAGCTATAGAAATGTGCTAACCTTCCAGAAGATCCCTCTGTAGATAGACATCTGAAATACGCTTTGATCATGAGGACAGCTAGTCTGTAAAAGGCACTTTGAAAGCAACAGAGACTTTAGGTCGATGTTCCCCTCTGACCTCAAAGTCACGCTGTGCGTTCACAGATGGGGAAACTGCGGCATGTGACTTGGCCCCAGTTCCTCCATGAGTGAGTGGAAAAGCAAGGCTCAGATCGGGCTCTCTTCACCACAACTCCGAGCCGATTGTAGGTGTCAGGATTCAGGAGGACATGTCCTGAAATGAAAGTGTGGGGGGTGTCCAGGATTCTGGGACATTTGTTCCTTCCAGGAAGCAACCAAGGAAGAAGGAAGGGAAAAGAAGTGACAGGAGAGGTTTCAGGAAACCCTCATTCACCCGACACGTGACTGGATGAACAAATGTGATCCATCCATGCGATGGAATAGTATACAGCCATGAAAAGGAAGAGAGCACGACACAGGCTATGACGGGGATGAACCTGGAAAATTATGTTAAGTGAGGAAAGCCAGTCCCAAAAGGCAATAAACTCATAATTGCATTGATATGAAATGTCTAGAACAGGCAAATCAGCAGAGGCAGAAAGCAGATTAGTGGTCTCTCCAGGCGCTAGGGATTAAGTGAGTTCATGGGATATGGACTGCAAATGCGCAAAGGGTTTTTTTAGGGCATGAATATATTTTGAAGTCGGACAGGGTTGACAGCAAACATATTAAAAATAACTGAACTTTATGGAGCTGTCTTCACAAAGAAAAGAGTCATTTATAAGCACGGTTAAATTTTAACAATGAGGTGACACTGAGCACCGAATCCATATGGAAGCCGGTACATTTTTAAGATTTGTGCACAGTGTAGTGTGCGCTGGTTCTTTGTGCCTTTTTGGGGCTGGGTAGAATACCGTCACGTGTGGACGGACCCATTGCTCTGCTGATGGGCACTTGGGCTAATGCACTTTCACTATTTTACGTTGTGCCGTCACAAAAACAAAACAAACAAACAAAAAAAAGTGTGTGTGCATCTTTGTTTGAACACCTCTTTTCAGCTGTCCTGTGTGGATGCCAAAGATGGAGATGCTCCTCACAGGGTCCCTCAAATGTCCAACATTTTTGTTAAACTCCTACCTTGATACATTCATGCACCTGTTTAACTTGTAGATGAACCAGCAGCCTTGACAAGCTCATTGAGTTTGGAGCCCTCCAGTTTGGGGACTCCAGTTTGGGGACTCCTCTTTCCCACCACCCACCATGTGTGCCCCAAACCACATGGGCACAGGATTTTCCCTCTGTTTACCACAAGCCTCTTTGACATAAGTATGTTCTGCTTGATGCTCAGCTGCAACCTGTCCAGAATGACATGGTGTAAACCCTCCTTGTCACTTTCTGTTTTAATCTCTTCTTCTTCTTTTTTTTTTTTAGTTTTAGGTTTTTGTTTATTTATTTGACGGAGGCAGACACAGCAAGAGAGGAAGCTAAAGCAGAAAGAGTGGAAGAGGGAGAAGCAGGCTTCCCGCTGAGCAGGGAGCCCCATGTGGGGCTCGATCCCAGGACCCTGGGATCCTGACCTGAGCTGAAGACAGACGCTTAACGACTGAGCCACTCAGGTGCCTTAATCTGTTCTTTATATTAAACCCCAAGAGTTATGAAGACACCCAGAATCACCACGTTCTACAGGGAAGTTTGCCTTTTTTGTTTTTCCAACTGGCTCGGGACTTTTCTGCAAGAGAGTGTCAACCCTACTGGTGTTCTTCCATTTCTGTTGCAAGACTATTCTAGAACAAGAGGGGATACTCCCTAAATTCTTATTACAGCATCAGTGCTGGAAGAGATAACAGTCAGGGGACAGATATCGCCTGTCATCAGTGTGATTTCTATATATATTAGTAGGAAACACATCCTATTTTCTAGAATTCTCCTGATTCCTCGGTTCTTCTAGGCGAGGACACAGAGAATCCGGGTAAATAGAATCCCACGTGTGTGTGGCTGGACCCAGCCCACGTGGAGGCTGGCTTTCAAGACCCATCTGTCCCAAGACCACGGACAGCACCCCGAAGTCAGACTGACCAACCTTCTAAGTGCGCCGTGCTGCTGAAAGACTTGGAACTGGGGCTGAGGCATGGGTTCTCCGGGGGAAGGAGCTGGGTACGGGCGACCATCATGGTCCCCTTCCCCCATCACCAAGAATGGCAGCCATGGTGCCGGCAGACTCCTCTCTTTTCCACAAAGAGAAAAGGTCCTGGAGAACGTGGGCGTGGTTCTCCAGTACCAAGATCACATGACACCCGGCTGAGGTGTGTGTGAGTTCCTTTCTCCTTCCTACCTTCCTACCTTTCTTTTCTCTTCCTGCTCCTCGTTTTCTTGTTCTTCTTCTTCTGCTGCTCCTTTCTTCTCCTTCTCTTCCTCTTCCTCTTCCGTTGGCAATTCAGGTGCAAACTTCAGTTAATACAGTTCTCAGGACGCAGAACTTCAGCAGCACTGGTTTCTGCACAAGCCCGGTTGTAGAGAAACCAGAATCTGGGCTTGGATCATCCATGAAAACCAGGTGAGTCATTTTTTGCCTCCGGACAAAGGTCTACCCTTATAATCCATAACACCCACGTAATTGTGTGCAAAGGGGACTTCAGGGGGCACCTCCAACTGCCAAGTCTCATGGTCATCATTCCATGGCCGAGGCTCTGGCTCATCCTTAATCTTCAAGCTTCAAGTCACTGCTCTTCTTGGTTTGTTCACATCGGGTGGTGAGACACAGGCTGGATCTGCTGGCCACCCAAGTGACCTTTTCATAGGCAACATCCTTGAAAGGGCTGACCGAGTGCCGTGACTCATTCCGATTCGAGAAATTCCGCAACCGTCAGCCCAGGGCACCCCGGCAGCTCTGCAGTGAATGGTGCATGATGATAACACAAAACCACAGTCGGCCTGGATCGAGTCCTTCTCACTGAGAAGTGCCAGCATCGTCCAGCCACTGAACCTGGGACGGCTCTGAATTTCAGGACATTGTATGATGCGTGGGGACTCTACACTGGTTTTGTGCATGCATTCTGAGTCCGAGAACACAGCCCAGCTTCTGGAGAAATGCCCAATGCTTGATGTGCTGTCTGGATCCAGGTCCTCATCGGGGACGTTAGTTCTGAGTGACACCTGTCAGTCCTAATTCTGAAATATCAAGTCAGTGATTTCTCTTATTCTGTGCAACTGCACACCATGATTTTGCTAAAGTGCCAGCAAACACTGACCCAGGGGATGGGTGGCTGAGCACAGACAGAGGGATGGCTGGGCAGTCGGGAGCCAGAAAGTCCCTCTGGAGCCCCCAGTTGCCTGAGGACATGTCAAAGAAGGTGATGGGTCTCTCGTAGGTGCCTTAAAACTTGCAAGTTACGTCCCTTTTCCTCTGAGACTCAGTCCTGATTATCACATGGTATTTAGGATAACGTACTGAGGGTTTTGGTGTTTTGTTTTGTTTCTTTTTGTAAGAATTAGACAGCCAACCAACCAAAATTTGAGAAGCTGCATATCAGGTGCAGCTAACGCATGGAGTGGAACGAAATAATGACAGAAGAATGACGAGTTTGCTTCCCAGTGGGAAGGAAAGAATAGACATGAGTGGAACTTGCAGGTATATGGCCCAAGAGCAGTAGGTTCATCCTGGATGTGATGGTGAATCCGCATCCACCAGCTCAATGACGTACTCTTGCAATGGTGCAGGGGTGAGGGGGATGGACCTGTGATCACAGACCAGCAAGACAAGAAACATCACAGGAACTACTCAGTGCAAGCAAGTGCCCAAACTGGGCAGACTGTCTACGGCCAAGACATCAGGGAAGATGGGGGCCAACGGGGTCTTTCCACTACGTAGCCCAAAGTGCAGCCCTAACAGGATGGTGCAGACGAAACTCCCAGGCAAGCATGGAGACACAGACCACACAGCTCAGGAACGTAAGGTAAAAACCCATTGGTGCTACAGGTGAAGATCCCCGGAGAAAAGTCCCTAAAACAAAATGTAATCCTTGGAAGCATCCGGTGCCTGGTGGTGGAAAAAATTAAACAATGACAAGATCAGACTCAAGAGGGAAGGGTCATGTCACTAAAGCCAACGTTGGGTACTTCTCTGCAGTGTGACAAAGCTAAAACCAAAGGGGAAGGCCAATGCTCATGGAACCCAAGGACAAGGTGATGGCCAGAGTTAGTCCCCAGGATCACGTCCTTCCAGGGAGCATGTCTTTGTAGAGTCCATGAGTGGACGGTGGTACTGAGGCTTGTCTGCCATGATGAACATCCGCCATGTTGAACCAAAACACAGTGTTCATTAAAACTGTGGTTTCTCCAAGCGTGGCCTCACAATCTTAGGTGGAAGACAGCGGGAGGTCCATGCGGTGTGGACTATTTTCACTGTAATAGTATGAGCCCCCTCCGTGTTGTTCAAGGGTCAACTGTATATGTCCACAATGTCCTCCTACAGGACAAAATGGAAAGCATACAGAAAGCTCATCTACCGTGCAGTGACACACGGAGGCTGGCAGGCTATTTCCGTTGGAAGCTAAGCTGGCTGCTTTTCCTCAGGAAACCCCAGTGTTGCTTGGAACAGCCACTGATAGAGAAACTATAGTTATTGCGAGCTGCCTATCTGGCAGACATTTTCCTGAAAACAAACATAGTGAGCTTGTCAAGGAAAACAAATGACAGTATTTACCGCCAGTGACAACATGTGAGCTTTCAAGAGAGATTCAGGATTCTGGAAAACTTTGTTTCTGGTTCCAGGGGCTCAAGAGTTTCCCAATACCGAGACTTCTCTGATAAGACTGGGGGTTGCATTAACAAACATTTTTTTTTTTTTTTAAATGCCGTATTATGAAATGTGTTACTGTTGAAAAGCCCCTCCATAAGTCACTGGATTGATGTTTTCCAAAGGACCGGTGGGCAGACGATCCATTCCAGATCATCAGTAGACTGACAGATATTAACTGAGCAGAGTAAAAAAAAAAAATCATTGATGATGCTTCTGGATTCAAGGCTGCGGCTTTGGCCATGATACAACAAGGAGATGGTGGATCTAGGGATCGTGGCAAAGATAATCCACAATTATCTGAAGACGCTACCAACTCACTCCTTCATTTTCCAGCTACACGTCTGTGTGAGGTTGGATCGTCTTCAACAGAAACATATTGCAACACGCAGAATGCAGATATCCATTGGAGAATCTGGCTGTCTTCTGTTAAGCCACACGTTTGCAAAATTGTAAGACATGGGCCAAAAAAAAAAAAGTAAAGAATGCCAGTTTTCTTTTGGGGGGAAAGCCACACCCAAGGAGCCAAAACTGAGTAACTAAAAGCGTTTGCATATGGCGGTCCAAGAAGCAACCTCAGTGTTGTATCATGCTAATGGTAAGCATCTGGCAGGCACCGATAGTGCACTAGGCTCACACACACACTGTGTGTGCTTGGTACATTGCACACCTCACATCCACACCACAGAAACGCCCTCTGACACACAAATCAGTCAGGGGCTGTTGTGCATGTGTGGGGGCTCAGCATGGAGATACAGGGTTTGGGCTAGGACAGGTCTGCCTGGGATGGAGGCACTGAGCCCACTTCCCCGGCACAGGTGCATCCCTCCTGCACAGCCTGAGCACACAGGTCATGGGTAGGGGACCCCAGGTCTATTGAGTCAGCAAGGAGCTCCAGAACAGAGACTTCAGGGCCGGCAGCTCTCCTGCATCCCATGGAGGTATGTAGAGAAGACTCAGAACATCTATGGGGCCAGTCCTGGAAATGCCACCCCTTCTGCCACCTAGGGGCTCTTAGAACTTCCTCCTCCACTATGACCCGCCCCGTGATCACAGACCACAGCAGGTCTCCCGGCTGCATGTCACGGACACATCATTGTCGCTGCCACTGCGAAAGACTCCAGATTCCAGGTGGCAACTTGCCTTTATAAAACCATCCCCTGTTGGGTTTAGAGCAGTATCAAAGATTACCCACAATTACCTGAGAAAAAAAAAAAAGCTGTGAAAACACTCCTCCTTTTCCAACCATGTATGTGGCTGAGGCTAGCCTTGTTTCAACTGGAAGAGCCCATGGCAAGAGATGGGTCGCACAAGTGGACAGTAGAAGCCAGACGTCTCCTTGGCGGCCACACATGGAAGACGTGACCTCTCTTCTGGGTGTAGACTGGGATGTTCAGAATGTCTAACATTTTTGCAAACGTGGGACTTTAGATAAGACAGCTGGATTCCCCATCACTGCCTGTGTCTGTGTGTTGCAATAGGTTGTTTGTGTTGAAGGAGATGGTAGCTGGAGACGAATATGTAGCTGGAATGTGAAGACGCATCGCCATCACTTCTTCAGATAATCACGGACTATCCTGGACACCATCCCCAGACCCACCAAGTGGTTTCTGTAAGACAGCCCAGCTGCACTGTGGCATCTGGAATCATCGTCAACACAATTTCTGTTGGATTCAAACCCATTGGCCTATTTCACCTTTGCAATGGATTGTTGGCCCAATTACACAAAAGAGAAACAGAAGCGGTAGGAGATCAGTCATGAGATGACACACTGTCCGTATGGGGAGTCTTCTTGTTTGTCTCGCATGCCCCCTTTCTGTGATTTTTCTTTTCTTTCCTATATGTTGAAAGGGTTTGTCTTGAGAGCTTGTCCCCATAACAAATCCAAAATATACAACCTCCGGTCTTCTATCCTTGAGAAGGCCCTCAGGGCCACCAAGCGCTGATGATGGAAGGACCCAGGAGATCCCCCAAATTGGAACGAGATGGAGAAATCCAACATGTGCGGTCCTTAACCTGCTGGGGGCTCAGGAAGCCATGAAGACTCAACTACTCCAGGTGGTCGGGCTTGGGTGGAAAGCAGGTGGACTACAGAGAAGATAGTATGCATTCCAAAAGACTGGTGTGGACAATTCTTTCCAGTTGCATTTCAATAACCCGTAAGGAGATTATAGTTATTATCACCATCTGACTGGGACGCAGGATTTAATCAAGAGATCACGGGGCTCTCTCTGCCCGCATGCTGGATCAATTTTATTTGCAACGGCCTCCATCTTGTGCATGACGTTGCAAAGTGAAGGTGAGTGCAGCGTTGCACCTGGTCCCCAGAGAGCTGACTCGGAGGTTTGCCGGAGATGCCCATGACCCACTTCTGGTCTGAAAATGGCGACTTTGCAAACTCCCAGATGCCGCCCGGGGCCTCGGAGCAAGGCGCCCCATCAGCGAACGGCCCAGCGCGCTGACTCGGTGAGCACCAGAAATTGCTAACGCCACCGTCGCGGCTTTCCCAGAACAGCATTCTTCAGCAGACAGCCAGAGAGATGCTATTTCCTCAGATAATTAATTTTAAATGGAAGCATCACTTGAGAAGTGCAAATAAGAAGAGGAGAGATGCATCTTTCCCTGCTATCCTCTCCAGCTACAGAGGCAGCATTGCCCAACGGTGCAGAACAATATTGACCTAAGCTGGAGAATCATTTTTCTGTGGAAGAACGGGAAAACGGGGGGAGGGATACACAGGAGGGAAGTGGCACCGGAAACCTCTTATTTCACACACACCCAGAACCTGAAACGCCTGCAGCAAGATGTGCAGATTGGGCAAGACCACACAACGGGTACACATATGTGCTCATTACATTTTGCCCCTCCATCCTTCCTAGGCATGAAATATTTTATAACGGGAAAATTCAAGGGCACACTGAAAGTCAAATCATTGCTACAAAACGAAGAAGACGATGTGTTTTGATCTAACACTTACATGTACTTGCTCTTTAAGAATATTCTGAAAGGCACGTTGCCTTCTCCGTTAAGTGAAACTGCGTGAGAGTCTCCCTACTTTTCACCACGGAGTCTCCCTACTTTTGCCTCCACGGAGGCAAATCCCCTGCTCCCTTCGAGCGCAGGGAAACCCTCTACTTCCCAATGTGGTTATCGGTGTGCACGTCGGCCGTTCATAAACCAACCACGCCAGTGTTGCATTTTGAGAGCCCATCTGTACCCGGATTGGGAGATAAGAGGAATTTTGCGAGGAGGTGTGGGATACCACCAGCAGAACCAAAGGCAAAGGACAGGGTGGTGGTACCAACCATTTCCAAAGAAATGAGCCCATGTGCTGTCCTTTTGAGGAATGCCGTGTTAACCAGATGTGTTCTGGAGACATGCTTCCTCCCGTTCAACTTACTTGCTCTCCACAGAGCCTACAAGAGGGCAGTACTTGGCAAATCCCCACTGGAAAGTCTGAGGACGGGTGGGTCCCTCTGCCAAAGTGATATGAGGAAGGGGGCAATGGCATTCTGTTTCATTGGACATTCAGGAACGCCAGCGAGGAGCTCAGCTCTCTGTGCTCCCAAGGCTGCGGGGGTCACCGTGACTAGGACGAAGTAGATGTAAGACAGCTGGTCTCTCTTGGGTTTCCCCAAGGGCCAAAAATACTTCTTACACGTTGCCCTTGGGAGCATAATCTCGTGACCCCATAAGGGACTCCAGAGATCAGCTGTCTTTGTCTGGGTGGCTATAATGGAATCCCCAAATGTATGGCTTGAATCATAGATCATTTCTCATGGTTCTGGAGTTTGGGCATCCAAGGTCAAGCCACCTGCATGTGTCATGTCAGGTGACGACTTGCTTCCCGGTTCATGGATGGCATCTTCTTGTTGGGCCTTCACTTAATGGGGAAAGAGCTCCAACTCCTTCTTCTTCTCATGAGGACAATAATCCCATCATGGTTTGGAGGGGGGAGGTGACCACCTTCATGGCTGCATGTGGCCCTAAGGACCTTCCAGAAGCTCCACCTGCTGATGCCGTCCCAATGGGAGTCAAGGCTTCCTTGCATGGATTTTTGGGAGACCTGGACATTCCGTAACACCTGTGCTCCTGGAAGACGGCGAGGAAGAGAAACACCCTACCCCTTTTGTGTTCCAAGAAACATTTTCCCACAAAGAACCCCCCATCCCCACCTCCCTTAGACAGGACTCACGACGCCCCATCTGTTTCTCTGGGACCAGGCCAGACACAGACCTCCCTCTGATCCCCAGTTCTAGGCTCATGAATGAGCTGTGTGCACCCCCTGAACCATCTGGGCAAGATGCCCCCTTGCCTGACTTGATCCAACTTCCTTGGTTCAAGGTCTCTCCTTCCCCACCCCCCATGCCCAGAACTTCCAGGGCCCCCTCAGTCAGAGCCTGAGTGGCACTAGAATGCAGAACAACTGACCCCTCCAAAAGTCAGCTGTCTGCAAAGAAAGAGACCTGCTGCTCTGGCATTGTAATCACGGCACTTGCTCATCCCATATGGTGTACCTGGTTCTCCTAGGTTCACAGGTCAATGCAAAGTTCTTTCTGCTGACCTTGAGTTGCATGCTTATCTCCCAGTCAGGGCTTGCTGCGCATCATGATAGCCCCTGCCTCCTCCTCTCCTCTCAGTAACTGTTTTGCAAAGTCCCCCAAGCTCTATTGCTTTGCCTTATGAGCGGGAAATCCTTGGCACCCCATCTGAAACCTGACCGCTCTCATGAGCAGCTCTCAAATGAGGTTGTGGCTGGACAGGGTCTCCAGGGACATATAAACTATCAGGGGTGGCAGCATGGGGACTAAGCTGAATCTCAAGGTGAGGTCTCCAGGGTTTGGCCACCAGGAGCCATCAAGATGTGATCCCTTGAGGGGCTTCTAGGTGCCTGGCACGGAGTGGATGGGGTGCTTTCTTGCAGAAATGTACTGGAAAGGCAAACAGACATGGAAGACAGGGGCCGGATTGCACCCAGGATCCCTGGGAGACGTCATGAGGAGGCGTCTGGTGGGAAACAGAGGTAGCAGGTTGACAAGTGAAGGTGGGGAGAAGGGAGTCCAGCAGCAGGAACTGTTGAAAGCAGGGCATGCTCGTTGGAGAGTGTTGGAGGAGGACGAGAACAGGGAGGAAGGGACAGAGAGAAACATCAACGGCCCATGGAGGTGGGTTTCATCCAGGGTATCCAGCAGAGCGAGTCTGAGAGATCTGGGCACTGAGTGTGGAAGAAAAAGACCTTCCCTGAATCTGCACACATGCCCCTGCCACGCACCTGTCCAGCCCAGGTGACAGCCCACCATCCCCCCGCCAGGCGATGAGCATCCTTGGCTCTAAGATATCAACATCTGGTTTCACTTAAAAATAAACACAGTGTTCCAAAAATAGAGGGCAGCACTGACACCTTCTTGAGAAGATGCTGACCCCGGGGGAGGACGGCTGACCGCTCGGTCATGGAAAATATTGAGCAAGTTTCCAAGGGGATTGTGTGAGTGCCCGCAGTGTGCCCCTCCAGGTGGGAATGCAATCTCCAGGCACTAGGTAAGCTCTCTGATCTCCAGCGGATAATTATTCACACGACACAAAGGATCAGCTTCCTAATGGTCAAGCGGCGTTCTGCCCATTATGCCTCTCAAATGCATTTCCGTGCTTCTGGTAGTGAAGCCCACAGGGACAAAATAATGACCTACTTCCCTGAAGGAAAGGCTGGCATTTTCCAAAATGCTCCCCTGCCTTCCTCGAGCTGTTTGTATTTAACTGGGAAACCCCGTGTGTGTCCCTGCTTTCCACCCCTGCGGGGACAATCCTCAGGTACTGTATGAGTTTGGTTTTGTGTGTTTGTTTGCTTTTTGGTTTGTTATTCTCTGTCAAGTCCAGGAAGGGCATAGCTCAGTGGGTCTTAAAAGAATCCACAGTATTCCGCGCCCCCGCCCCTAACCCCAACACCCTGGGGTGTAAAATCTCCCTCTCTGTGATTTTTACTAACGGGCTCCTGGCCACCATTCTCAAGAGAATGTTTTCACCAAAACACAAATAAAAGGCGATTTTCCTTGAGTCGTGTTTTCTTGCAGAAGAAAAGAGTTCCCTCCTCCTCCTTCACAGGTGCCTCTGATTCAGACGAAAGATGGAATTAGCTGATCATGTGACTCCTTTCTTCCCAAATTCTATAGGGCCACGGGGGCTAAATGTAGCACCGGGAGCTGAGGCATTGTAAGTTGTAGGGAGGGGTGTGCCTCTGTGCGTCTGTGCGTCTGTGTGTGTCTGTGTGTGTCTATTCTTGCCATAAACCAAAGTACAAAGGAGAATTGTCATAAAGGAAGAACAATGCAAACCAGCATCCTCCGCAAGGCTGCTGTTTATCATCTAAATAGGATGATGGCTTTATTGAGAACATGGCCGGCCCTGGGAACATGCTGACTGTGCACTTACAGGTCAAGAGCCTGCTGATCTAAAGTCCACTGCGATTCCAGCCCAGGACCTGGGTGCACTGGGTTGAACTCTGGCCCCCAGGGCGATGTGTCCACTCAGGACTGGGTGCTTAAGAAAGTGTTTGGGAAATGGGACCTCTGAGGAAGTACTGAGATACGATGAAGTCCTACCAGAGTGAGGGGAGACTTAAATCCAATGCCTGGTGTCCTCACAAAAACAGGGACGCAGACATGCAGGGGAGAAGGCAAAACAGAGGCAGAGGCAGAGAACGGAGTGATGCGTCTATAAGACAAGAAACACCAAGCATTGCTGAGAGCCAGCAGAAGCTGGAAGAGGAAAGAAGGACCCTCCCTCAGAGCCTTCAGAGGGAACCAACCCTGCTGCCATCTTGATTTCCAATTTCTGGTCCCCAGAACTTGTAAATAACTTTGCATTGTTTTAAGTCCCCTAGTTAGGTGGGTATTGTCACAGCAGCCACGGGAAACCAACACACCCATCCTAACCAATGACAGGGAGGTGCTACATCTTATCGTATCTCAGATCTCACCCATCACTAAGAATCTAGGCATCATCTTTGACCCCCCATGGGCAGGTGTTAGGATGAGCTTTCAGACTCCCTCTCTCAGATGGGTTCTGGAGGGCCATGGGCTGTTGTTCATTTTTCTATTGGACTTCCTCCAGATCTGAGAAAGATGAATGACACAGGAGAACAACCATCCCAGAAGAGGACAGTGACCATCCCAGAATAAGAGAATGACCAACCCAGAGCAGAACAATGACCATCCCAAAACAGGATCCTGACCATCCCAGAAGATAAAGATGAGAATCCCAGAAGAGGAAGATGACCATCCAAGGACAGGACATCGACTGTCCAAGAATGGAACAATGACCATCCCAGAACAGGATGATGACTACCCCAGAACAGCACAATGACCTTCCCAGGACAGGCTTAAGAATAAGACAATGAGTGTCCTAGAACGACATGATGAGCCAGAACCCAGAAAATCAGACCTCCAATAAGAAATCGCATTTCCTACCTAAACAAGCCAGAAGAGGGGCCAGGAGCAACACCAGCAAACACCAAAGTGAGGGACATGTGGTCAGTGCCACCGGAAGAGCTGCAGGAAAGGTTCTCAGGTAGACTACAGGCCAAGCACAGAGATGGGATGTGCCCGGCCTGTGTCGCTGGGGACACTAGTGATTAGGCTACTGTGGGGTGCAGAGAAAGGAAGGAACCCAGAAGGAGATAGGGCAGGAGAGAGGGCTGGGTTAAGGGCACATGTCTGGGTGCCAGTGGGGTGTTTTGATAGTGGATGAGTCTGGGTTCTCCAGAGAAACAGACCAAGAGGGACCCAACATGGTATAAATTCAAATTTGAGTCCAAAGGCAGAGAATCAGGAGCTGACAGTGTTAAGTTTCCACCCAAAGGCAGGCAGCTTGAGACCTGGGAAGAGCTGACATTTCAGATCAAGTCTGAAGACAAGAAAAAGCCAACGTCCCAGCTAGAAGGATATCAGGCAGGAGGAATGTCTCTCCTAGTCAGCCTTTTTGTTCTCTTCTGGCCGTCCCCCACTGGAGAGGACCAACCACTTCATCAGCCCACTGAACTGAATGCTAAGCTCATCCAGAAAGACCCTCAGAGACACAACCAGAATCACATTTGGCCCAACGTCTGAGCACCCTGTGGTCCAGTCAAGATGATGGATATAATTAACCATCACAGAGCATCATCTATAAATCAAGGCTGATGACACCTGCCGTTCAAGCGGCTCTGGGACATACATCCAGTGGTTAACACAGCCCCTGTCCCAGCTGCCACCCCCTGAGCAGGGACTGATGGCATCAGGAGCCTGACATTCTTGAACGATGTGTCCTTCTCATCATGCTTCTTGCAGGTCCTCTAACAACCCATGGGATGGGTCAACTCGGTGCTCCCTCTGGGAATCCCACAGTCTAACACCAGAGACAGAAGCACGACACAGACACTGAAAATTCTCCCACGGTAGGCATCATGTCAAAGTGACAGATGCATAATTTGTGCTCAATAGGTTATATATTAGATGTTAGAAGCTTCTGGAAAACAAGTCTCAAGGTGCCTTCAAAAGTATGGGCGCTCCCTTATTTCCAAATAAGGTGACATTCACAGGAGCCACAAGTGAGGACTTCAGCGTGACTTTTGGAGGGGGTGGGTGACAAAGTTTAACCCCAACGAGTTGAGCAGAAGGAGCCTTAACGCCAATGACTGACATCCTCACAAGAAGGCATTTCTAGCCTAGGAGGGAGGACCAGCCTAACCAGTTCTCATAATTGACTGTTTGTTCTGAGACCTCCATTACCTTTAGTTCTTAGCACAGCAATGAATCTCCCAGCGCCAACAGTCCTTGTCACTTGTAGGGATGTGGTTGAATAATTATGGGGTCAACTGTCATCTTAAAGAATGAGCCTGTTCCTAAAAGAATGAGCTCTCAGACTGAGCATCGCATGGACCACCATTCCTCATACTGTATGTTCTGGAGCACTTTCTTGGGGCAGGAGGCCACGGGAGACAGTCTAGCTGTTGAAATGATAGGTTTGGCAAGCGTTCAAGCCATGGTATTCATAATAAAAGGCATGCCCTTGGTAGTGTTTTTAATGCCCAAATGCACTTTGTAAAACATTTCTTTCTGTTGCATCTATAAAAACTCAAAGTAGGGGCACCTGGGGGGGGGGGGGCTCAGGGGCTAAGCATCTGCCTTCGGCTCAGGTCATGATCACAGGGTCCTGGGATTGAGCCCCGTTGGGCTCCCTGCTCAGTAGGGAGTCTGGTTCTCCCTTTCCCTCTGCTCCTCCCCCTGCTCGTGTTTGGTCTCTCTTACTCATGTAAATAAATAAAATCTTTAAAAAAAAAAAAAAACTTAAAATGGGGAAATGGGCTCTTGGCAGATTAATAAACATGCAAGAGGAGAAGGAAGTTAACCTTCATAGAAAGGGCAGCACGACTTCCACGTGTTGTCTGCAAACACCTTTGTTCTCCAGGACATAAAATCTGGCCACGAGGCACAGATAATCCCCAATTCTGGATTTTCTTTTTCTTTCTTTCTTTGTTTCTTTCTTTTTTTAAAACATGATTACCTCTACTTTAGAAGTAAAATTCTTCCAGACACTTTAGGAAGTAATTTTTTTTTTTTTTTTGGCTTGTTTCCAAAGTTCTTATGTGATACGTTCAGGGAATGTGTAACTGGCTTGTGAAAATGCTGAGCCTTTCTTCAGACGCGGCCAAGAACAGAGTGTGGACGCGTCCTCAGGGTGGGAGAGCCAACTGACTGGTCTTCCCAGCTGTGCATTTGTCGGATAAGCAGAGCTTTCCTCATTCATCACAAGGGAGGTGCCCTTGCTCTCAGTGAGACCCCTAAGTTCTCAGTCAGAGCATGTGTGCCCCAACGCCACATCTGCATGGGCAGATTCATGTGTAGGGGGCACCATGGCTCTGATTCCTTTCCCATTGGACTACAGGATCCATTATAAGAGCTAAGTATTCAGACCCACTCCATCAAAGGCCAAGAGTGGGTACCACATGACAGAGCCTACAAACTGTCGAATAATTATAGAAGTCTCCCCAGAAAGATGGGTCAACACTCAGAACCTGTGAAGGGGACCCTATTTGCAAACAGGACCTTTGTTGATGTGACAAAGTGAAAGATATGAAATGAGCTCATCCTGGACCAGGGTGGCCCTAAATCCAATGACAGCTGTCCTTGTAAGAGACAGAAGGGGAGACACAGAAACAGAGAAGCCACCTGAAGATGGAGGCAGAGGTGGGGGAGACAAGCCCATAAGCCCAGGGATGCCTGGAGCCCCAGAAGTTGGAAGACCCAGGAAGGACCCTTCCCTAGAGCCTCTGGAGGGAGCATAGCCCTGCCCTGCCTGGATCTCAGCATCCCTGCCCCGCCTGGATCTCAGACTTCTGGTCTGTAGAGCTGGGAGACAGCAAGTTTCTTTTGTTTTTAGAACCTAGTTTACAGTGATTGCTGATGGCAACCTTAGGAAGACTAATATACCTGCTTACAGACATTTCAATTTTCTATCAAAATTAGCTCCAAGTTCCTTTAAACTTTAAAACTGTATGACTGTCTAAAGACCTATGGGTAGGGCAGTAGATAAAAAAGGATGTTGAGTGTACCTTGCAATGTACAGAATGATAAAAAAAAATACATATGGAATGATAAAAAAGGGATTGATGCTATTTTTATGAACGTCATTTAATGTTGCTATGTAGTTAGGAGGATGAAGAGTTTAAGACACATTTTTGTGATTGCAAATGCCTTAAAGCCTGAGAAAACTGTAGCTGCTTTTCTAAGGGGTCCTACCTAGAGACAAAGACCCATGGAGTAAAACATAACTCTATATTCCTGGCTGTATCTTTGCATTAAACTTTGGGGCGGTAGATGGAAATCATCGAATCAACTCACTTGGAATCCAGGGACATGAGGCTCTCCCAAGAACCCCTCAGTATCTACAAAGTAGGAAGAACATGGGCAGTGAAGACACCCTCTAAAGAGAATGTCTAGTGAGGCAGAATCCCAGAGCACTGTTCAGCAAATGGAGAACGGAAAAAGAACAATGGGGAAACACCACCAAGAGTAGACCCTTTCTGCATGCCTCTGGATCTTTCCATCTAGCATAACGTCTGAGGGACAGAACAAACATTCTTGCCATTACCATCACTCTAGACTCTGTGCTACCACAGAGAAGCATGAGCAGAGGCAGAAGGTCAGTGGGACCCATGTGAGGAGAAGGGTGCTTTTCACAAGCTGTCACATTTCTTTAGGGACAACTGACCACCACAGCAGAAGAAGACATTGCAAATAAAATTTCATGGGCACTCAGTGTGGCCAGTGGCATCATACCAGGGTGCGGGGTGTGTCCTTTGCAACCCTGTCTTCCCAACCAGCTTCTTGAAGGCATCAGCGATCCACAAAGAAACACACATGCTCGGTGCATGCCATCTGATGAAGCGTGCACATTCTCAAACACGTGCGGCACCATCACCACAGTCCAGGGAACAGACATGGTCAACACATCCCAGAATGTCCTTGTGTTTCCTTGGCTTTTGTGTTTGCATCTGTAGCTGTCTTTGTGGGGTAAGAACACATCCCATGAGATCGGACCCTGCTGTGAGTGCAGCACACAGTAGTGGGAACCAGGAGCCACGTTGTACGGTGCATCTCCTAGAACACCTCCATCCTGCAGACCTGAAACTCTGTCCCCTGTTGACCAGTTGTCTCCACATATCCCCTTCTCCTAGCCAAGGACAACCAGCATTCTATGCTGTGTGTGTGTGCGTTGGACTTTGGTAGGCGCTCACAGAAATGGAATCAGCTCCGCTCTAAATAGAATGATTCTGTAGCTTGCAAAGATGGAGGCGGTTGCCCACCCTGTGCCTTCCTGTCACTCGAGGGCACGGCCAACGGTTCAACCCGACAACCTCATGGCCATCAGCCTGTCATGCTTCTTGTCACTTGAAAAGCATGTGCCACAGGGTCATGGAACGTTTTCTAGAAACGTTAAATTGAGGAGAGGGAGGCATGTGATCTCATGGAAGATGAGTGAAGATTGACCTCTACTAATGGGATGTTTTTAAGAGTTTAAGCATATTTAGAAAAAGGTGACTTTGGCAAAATTGGTTGGACTTCTCTGGATCCCTTTTGCTGGGAGGGTCTGTACAAGGTGACAGAAGATTCCCTTTGTCCACGTCCATCGCCCATGCCTCCCCATCACATCACACGAGCCCTAAAGCTCATTCTGGCTGCACAAAGTACACCCCCCACCCCCATAGTACCACACTCTGACAGGTGTACCTCCCCGCCAGCATGGTGAGCTCAAGGTAATGTTGGACCCAAGATGTACAGGCTCTCCAACACTGCAAAAGGCTTAGGATTCTGTACCCAAGAATGGACGTTCTTCTGCTTGACTCACTGATGACCTTTAGTACCTGATCTTCTAAAGAAATGGCGTGTTCTTCATGAATTCCATGAACCTACCCAGGTCCTTGTCTATGGGATGGAAACAGAAGCCCAAGACCCTTGGGGCATCCATCTCTGGTCTTGGTCCTTCTCAGAGTGCATGTGGGAGTGTGCGTCTGCACGTTGGGAACATCTGCGACTTTTCAAGCAAGAACCGTATAGAAAATGGGAGTTTTATACAAAGGATTCTGTACTTTCGAGTCTGGAGGATGGACGGATTCACAGATCCTTGGGTGGCAAGCTATGTGCTCTCTGAAGGGAAATACATTCATGCAGGAAGCATCCTATAGCCGACCACTCACACTGTGGGTCTTTGGAGTCATCCCTACATTCCATATGGATCTCCTGCCCACGACCTCTGGAGTTCAGCTGCCACTGAAAAGTCCACCCTTCTTCTCCTGGCCTTACCCTGCCTCAAGAACCTGCTGCTTTTTACTTGGGAGTGGACCCCCACTAGAAGCCCCAGACACCCTCTTTGCCGATCTCCTCTTCCTCCTAATCCTGTTCTAGGAGGACACAAGCCCTGCCCACCTTGTGAGCCAGGTCTGGGGAATTCAGCATTGGTCTCGCCCTTGAGGAGAGCAGAGTAAAGAGTCTCAAATCAAGACAACTGAGTCTGATTATTTCCATACTGCAAAAGTCTCATCCCATCAGTCTGTCCATATTTCCCAAGGACCCACCAGACAGGCCCATTTACTGCATGGTGAAGGTGGCCGTGACCCAGGCAGATGCCCTTGGCCACACAGTGTGTACAGGTCAGCAATCAACAGAAGGGCGCCATCCCTAAGGTAGATGAAATACGTGATGTGTTAGGAAGTCTAAGTGACAAGGGGGTGTGATGGGATGAATGGGATCCTCCCACCTCCCACAAGAAATGGTATCTTTAAATCCAGATCCCCATGACCTCAGAATGGGACCTTACTTGGAAGGAAAGTCATGACTAATGGGATTAGTGAAGATGGGGTCATCTCAGAATAGAGGGACTCATAAATCGAGTATGACAGGTGTCCTTTCAAGAAGAGAAGAAGCAGAGATACACAGACATGAGGAGAAGGCCATGGGGAGGCGGACGCAGAGCCGGGGTGGTGTGTCTACAAGCCAGGGTATGCTGAGGCTGGCTGGGCACAGATTCTCCCTCTTGGAGCCTCCAGGAGGAACCAGCTCTGCCCACACCTTGGTTTCAGACTCTGGTTTTGGAAACTTGAGAAGATTCATTTCTGTCATTAAACATTGCAGTCTACGGTGTCTTGTGATGCCAATCGCAGGACTCACACCCCTGGACTGGCTCACTGTATGATGACCCTGTGGACCCGTGGCTCCTCGTAGCTTTGTCAGCCTGGGCACACATCAGGGTGACTCAGCTCCGCAGTAGTGGCTTACATCACGCTAGCTGTTCATGACCAAAAATGCGGGGGGCACGGAATTTGTTCCAGTCCCACTAAAGGGACCTAGTGAAGGCGAAAGAGGAAACATAGTATCTCACAATGGAGTGAGAAAACACATTACAAAGGCTGTTCACCCTTCACCCTCTCTTCCCACATCACGGGTGCACGGCGGCCCTTGTCCTTCATAATCACACAAGGCCATGTGACCCTCTGTTGATTGCTGACAACCAATTATTCGTACAGGGCAAACAAGCACAGAGCAGATGGACCTAAGCCTGCCTGGATGACAAATGAACAATGACCAAACTGTTCGGAAGTCATCTTCAATGAGTCAACAGAATGATCAATGACAATATGAAACACCACAGAACAGAACATCTTCATGCAGCTGGAAATCCTTCATCTCTATGAAGAAGGAAAGATCCTTAATCTCTATGAAGAAGGATTAAGGAAATCCTTAATCTCTATGAACCCCTAAAATTAGGTGTTTATGAGCTGATCTTGGAGGCCTTCTACAACATATCTGTTCCGTAGAGTGGACTTTGACCTCCCATGCTACTGTGTCAAGGAGAGCCCCTGAAATCACCTGTGTAACCTTAGCAGCAATCCAAAACAAATTAAGGCAAGGTGGAGAGAGAAAGCCCTCTTCTGCCAAATGAACACAATGTCTAGAAGCATCAGCATGGCTTCCTCAAATCAACTTGAGCTAAGGCATAATTGCAACACTAATGAATCCAGAGGACCATTTGCAGGGTAAAAGCAATTAGAGCAATTGGGAGGGTCATTAACTGATGGAGGCACAGTCATCCCATCTAGCAAGCTTCTGGAATCCAAGACCAAAGGTCTGTCTTTTCTAATGGTTTTGGAATCTTGAGTGGCTTTCTTTCCAAAAGATGTCATTGTGGAATTAAAGATCTCTGAGATCTTTGAGGAAAGGAATCATCATGAGTTCTGGAGTCACAAGACTTGAGACAATCAGAAGTGAATTCAACTGATACACAAAGGTGGTTTCTGTACATTATGGGAAACCCACGGTTCGGATCAGATACCTAGTTATTATGTTTGGGTCTCCCATGGCTGGTGCAACCAATATCCACAAACCAAGTGGCTTATAACAACACAGGGGCATTCTCTTGTAGTGCTGGAAGTTCAAAGTCTGATATAAGTCTCACTGAGCTAAGACCAAGGTGTTGGCACAACCGTGTTCCTTATGGGACACTCCACTTCCTTGCCCTTCCAGCTTCTAGAGGCTTCCAGCATTCCTTGGTTTGTGGCCCCTTCCTCCATCTGCAAAGCCAGCAGTGTTGTCTGTCTGCCTTCCCTTCTTGCCTCTCCTTCTTCAAGCCATCTCCCTCCCTTCCTCTTCAGAGGACCTTGTTGAGTATAACAAGCCCACATCCTGATCCAGGACCACCTTTGTATTTTGAGTTCTGCTGACTCGCAACCTGAACTGACTCGAATCCGTTTCCCCTCGGCGATGCAACCTAATATTTCATACACTCTGTAGATTAGAATGAAGGCATCTTCCAGAGCCTTTATGTACCCCACTTATGATCATACAGAGGTACAATTGTGTCTATACTTGAAATTCTTAAAAGGCCATGTTAGCAGGGGTAAAGATGTTCCATGCTAGAGTTCACCTATGTTCACTGGCAGATGACTACATCCCATTTAGCTTACAGAGCAATAGGATTCTAGGATCTGGCCCCAGACACCTGTGCATTGGTGTAAATGCCTCAGAGGGGGGTGGAACTTAAATGATCCCATGGTGATCGTCACCTGCTCAGATAAGCCCACAGAGACAAGAAGTAGCAGCAGAGAGTCCCCTGATGGCCAGGAGAAAGCAAACAGCAGCACAGGGGTGAAGAGTGCAGGGGACAGAGCCACACAGCAAAGATCCAAGGGCTGACATGAAGAAAGTGGGGACATCAGTTCCTAGATGCAAGGGACTGAATTCTGACCCCAGCCACCTTCTGAATCTCAGATGAGAATGCCTCCCTCTCCCATACCTCGATTCAGCTTTGTGAGACCCCCAAGCAGGGGATGCAGTTAACCTGTGCCTGGATTCCTGACTCATGCAAAATGTGGTAACTTGAATGTGTGCTGTTTCAAGACCATGGCATTGGGGTGTTTTGTCACACAGCAGCAGACAACTGAGGCACCACCTGTAACCACCTGCAAGCATTGTTACTGGTTATGAGGCGACGCATGGTTACAGTGTATCACCCAGTCACAGTGCACCATGATTTACAATGCATCACACGGCAACAATGTATCCAGCCCCTACAAATGTACAGGTGGCTACAATGTATCATGTTGTTGCAGTATACAAACACATTTACAACATATTGAATGGGTTTGATGAGCTCCCTTCTCCAACTAGGATACAGCAGACCCTCAAACAACATGGGTTTGAACTATACATGTCCGCTTAGACCCCAATTTTTTAAAGAAATACAGCAAAGTACTATAAATGTATTTTCTCTTACGATTTTCTCAGCCACATTTTCTTTCTCTAGCTTACTTAATTGTAAGAACCCAGTACATAATACATAGAAAGTACAAAATATCTGCTAATCGAGTGTTCATATGATCACTAAGGCTTCCAGTCAACAGTGGGGTATTCCTAGCTAAGTTTGGGGGGGGGGCTCAAAAGTTATACACGGATTTTCTACTGCACAAGGAGGCAGTGGGGTGAGCATCTCTTTCCTCTGCCTGGTCTGAGGGTCAAATGAGTCTTTAAAAGACAGCGATTCGATGAATTTCCTGTAATACCTTTTACTTGCTACAGATTCACAAAATATGGTGGGATGTGTTTAGATGTCAAATATCTTCAATGCGGCAAATGATTATTTCAAACACAGCTGTTATTAGTGACTGCTATAATTACTGAATACATATAGGTATCTTGTATGTTCCTCCAACACCTGGAAATTTCTTTACAGAACTTCCTGCCTTTCTTTTTTTTTTTTAAGCTGACAATACACTTTATGAAGGGTATAAATGTCTTGGTCTGTGTGGGCTGTGATGACAAATTAGCACAGACTAGAAGGCTTACAGACAATAGACATATATTTCTGCACAGTGCTGGAAGGTGTGATCTAACAGGTCTGGCGTCTTCTTACCAGGACACTAGTATCACTATGGGGATCCCATTCTCAGGACCGAATCCAACCCTCAAAGATCCGACCCCTTCATACCATCCCATTAGGGTGCAGGGCTCACACGGATGAACTCTGGGGAGAAACTGAAACATTCAGTCCACAAGAGGTAGGCACTCCTCTTGACCCAAGCTCCAGCGGAGTGAGAGCACACAAAGGTATATAATTAACAAAGTGAGGAGACAGGAAGAGAAAATTCAAACAGCACCTTTCACAAACCCACATCTGCAGCTAAAAATAATGATGTTATACGGAAAGAAGCCTTTCGCAAGCACGCATGACTTTTCTTGCAAATTAGTAACATGCATTCCTCTTGAAATCACCTCATGTGGGTTTTGCACGACGGTGTCGGTAGATTACTTGGGGGCATGGACAGGATAGGAGGGAATTTGGAACGGGGGTGACTGCTGTGTTTCGGAGACCCACCCCTGCCCACAGAGGCTCTCCAGACCAGCAGGTGGGAAGGAACATCAGCAGATGTCCACCTCCCAGGGAATGAGCTGGATGAAAACCCAGCTCTCAAGGCCACTCCCCATGGAAAAACCATGTCATGCTGCGGGTACAAGTTTTTTGTCCCCGGTTGGCAATGTTGGGACGTCAGGAGTTTCAGAATCTGAAGGGTTTCATCAGATGCTGTCGGAACTTGACAGATAAACACGAGATTCTACTAATAACCCAAGGAACACCGAAAAAGGATTGGAATGAGCTTAGCAACGAATACTTGTTGCTCACTCACAGGATGTCAACCCAAGTCCCAACTTTTAAGAGTCTGAGAACAATAAAGTGGCCCCATTACACACTTTATACTCAATAAACCTCACATGTGCATTGACCATTCTAGCCTCCTACACTGACTCAAAATTCCCAACCCAAACTCACCATGTATCTCCTTAAACTTCTCTGAACAAATCTAGCAAAACTAACTATTTTGAATTACTTAAAACACCATTTATAATAAAAAAAGAGAATAATCTCTCTCCGTGTATGTGTAATCATCTGTCTATAAACAGAAATGTATTCATTTTATAAATATTATATACACTTTTATTTGTGCTTCAAATATAGCTACTTTTATTTATCAAGAAATAGGTAAACATAAATAAATATATATAAACAGGTATATATACACGGATGCACCCAGACTCATACAGATACACACACTTTGGGCTTTTTTTTTTTCTTTTTTCTTTTTTAAAAGTTGCCTCTATGGCCAACATGGGGCTCAAATTCACAACCCCAAGATCAAGAGTCACGTCCTCCCCCAATGGATCCAGCCAGGCGGCCCACAGACACACCCACGTCTGCTAATGTGACTTTCCAAGCTTTCCCTTGAGAACAGCTAAAAAGAAAATGAATTCCCAAGTCATGAAAATGAAGGCTGGCATTGAAAAAAAAAAAGAAATCATCGAAATCATCTGAGTGTCTCAGATTACTGCCTGAGGTAGCAGGAGGGGTTACGAAGAAGCGAATTATGGTTTCTCTCGATGGACGGAGCAGGTGAACAATGTCCCCTCATTTACGGACTAAGAGAGATTGACGGAAATTGCTTCAACTTTATACCTGAGCTAAATGGATGAGCAGGAATCGGTCCTTTATGTAATCTGGGCAGAAATTCCCCCACCACACCTGTACCTGATGCCTCTCTCACCTTCCCACGTGTCTTGGCTACAGGGCTAGCCCCCGACAACACACGTTCCCCCAGAACCTCAGAATATGGCCTTCTTTAAACAAACACTCTTTTTTAAAAAATTTCTTTTCAATATTCTAGAATTCCTTGTTTATGCACCACACCCAGTGCTCCATGCAATCTGTGCCCGCCATAATACCCACCACCAGGCTCACCCAACCTCCCGCTCTGGTCCCCTCCAAAACCCTCAGACTGTTTCTCAGAGTCCACAGTCTCTCATGGTTCACCTCCCCTTCCAATTTCCCCCAACTCCCTTCTCCTCTCCATCTCCCCATGTCCTCCATGGTATTTATTATGCTCCACAAATAAGTGAAACCATATGATAATGGACTCTCTCTGCTTGATTATTTCACTCAGCATCATCTCCTCCAGTCCCATCCATGTTGCTACAAAAGTTGGGTATTCATCCTTTCTGATGGAGGCATCATACTCCATAGTGTATATGGACCACATCTTCCTGATCCATTCTTCCGTTGAAGGGCATTTTGGTTCTTTCCATAGACAAACACTCTTTACAGATGTGATTAAGGATCTGGAAATGAGCCCATGCTAGATGGCCCTAAATTCAGTGACACGTGTACGTGTAAGACACAGAATAGGAGAGGCGCAAACACAGAAGAGAAGCCACGTGAAAACGGAGGCAGAGATGGGTGAGATGTGGACACAAGCCCAGGGCCCCTGGGGCCCCTGGAGGGAGTGGAGCCCTGTCCTGCCTGGATCTCAGACCCCTGACCTCTAGAACTATGATAGGACAAACTCCTTTTCTTGTAAACCACCCCATGAGGACTGATGCATTTCAACAGCCCCAAGACACTCACGCATCTCCTAAGAAAGAGGTGTGATGACGTCGGGCATTCAACCGTATGCTTCTGAGAGTATCTGCTGATTTTTACACCAGGGCCCTTCTACACCAGTCACAAGGTGTGTTTTGTTTTAAAATATCATTTCAGCCCCTAAAGTTTGAGTTTTCTGCACAGGTACATGAGCAAAGAGGACTGAAACCAAAACCGAAGGGAAGCAGTAGCAGGGGTTCTGGATGCCAGCCACGAGATGCTCACCCACCTGCCATACATGGTCATAAACAGGAGACCGTGATGAAGATGAATTCCCAGCGGGGTCCCAATGAGCACTTGAATGCCAGTTTTATGGACGCCTCTTCCACACCCTTCAGTGCTGAGATGCTGCTCACTGGCCATGGCCCAAGATCAATACTGGCATGAGAGATACTATATAAAGTACCCAACCCCAGATGGAACTACAGAGGGAGGAGAAGCAGGTATCTATGGATGGTGCCAGCCAGCAGGAAGACAATGCATGATGCGACCACAGAAACACGCACACGGGGGTCTCACCAAGAGACACAGAAAGACCCCAGGCGGGCAGCCTGATCTGGTTTCATCCATCACATCTGAGCTTGACACCCATGCCAACTCACAGAATCAGCAGTAGCCAAATTCAGAGCATCTAAAAGTCACATGGGTGGCAAAGAATGACTCTAAAAACTGGGAAGGTGTAGCAGGAGAAAGCAGACTTGACATTAGCAAATCTCTACAATGACTGGGTCAGCGCTAGAAGAAGTTGAGTCCCAAGGCTTCTCTGCTATGCTGCTGACAGGCCAGAGCATCTCAGAGTCCCAGAAGGAGCCCCAGCCAAAGGGAAGCAAGCAAGACATCTGGTGTGATGGGAGTTCTCCTGGAAAGAACAAGTCTCCTGGTAGGTGCATGGATTAATTCATTCAACCTGGCAGGTGCATCTTATTGATTCTGGATGTGGAGGATTGGAGTGGTGGCAGGGGGCAGGAGTGTGGCATTTTCCCCAAGCTGCTCAGCTCAGGAAGAGTCAGCTTGACGGGGAAGCATTGTCTCTAAGTCACCCACAGCTGGGATGGCCAAGAGCATCTCGGTCACCTGCAGAGGGCTGAAGGCTTGGAGAGGTCCTATGGGCTCTCCTAGACTCATCTGCCTTAATGAAAATATTTAGTAACACAATCTCCACTGCTTGGAGAAATGATCTTGGATGGCCCTCAACCACAATCCTTGGCTTGTTGGTCTACTGGCATGAAGGCTGGCGTCAGCTGCTCAATGGGGGCGGGGGAGGGTGTCAGACGCAGCTGGCTTCCCTAGGCTCCCAGGAGGAGGACATGGCAGGGACAGAGGCTCAGATGGACAGGCTACAGGACAGTCTACAGACAAGGATGTTTGTAATGAAGAACTGACCTCACGAATTGTCCAGGGAAGCGTATGAGTCATGAGCTTTATGTGGCATTACTGGGGTGCCATCCCACCTGAATGGGACACACTTAAAGTGTGCTTAACTGACATAGGCAAAGTTTCTTTCCCCAGAGAACACTTCCCACAGGTAGGAGACGGGGAGATCTGATGGGAGGAATGTGCTTATTAGAATTCACAGGATTCAGACTTGAATAAAATAGGAGGGGGTAGAATCATCACAGCCCTCAAACCTCTTTATGACCTTCAGATTCATCCTTCCCTGGACAGAATGAAGAGAAAAATCAATTCTCTTTACTTACATCTCCTTGGAGGTGTGGTATCTCTGTGCCTTTGTCCACATGGTTTGTCTAGATGTATGACCAATGTCCCTGGTTCACAGCATGGTCCCTGTCACATCAGAGGCACAAGAAAAACACTGGCCAGCAGAAAAAAGTGTTGGAGAACATCTTGTACATTGGGGGATCTCAGTTAAGGGCAACTGCTATGATGATGACCTGACCTTGATGGTCCTGGTCGTGATGATAGTCATGAAGTGGCCTGAACCGACTTCACCCGAGTAAGGGCGTTCAGAATAAGTGTCTTTGTAAAGGTGCAAATTCCAGCCACCACAAGGAAGAAAAGAGAAGTCGGGTTCAATCGTGCTTCTAATATAAGAAAGTTGGAAATGACTGAGTAGTTTTTAATGGGATGTTGCCCGGAGAGACTATATTTTAATCAATGCAAAGCGTATCCAGCTACCATGGTGACTGTAAGGATGTGTGATGAGTGCTCTATGCAAAAGCAAGGCTGTAAAGTGACAAAGGCAATATTAAGTATGATTTCTTACTGGAAACCTCCATCCCAAGTGACAGAGGTATCAATGAAAATGAATATGCACACAAATTAATTCATTTCTGGTAGTGTCAGGGGAAAAGACGGTGCTCTCAGTTGGAGGAGAAGTTGCAAAATTTTAGCTCAGGAGGGAAGACTGAAAATTTGAGGAAACAGAGTGTCCAAGGTCAAATAGACAATGCAGATTAGTTTCTTCCACTATTCATCCAGACAATTATTTTGAATTAAATATGATCCCAACACAGGGCATGGAATGAAGCCACAGAATTAATGAGTCTCTTCTGTAGCACAGCAGGAAAGGAATATAGTAGGGACAGACTGTGAAATTCAGTGCCAGCAGCTAGCTGGGCATTCCTGGGAAACCCAGTAGTCTCTGGGCATCACTTCCCAAGTTCTCTGATGTTATGTGATAATAGCTGTGGTGGAGTAGAGAGCAACAATCATCACCATAGCCATCATCTCCATCAACAGCACCATTATCTCATGTGACAACACCACCATCACTGCCATCATCACCACCATCACCACCACTACCACCAACATAGCACCATCATGCCCATCATCACCATCACCATCAACACCCCAACACTGATACCACCAACATATCACTATTATCACCGTCACCAATATCACCACCACCAATGTCACCATCGTGACCACCACCACCACCTCACCATTATAACCAAGAATCCCTATCACTAACATTGCCATCATCACCGTCACAATCACCACAATTGCCACCATTACCACCATCATCGTAATGACCATCATCACCATCAGCAGCAGCAGCAGCATCACCAACTTGACCATCACCACCACCACCATCATCATCATCATCGCCATCAACCATCACCATCATGACCATCATAACCATCAAGGTCAGGTCATCATCATAGCAGTTGCCCTTAACAGAGATCCCCCCAATGGACAAGATGTTCTCGAACACTTTTTTCTGTTAGCCAGTGTTTCTCATGTGCCTCTGATGTGCCAGGGGCCATGCTGTGAGCCAGGGACATCAATGATACATGTAGACAAACCACAGCACAATATGTGAGGTAGGTGATAAGGGAGAGGTTATGGGACCAAAGAGTGAAGGCACCTGACTTCAGGAAAGCTCTTTTAGGGTCTCTGTGGTTACTGAGAAGTCTACGGTGGGTAGGATTTGAATGGTCAGGAAGAGAACAGCCAAGAGGCAGAGACAACATGTGCACAAGTAGAGCCACAGAAAGGACACATGGAAGGCTCTCCACCCACATGAGTTTACACAGGTAAGGCAGTAGCAGGACTCTGAACTACAGGTTGGGCAGTGCAGATCGGCGAGAACCTGGGAGCTCGGAGGCCAGCAAGGAGGCTACGTTATGGACCAGGACAGGTGTGACCTGGGGTCAGGTAGCGGCAGTAACACAGGAACAGAATGGGTATTTTTGAGAGATGTTGACAACGTAGACACAAAGTGTTGACTTACTGATTGGAGATAGAAAGAAACATGGGGACATAAAAGAAACCATCAGGGAAACTCCAGGGTCTTGCCTCCCACCGGGAGTTGATGGCACCATTGACTGAATGAAACAGAGAGGAGGAAGAGGTCGAGTTCTGTCCTGAATGTGCTGAGCAGGCAGAGAGCTCCAGCTGCCAGGAGTTTTGGAGAAAAAAGATATCAGGGCGAGCTAACGCCATGATCACGGATGCAATGCCCAGGGGCAGGTGTGTAGCATGAGATGCTGGGTTCAAACACCAAGCTTAAGCTGAGGGACATGGCATTGAAGAGACAGTCAAGAAAGAAGACGCTGCAAGGAATGAACCAATTGGTGGCTGGAAAATTAGATACGGTAGCATCACGGTGGGTGATGCAACCACATCTTTTGAGACAGCTGCTGAGAGAACACGGCTGTAGAGTGTTTATCATCATTCTGTTCGCTGAGAATTATGGACGAGGCTATCCTTGCATTAATTCACTTCTCCAGCTAAAATGTGAATTCCACGTCGGCAAGAACACAGACACACCTGACGGTCTTAAAGAGTTAGAGCGGTTGCTGGTGGTTGTGGATGCTTTAAATGGCTAATGGTTTATTGAGTTTATGAGATAACTCGCCAGAAGGGCAAGAATGTGGCGTATGACCAAAATCCTTCCCCCATAACCACAGCAGACATGTCCAACTGGTTACAGTTGCCCTTACCTGTGGACCATCCTCATGTCCTTTTATTCCAGTGGGGCAGAATCAATCTACCAGCCTTAGGGTTGGAAGGAAACCCATTTGTTATCCACTCAATTCATGCTGCCGGCGTAGACAGAGAACCTTCTGCCTCCCAGCTGCTGCTACAGAACTAATTTCTTTAGATGTTCACCGATTAATGGATTTTGAATGATCCTGAATACTTTACTACTATCTTCAGAAATGTACTCCTATTATCGTTCTCCAAGTGAATGAAGATGTATTTGCATCAAGGGAAATTTTCGAACCTACGAATCTGCCCAGTAGCTAATGCTAAGCTAGATATTCTGTCCCTGGGTTGGTCAGTAGGGTAGGTCTACGACTTTGCTTTGGAAATTGCCCATCTGGGAAGAAAAGACATGGAGTTTATTCTATTTAACACATAGAGTAAGCTGGGTGGCTCTGGTCACGTTGAACGACATAAACCAAGGGCTGCCAGACTTTAGTCATAAGGAGCCAGGGAGTAAATATTTTTGGCTTTGTGGGCTGAACTCTTCAACTCTTGTCCTAGAACAGCCAGCCACAGACAATAAGTAAATGAAAGGGTGCACCTGTGTGTCGATAAAACTGTATTTGTGAAAACAAGTGGAGGGTCAGCGTTAGCCCAGGGTGGTCGTCTGCAGACCTCTGGTCTAGATCACCCTCGGAGGCTTAGGAAAAGTGTAAAGGAACTCCATCACAGGCAAGAACCCTCTTTAGTGGAGAGCTCTGACACTCGGTATTTCAACAGACTGCTGATCTGTATGGGATTTCCATTTCTCTCGGCATCAATTTGGGGAAATTCCACTTTTTTTTTCGGAAAAAGACATCCTTTTCTAACTGGTAATCAAAGATATTAGCCCAGAGTCAAGAATAAATTGCTTCTTCCTCCAAATTTAAATCACATTTTATTAGATGTTATTTCCTCTTTCTTGTTCCAAGGCATACTTAATTTGTTCTCGCTCTTCTTGGACGGCGGAAGATGAATAATGGTTTGGTGAATGATGATTCTTTCATTTTTTTTAAAAGGAAATGATTATGAATCTTGTTTGTGGCTTCTCTGTTCCCACTTGGGTGTTTTATTCCTGCACAAATACTTCCATATCCCTGCCCCTAATTCTTACTTCAGTCCTGGGACACACAGACACAATTCCCCCCCCTATTTCTTACTAATTCAAGAACTTAGAGCTGTATAAATTTTCTCAGTATTCTTTGGCTCTATTCTTTAGATGGCAGCATGGAAGAGAAGTGTCACGGGTTCCATTTTTATTGTTTATAAAATACTATCTTCCTGGCTGTGAATCCTCTATCTACGTGCTTTAGAAGGGCAGCTTTCAGAAAAATTAATATGTTTGGGCATGTGGAAATTCCAAGTTTTAATCATTAAAAGCAAATATGAAAAGAGGGCTCCTCACACCTCCCTGTTGACTAGGGGACCAAGGTTATGGATAAAGGGACATGAAGTCCCTTTGAGTAGAACTTGAGTAGTCCCAATGAGTAGAACTTGCAGAGGAAAGGCGGGGGTGAAAAGTGTCCCCCAAATCTGAGACCTTAGCCAGACCAAAGACATGCAAAGGGACCAATGTTGAGTAGGGGGAGGATGGATTCCTAGAAATTTCTGGAGAAAATGGCTGCCTGCTCCATGCCGCCATTCCCCCTGGAAGAGAAGGAACCAGAACCTGAATCATGAGACCGGCTGGGGCACCTTCCTCAGGTGCCTGGCTCACTCCTGAGGAAGCCTCTGGCCGTGTAGGGGGCAACAAGTCTGTGGACACTCTAGGTCAGTTTGTACTATGGGGTTATTATTGGTCCCATTCAATGGAGTCACTAGGATGGACAAAGGGACCCCACGGCAAGAAGCTTGTGGTAAAATACATACCCATCTCCAGAACTTTCCATCTCCCCAAACTGAAGCTCTGTCCCCTGAAACACTAACTCCCCACCCCCGTCCCTAGTCCCTGGCCTCACCATCTACTCTCTGTCTCTGGCTCTATGGATGTGACCCCTCTAGGGACCCCACACACACTGAATCACACAGGATTTGTCCTTCCGTGTCTGACTTATGTCACTGAGCACCACGTCCTCGAAGTCTATCCACATAATAGCAGGTGTAGAACGTCCTTCCTTTTCAAGGCTGCATCATATTCCATTCTACGCATGGACCACATGCTGCTTACCCATCCATGCATCAATATTATCTTCTTGGGGGGGGGGGCATCGATCAGCCCAGAGGAGCAACTACAAGTGATCTGTACCTTCTCAAACGCACCTGCCACCCCACCGCAGCTCTGGACCATGCTCAGACCTCACCACTGTCACCATCAGCCCCTAAAAAAAGTGATAATAGGTCCTGGAAATGTCTAGCAATGGGAAATGAGGCACTGCGTGGTCTGAGGTCTCGCTCTTTTGAGCAAAGGGGGTCAGCTTGCCTTCAGCAAGGAACACCTCAGTGGGGACCATTTCTCCTTCCCCTTATAGGCACCTCCCAGGGCAAGATCCCCTGCTCAAGGTACATGGTGGCTCCAGGCTGTGAGAAACAGAGGAAAACAGCCTCCAATTTCCACCTTGCTGCCATTTCAGAAACTGCAGCTTTATTAATGGACCTTCATAGTTCTCAGGGCTGTAGCAGAATACAGAGGTGTTTGCTGAATAAAGGGAAAGGCAGGAAAGAGTTTATCTGAGAGCCTGACATATAGCAGGGAAGGAGCAGTTGATAAATGTCTTATGGGGCAGGGGGTGTTTGCTCCAAGAGTGGGAGGCCTTCTTCTTGGGGCAGGAGAAGGCCCTCCAAGGATGGGCCCAGCATTGCTGTTAGAGGCCCCCATCACCATCTGTGACCTGAGCTCTGTATCACGGAGACCAACACACCAGAAGGAAGCCAGGATAAGGCACTCACGCTGAGCTGACAAAGCCACCTTGTGACTGTTTGAACGACGCTCATTACTTCTTATCTGCTAAACAGTGCGTACAATAGGCACCGCCAAAACCACGCGATAATCTTCTGGGTAATTAACTTGTAAAACAACCCCGTCCTCAGTACTGCTGACACTGAGACATTTCCCCGACAAGACCATTTGCAGAGAACATGATGCCTGATCAGAAACTCAGCTCTGAGCCCGTGTGGAAGCTCCCCTGGGGCGTTGAAGCCAGGGAGGCAAGGGGATACCCTCCACCCGCGGAAGAAGGTGAGAGACAAAAATTAACTCAGAGTCCAGAAGGGGCTTCTGTAAAACAAGGGTGCGTGTCAGGGGCTTGATGTTTGGATAAAAGACATACATCCAGATATGACACCAGGAAGAATAAGTAGTTGAACACCAGGTGGGGATTCCCCCCAAAGTGGGTCCAGACACTGACAATCAAATCAGAGCACTGCTACCCCAAATCTGTAACCTTACACTCACCAAACTTGATGTTAACGTACCTCCACATTGCCAACCCCTAGCTATACCCCCAAACTAGAGCCAGACCCTCATTCCAATCCTGATCTGATGCAGAGCTTGACACAAACCATAAGATAAAAATTAATTCTAACATCAATCTCCAACATTAAAACTCTAAATTCACTTTAATCCTAAACAGGACCCTAGTCCTAACCTTAACTCTAACGTAATACTACACACTGACCCAGACCCTACCCCTTACCAACCTTAATGTTACCCTAGACCCTGATCCTAACCCTAACCTTAACACTAAGCGTAGACCATTACCTTGCTCATAGCCCTGACCCTGACTGTAACGCGAACCCCCACCCTGATCCTAACTGTAACCCTAACCTTGACACTAACCCTAGACCTAAACCCTGACTGTAACCCAGACCTTGATTCTAAGACCATGAACCTAACAGTAATCCTGACCCTAACATTCACCATAATCTTAACACTAACCCTAGACCCTAGCCCTAACCCTGACCCTAAACCTCACGTAGACCCTGACCCTAACTATCCTTTGAGGTAACACGAAAGCTGGATTTTCAAAAACTGAAAACACCGTGCACAGCCGCTCATCCTCCCTGTGTAAAACCCCTACCACCTAGCTCGACGTGTGCTTACTCATGAACCCTCAGAATCGTGTGTAGAGGGTAGTCTTTCCTTAATAAAAAAGGTTCTGCATGAAAACCAAGGAGCTCCAGAACTATGAAAGGATAGAGGATTCTTCAATGCCTGTAACTAAGGGAAAGAAGCTGGCCTGAAAACGCTATGTACTCTATGATTCCAGCTATAGGACATTCTAGAAAAGTCAAAACCATGGAGATGGTAGGAAGATCAGTAGTTGCCCGGGTTCAGTGGAATCGGATAACCAGGTACAGCACAGAAGACTTTTAGGGCAATAAAATGACTCTGTATGGCACCATAATGGTGAATCCACATCACCGTACATGTGTCCAAATCCAACAGAATGCACAACACCAAAAGTGACCCTAATGTAAAGTATGGAGTTTCATTAACAATAAAGTATCCATATTGGTTCACTGTTTATAGCCAATGTGCCATAAATATGCAAGATGTTAATAATCAGCAAAACTGGGATGGGGGGCATGGTTGGGCATTCCCTGTATTACGTGCTCAACTTTCTGTAAGCCTAAGACACTATAAATCATTAAGGTGAATTTTTTTTAGTAAAAGTCAAGATTCAACCAGGTCTGGCCATAGCAGTCAGGCAAGCAATTTTCATGGTGATGCCTTCTGCCCACCCCCAGGGACAAAGAAAGAATGTGTGTTACAGGTAAGAGGGCTTTTTGTGACTTATTTCCCAAAAGGACGTTTTTTTAAAAAATGTATTCTCACCTTTACTGTCATGAGCAGAGTACATACAGCATTTGCTCTGAAGTAGAAGGGTCGTTCTGTAAGGTGAGATTTCTATAGACAAGTGTGCCCCGGAAAACCAGAGATAGGAAGCCACACTCTAAGACAGCAAATTTAGGAAATCCTTGCCCTCCTGGGGCATCACACCAATGCTTTCATTATCTCTCCAGCATCAGATGGGCGAAAACACGTCAATTAAGAACTCAAAACAGGACGAGTCAGGGCAGGTGCCTGATGGGAAAAGCCCAGCCCTATGGTAATGATGTTGAGTGACTGATGGACTGGCATGTCAAACACCGAAACTCCATGGTAAGTCCTCCTCCTTCATGTCTAGAGTTTATCAGGATATACTAGGCTCTGGAGGGATGACATGTAAGTTAGGGAAGGAGAAAAAGACTGAACCAACCCCATGGCGTAACGTGTAGATGAGCTCCAAGTATATAAGGCCAGCTCAGTGCACATGAAGATGGGTGACCAGATCACCCAGGCAGAGAGCAATCTCTACCCCCAGGTCCTGAAGCAAGGCATGGCAATATCCACGTCCTATGTCATTGGTCACATTTCACCCTTGCCAGTCCTCCTCAGGCCAACACAGCTTCACCAAGTGGCCTAATCATCACCCAGATGAGCAGTTCAGTATGGAAACACACAGGGGGGTAGAGGGGTAACCATGACTGGTGCCAGTGTCCTGAAGAACCCCCTGCCAACATCACTCCATTCCTGTTCGACTCCTCATTCTGTGTTTCAGAATACATCTCAAGGGGAATGTGGAAAAGTGTTCAAGGATACAAATCCAAGGGCATGGAGCATATATAATCATAAAAAAATGTGCATTGATAAGAAATGAGATGAATGATTAGTTTTATCGCCACAACGGAAGAGTAGGTAACCATAAAAATAAGGACGTCTGTTTATTAACACAGGAAGAATTCCCACAAGACAGAATGTGAAAAAGCAAGATGTTATGGGTAGACAGGAAAGCAGGATCTCGAAATGGTTGATGGATATGGATCCAGAACTCAAGCGGCACCTGGCTTATGCTTCCTCCTGGGGTGATGTTTTGGATTTGAGGGATCCATGAACCTGTTATGGGTTTTGAAGACCCTAGAACCCTCTCCAGCTCTTGGGGGCATTTTCAGAGCCCTGGAAGAGTGCTCCCTGTGGGAGCAACTCTGCTGAGTTGCTGCTGATAGAAAGAGGTGGCCACACCACCATGTCTTTCTTGGTGCCATTTTGTCTCATCAACGGAAGCATGGAATGCTTTTTTTGTTCTCATTCACATGTCCACTCACACCACATACTCTACCTACAAGCTGGTGTGTATGTTAACAGGCCTTCCTGAGGACAGAACACACTACACTACACAAACCAGGGTTCCCAGAAGACCCTGGCCAATGGACACCCAACTCAACTCCTGTTCGCCAGTTTCTTTCTTTTCCTCTTCCTGTTGCCCTCCACCTCTCCCCGCCCCCAAGGATCTCACTTATTTCTGAGTTCATTCCTGGACATTGAGTTCAAATTCCAACATCTCCACTTGTTAACTGCATGAAATTGAGCAACTTCCCTAAACTCTTTATGACCCCACTTTCTTCATTTGGAAAACGTGCACAGTGGTAACACCTACGTCAAAGGACAGGACATATGACTCCTTTGGTACATGGCAAGTATCCAATATGATGTTGACTGTTCCCCTGAGTATAGCAATTGCTAACATAAAGGACTTTAGTGGTTTCTTTTGCTCAAAATTTTTACTATAACCTCACAAGCTTATTAAAGAATGACCACAAATCCTGTTTTGCCAAAGGCAGCTCTCATTTACCCCTTCCCCCCACAGAGGATATGTCTCAGATTTTGCACTGCTCGAACACAAAATAGTAAACAGATGAGTTGAGGAGTCAAAGGTCAGAGTCTGGGGCTGTTGGGACAGCTGGAATTGATAGTCCAATGCCAAAACTGAAGGGTGCCCAGGCTCAGAGCTCGAGCAGAATATAACAGATGAGCTAAGAGGACAGTGGTCAAAGTTTGGGGCTATTAGGGCAGCTGCAATCAACAGGTACAATCCTAAAACTGAAAGGCTATGGGGGGTGGGGAGCACCAAAATGCAAGCAGAAACTTCTGTGGACCCCTTGGCTGAGTACTGAATTTCAAAGGCTCCAATTGAGACACCCAAGGAGCTCGGAAGCAAACAGCAGCTGGAAAGCTGAAAGGTGAGCAGAGACATTTCAGCTGCTGCCTGGTGTTGGGGAGACAAGATGACATTTGAATCCTGCCAAGTTGGAAGGACTTGGTGAACATCTTGGACTCTCACCTGAAACCTGAGATGGTCTCTGTCTTTGAAGAAAGGGCTGCATCTCAAGATGAAGATCTCCGTCCAAGGCCCAAGGGCAACAACGAAATAGACTTATGATAACCCGACTCTAGCAGAACGTCCACAAGATCTAGGTATCCCGCAAGTCGTATCATTGCTTGTGACAAAACTCAACATTCTTCAGAGGAAGATAAGCAGAATCCAAGATTTGTACCATGGACCAGTCACGGTGTCTAATACACAACAAAAATCACCTCACGTGCAAAGAAACAACAACATGTAACCTGCTGTCAAGGGGGAAAAAAATCAATAGAAACAGACCCAGAGATGATGCAGATGTTAGAATTAGCAGAAGAGGACTTTAAAGTAGCTCCTACATATTAAAGAGGCTATAAGAATGGATGGGTATCAAGATGAGGATATGAAGAATGTCCAAAAAGACTAACTAAAAATAACCAACTAGAAACCCTAAGCCTGAAAAATACACTTTGTTTTGCTGTAATCAAAAAACCCAATCATGGGATTAAAAGTATAATAGATACAACTGAAAAAACCAGTTGGTGAACTTGAGGTAGGTCCATAGAAACTATCCAAAATGAAGGACAGAGAAAAATTTTTAAAACCTGGGATAAAATGAACAGTGCTCATTGAAATAAATGCCAGAGAACGCCATGCTATCTAATGGATGTGTAACCGTAGACTCGTAAGAACAAGATGGAAAAAACAGAACAAAGTTTTTTGGGGAAAAAAAAAAGGCTGAAAATCCTCTAAATTTTTTCACATCCAACTACTCACAGGTATAGAAAACCTTTTACACCCAAGCAGTATAGACATGGCAGGGAGCGGGGAAGAAACCACACCTCTACATATTCTCAAACTTCTAAAAACAGAAAATAACAGGAAAAATGGGAAAAGACACTTATATTCATGAAATATTGATGATAAGAATAGCTGTCTTCTCATCCCAAATGGCGAAGGTCCATGTCAGAACAACTTTAATATCCTGGGGGTCAGAAGATGTTCCCAACCTGGAATTCTGTAACCACAGAAAATAGCTTTCAAAAAATGAAGGTTAAGAAATGACATTTTCAGACAAGGGAGAGGTACGGAAATTTGTGATGACCAGACCCCACAGCAAAGAAATGCTAACAGGAGTTCACCAGGCTGAAGTGAAATGGGCCCAGATGGAAACTTGGATCTACAAGAGGGAACGGGGGCACACAGGAAGATCGGGAGTCGACAGGGAGCACCTTACCTGCAAATAAACACTTAGGACCCTGCAAATCCCACAGCTGCTCTCTGGAGAGAGTACAACGTGGCTCTGTGAGAAAAGCATTTAAGATAAAACGTGCAAGTACAGGAAATATAAATATTTATCTCCAAGGCCCTACAGTACCTTTTGGAGACTCTCCTGGACATAAGGGTTTACAGCACCTGCTACAAAGGGGGATCTAACGACTTCATAACTCACTAACGTGATGGGTTCTGCCTACTCAAACCCACATATCCCATGTGGTTCTATCTCTGGGTCTAACCAATGTGTGTAAAATATCTTTACATAACACCCCACATTTTATTAAAAAACCAAAAAACACCCTTTGTTACTCTATGCATCTATTCTACAGTAAAGAAAATCTACTTCATTTTCCCCAGAGGGAAAAATGTCATAGAAGGAATGTTTCTGGAATAACTTCCTGAAACCGTTACAAGTGTGACATCCCATTGGTTGGCTTAGATGCCCAGACCATCTTGAGATGTGTTCAAAGGAACCATTTGAGAAGCGTCCAACGGAAGAGTGGAAATATAATGGCTACTGACCTTGCAGGGAGTGAAAATATTGCATAAATTATCGGTGGGGGAAGCAGAATGTGGCAGGCAGTCTAAGGATGAAAATTCTTCCTTGTGGGATTTTTTTTAATCCTCTAGGTATTTATAGAGGAGCTAAGGAAACCAGGCAGACAATCGCCCTCTCTCATAGAATTCACCTTGCTAGTGTTTCGAAAGGTTAAAATTAATCGTTGCAAGCCTGAGAAATGAAGAGCCTTTTAATGTAAGGAACAAGGTGAGAGCTATAATAGCCGATTAAATTTTCAGAAAGGGCTCAGCGGCTCCTTCCATTGCTTTCAGAGAAGACACGGTGACCTTCTAAAACTTCTAATTACCCCCCAGGAAACCAGCTGTCTGTCTGTCTGCCTGGCTATCATCTAGCTAGCAAACGCGGCTGCTTATTGCCTAAGTTGGGACATTAAATTAAAATTGAAAGGTAAAAAAAAAAAAATGGGACTCTAGTTTGAAAAAATTCATGTCAATAAGGGCCATTTTATGTTAACTAAGGAAGATAAGTAGTCTTGGATATATGCTGGACCTAAATATTCATGTAGAATATTGTTCGAACTTCTTTGGGGATACCATTGACTGTTGGCCAACAAACTCCTGTCATGCTCTTCACCATAGGTAGTGGGTGTTGAGAACTCTACGTCATAAAGGAAAAACAAATGTGCTGGAAGGAACACAGAAATCTATGCCATCAACACTCACTCAAGTTTTTCCATAATGGACCAAACTCTAGAAGGATCATTCTGCAAAATCAGACAGTCTATGAGTAGAAGAAAATTGGTAGGTGTCTACTCATGGCAAGGCAGGTCTACATTCAAGATATGAATCTCTCTCAGATGACAAAGACCAGCAGATTGCGATCCAGAGACGCTAACAACTATTTGCATAATGAACACCAAACTGACGTCATAGTATTTTTTGCTTCCATGGCTAATTAAAGTATTCTGTAGTCAGTTGGATAATCCAAACATCATAGTTCAAAGACATGTTTCTAAGGTGAAACCATCTCACTGGTAAGTGCACACAACTGACTTTTCCCGGCATAGGAAAATTTTTCTTTCAACAAAAGCAAACTGGACGTGAGACCTGAGCAAAAAGCCCATGAATCAAAGAGCGGGCCCTTCTTCCCAATAAAGACAGAGCAAGTGACTACTGGCGGGACAATGTTAGGAAAGACGGAGAGTGGTCAAGAACACAGTTTTAAAGAACACAAAGCAAAGCCTTATAAGAAGATTGTAGACTCCACATTCTCAGTAGGATCATGATGAAGGTTTAGGATGAGGGAATTAATCCTAATAGGCTTTGTGTGAGTCTATGGCAAATAGCTAAAACAGAATGACCTTCTCTAAGTCCTTTCAATAGTATTTGAATACTCTATTTCCATTTGGGTTCGCTGGGATGCTGTTATGTCTTTTCTGTTGTTTGTTTTTGTGATGGTGTTGGGTCTCCTATTTTTGTTTTCTGTTTCATTTACTTATTTATTTATTGTGGTCCTAGAAGGAAGAGTATCTGCTCCAAACAAGACAGCCTTCTTCGGCAGTCATGACTCAAGAGCAAAAAAGATTTGGGCACCATCGATACAATGATAAGGTATTCAAACTCTTGTCCCTGGGAAAATCTCTCAAGAGAAAATCTCTCTTGTCCCTGGGAAATCTCAGGAGAAATGAACCACATCGCCTCGGTTCCTGAAAACACTCATAAATTCAACCTTCCAAGAGCTCAAATAGTTGAAGGCTGGTATGTGCGCTTCCTCCCACCTCAACCTAAAGTAGGATGTCCACTGACCAAGACCTCAATGGCAGAAAGTACCAGAAAGTAAGGAAGATGAAGCATTCAATTAAGAAGTTAGTGGGTTTGTTTTTGTTAAACTTACATTAAGTCCAGAGAAGAGGAGGAGGTAGGCTGGAGAGCCTGTAGGCATCGAGAAGTCATTGTGTTCTTCACAGGAACCTACGCTAATGTTAGGATGTGTGCTTGCTTGCTCAAAAAAAGAATAAAAAAAAATCTAAAGAATCCACAGAGACACAATTACCCAACACGGAAATCACAGAAGAACCATAATCCATGAGTAAGTGTGGCTCCGTGGGCCTCAATCCAAGTTGCGTTACTGGTGTTGCAGGGATGGGAACTTTGGAGGTCTCCAGTGGGTCCACGCTGGTCTGGAGAGAAGCGTCTCCCTCTGAGCTCAGCTCTGGAGAGCATCCTGAGCTGGACCTGCCTGCAGGGAGTTGTGCTGAGAGGAAGGTGACCTCGCAGTCCCACGAACAGGGAGTGGCCCCTGGTTGTCTGGATGATGTCTCTGGGGGGTGCCCTGAGCCTGGATGCACATTCAGCCAAAGCAAAAGTCTGTTCATGGACCACGGCCCTCCCGCTCCCACCCAGCGAAGCCCCAGCATCCTGCGCCTGACGTGCCGGGAGGGGGCCCTCCACTGACCAACGCCTCCAAAGGCTTAGCTTTTGATCTAAATTTAATACAATGCTACTTTCTTGTTTAATTCATTGCATCTAAAACTCACTTCAAAGCCTGTGTGTGTGTGTGAGTGTGTATGTATGTGTGTCTGACTCAGACCTCTTTCCCCCTGCTCACCCTATGAACCCATTCGGTCATAATCGACAGAGGCAATGACCTTGAATGGGGTCCCCATTTGGAGTACCCATGCTGCACACCTCAGGGCTCACCCGGCTTGGGTCCAGACGCCGCCCTGACCCCACACGACCACTCCCAGGCCAGGTTACACCCAAGACCCGATGACCCCCTCTCAGGGCTTTTGCTGGTCCTGTTCTAAGAAGCAGAAAGAACAAAGCAGGACCAGCCACCCCTGCCAAGGACGCACAACCATGTTTCTTGTACACACAAAGAGTCTGCTCTTTTCATAAACGGACGTGCCCGGGAGCAGGAGGCAGTGATGGGGAAGAGCATGCATCGAGATGGGCTGAGGTTCCTGGGACTGCGAATGTGCCCCTGCAGGGTTAGCCAGCCCAGGGCCTGGATCTCCCAGATACTAATTCCAGGTCTACTTGGTGGCATTTGAGAGGAAAGAAGAAAACAGAAACCGCCAACAGAGGGCACGTCAGCTCTGATGCGAGGGGCATGCCTGCCCCCAGAAGAGAACACACTGTCCTACACGGTTAGGAATCACTGTCTTCATTCCTCGCAAACCCTAAGACCCTCGGAAGCCTACCCTGCAGCTCAGCACAGAGGAGCTGACAAAGAGCTGCCTCTTGAATGCACGGGCTTTGCACACCCACACGTGAATCTCAACCCACAGCACGGACGCCAGCAGTAGCCATTTCTAATGTTAGGAATCGCTTCTAGAACATTCTTTCCTTTGACAGGGCTATTGGTTACAGCTTTCTTAGAACATGTGAAACTCTTAAACTTTATGAATGAACCTTTGCTCCCTCCTTGCTTGAGTTGTTTGGCAAAATGTTCTTTAAACTATCCTTTTTTTAAAAAAATTCACTCAGAATTTTTCAAAAGTCACAAAGAACACATGATTGGTGGTTTCTCATGAGACTCCTCCTTGGGTCTGGAAATCAAGGGCTAGTGCATTTGTAACAGGGCCATGAGGGTTCAACCAGAGGGAAATGCAGATGCCCAGGCCCCATTCTCAAATGCTCTGGCTCCTCATGGGGCCAGGAATCTGCATTTGTAGCCTGTTTCCCCGTGATGGTGCAGAACTAGAACACAACTGTGTTAGAGAACGCCACCCCCGTGAGCCACAGTAAATGGGGAGAGGGACAAGGATCATCTGTCATAATCATTTCTGTGCAGGGCAGGTGGCAGAAGGCATTGGCTCCCATCTGCAACAGCGGCCTGGTGTTTTACAAAGAGCCAGACCAGCACTGGGCTACAGGGGAGCTCTCCTCCACGTTCTGTCCCAGGATCAAAGGGATCGTGCCACAAAGGTCAGGGGCAGCGGGAACGTCCCCCAGACGTGTGTGCACACTCTGTGTGCACAGAGCGAAATGCCAACTTTCAAAGCTTCCTTGGACAAGCTAGGTGCGGAAGAAAGGTACCATGAGACAGATGTTCACTAGACTTGACCATCCATGGCTTTCCTTGTGTCTCATGCCTTAGTAAAAAGAACCACCACTGTTGAGCCTGGGTGGCTCGGTCAGTTGAGCTTTGGACGCTTGATTTTGACTCAGGTCATGATCTTAGGCTCATGGGATCAAGCCCTAAGTCAAGCTCTGTGTAGAATCTCCTTCTCCCTCTCCCTCTGCTCCTCCCCCTGCTCATTCTCTTTCTCTCTTTCCAATAAACAAATAAAATCTTTAAAAGGAGGAGGAGAAAAAGAAATGGAGGAAGGAGAGGGAGGAGGAGGAAGAGGAGAACCACCATAAGCTCAGACCGGAGAAGCCCCAGTGTCTGGGATACGCTCGTAGCGCCATCTTGGTTGGGTCCAGTCCAAGATGGTTGACGTGTGTCTCCTTTTCTTAAACATGAGGCCCACAAGCAGGGCTCAGAAAGTACTCAACAGCATTTGCAACCAGGATAGGGGTTACAGATAGGTGTCCACGCCTCGGGTTGGACAAGTAGAGAGAGCAAGCACTACAGGATTTGCTAGAGCAAGGCGAAGCCAGACACATCCATGATGGAATTATCTGCAGCCCAGAACCAGCAACCAGTAGACGCACCTGCTGGCAGTTGCATCGGATACTTCCGGCATGAAGACATGCTACTGAGGCCCCCCAGCCCTGGAGACGGGTACGAAATGGAAACAGGGTCCCACTGTCACAAATATGCAATCAACCGGTGCATTCAAATGCTTTCATCATAAGATGCCTCCACAGAGCAATGCTATCACTGGGACATGCTTGCTGCTATTCAGCACTCTTCGGGGGGACTGGAATTCCCCAGAAGAAATGCACAAAGACAGACATCCCCACCCCCGAGTGCCGCCTCCCCCTGCCCACACTCATGATCCAACGTCCAGGTCTGCAGCTCAGCTGCCAACACCAACTCGGAACAAGGACAAGACCCACGAGGCTCGAGAACACTACCTTTGTCATTCAAAGTCTCTTCTTGTATTTGTCTCACGGCTTCCTGGGCTTTGCCAGTGTTATTTCCAGCTATAAGGGGAAAAAAAAAAAAAAAAAAAAGTATGATCAGTGGCCAGGTCCTCCAGACATTATCAAGCACGAGAAAATGTTGTCTTGAGGTGCAAAACACAACCTTGAAGGGGGCTCTTTATGGCTTGTCACCGAGCTCTGGTGTGGAACGTGGCCACCAGAACAGCCTTGGCCAAGGCAACATACCAACTGATGGAGGATTGCCATTAGCTTGCAATGGCGAGAAGGAGAATGTCTCTGTCTTCGATGACTGGGGTGTGACGCAGCTGGCGGCACAAAGCACATGGGGCGGGGGACGAGAGCCAAGGGTCACATGAGCATAAAGATGGTAGAAGGAAGATCAGAGCACACATAGAACCTTCTAAGAAACTTTAGTGGACACCCGCCTCCCCCCCACTCACTGGTGGTCTGAGCTGCAAAATGACGGTGGGCCATTCCCTCTATGAACGTGGGATTTCCCATTTCCTCATCGAGGACTCTGTACAAACTCCACAGGGATCAGTCTGGGGAAACGTGAGCTTAGAAGAATGGTCACGCGTGTTTTGTGTATGAGGGACATCGCCGTTAAAATAGAGATGGTGACCTCTGGGCGTTAAAATAGTGAAGGAGGTTTCTTTAGTGTCTTACTAGATGGTAGTGCATTGATGTTTGGAGGAAGGCATCTTGTTTTCAACTGCGTCCCTGAGTACACAGTCCAAATTTTAAGGTGTGGCAAATGGAGCTGCCATTCGGGCAGAAGATCAGGACACCCTGTCTTCCCACACCCCAGCGCTCACGATCAACTGGACCGCAGGCAGATGTTCAGCTCCTTTGTGGGGTGAGCCAACCCCGAAACTCCCCGCCAGGGTGAGTCATGGGAGCGCTTCTGTACAAGGCGATTGGAGTTGGCATCTAAGGAACACAGGCGTGGGAGTGAAGCTCCTGGAGCCCCGAGAAGTGACAGGTGGCATGAGGACAGCAGGAGAGACACCTGGCCTGGGAGGACCAGGTCCTAAAGGGGTGGAGTGGCTCACATGGCCCTCCCACCTGCGTCCAGCCGCTGCTGGCCAGGTGTTCTCTGGGTTACAACCCTCTTGAGATCTCCATGAAGACGTATCACCAAGCAATCCGTTCCGGAGACATTTCTACATGCTGTTTTCCTCTATTTTGTTTGATTTTTATACTCGAACTAATGTACAAGGGGCTCTGCTATAGATCCCCCCCACCACTTGCTCCTACATTAATTAGTCTGTGTCATCGACAAGTGCCCCCCGCCCCCGCCAAAAAAACCCCGATGGAACACCCTTCCCAGAAGCAGAAGGCTTTACAACAAAGAGTTAAGGAAACACAGACAGCAGAAGCGGTGAACGTTCTGAAATCAGTAACGTCTTTGGCTCCAGCTGGAGATGAATCTGAGATAAATATGGCAAAAGACATCTTCAGGGGGTGCAGTTAAAGGATTATATAAGGCACCACCACCTTAAAGGAGTTCAAAGTTGCAGACGTCAAGAAAACGCAGCTGTGATAGTATTCACACCTTCGGCTCCCTTGAAGAAAGAGCATATTACGCGGTTGTTAGATTTTTGCTCAGAGGGTCTTCCTGTGTTGCGGGGTGCACAGTCAGACAGGATGCCATACTGGAATGTTATATTCCATCTCTAAATGTTCTAAGCCTCAAAGACAACAAAATAAAATTCAACTTTCTCTAAGCTGGGGCCGTGTACATGCATGACCTTATTTTGGAATTTCCATGCAATTTTAAAATATTCAAGAGCCATCCACCGGTGGGCTACGTACGCTTCTGGCATTCGCCATCTTGGCATCAAAGGTGGCCCAGTGGGAGCCTGCGTGAAGTGGGAGAGAAGATGTTCCATGTCCCGAATGAGGTATCAATGGCCAGAGAAAGTGGGGGGCATCCAACCAGAAGGGGAAACTGGGCATGGTAACACCTCCCCTCAATGGGCAGGTCACTACTCTCCCTAAGGCACTGCATTAGAGGCATGGACACAGGCACTCTTTTGGCAAAGGTCATCTTTATCAGCTGGCTCCCCAGAGTTGGATATGGAACCTTGACCCTATGCAATTGTTAGAGATTTCCTACATTTACTGACCAAATATTGCATGTGAGGTAGAGTACTTGACCAGAATGGAAGGTAGGCACAAGCACAGTGGGTCTGCCTTCGGCTCATGCTTTTGGTGGGAAGCTAAGTTTAAAGACATTGAACCCAAATCAGGGCCAGCAAACTAGGAACCTGGGGCCACATCCGATGATCTCCTTGATGTGAAAAGAAAAAAATATATATATATTGGAACAACAGCCATACCCATAGCTTTAAATATTGCCAATGGTGCTTTCTGGCTATCAGGACAGAGCTGACCATTAAGAGACACACTTAAGCAAATATTTATTATCTGGTCCACACCAGAAAAAAAAAAATTTACTGGCCCCTGGTCTCAAAAGCCATCTTTTATATGGCTATTCATAAAGAATTATAAAGACAGATCCTCCACCAAAACAGTATTTTGAAACTATGAGAACTGAGATATTGTGAGCAAATTAGAAATTTAATAATTAATGTATTTATGGCAATATTAATGTGCTTGGGTTGGACCCACATTCCCTTTTCCAATTCTTCAACAAGTAACTGATTATTGTTTAAACATTAATGGACTCGGGATTGGCAAACTTGAGATTGGATATACACATCTCTTAGTTTCCATTTAGTGTGAAATTTACATTAAAGTGTCCACGATAATATTGTGTTAGGTGGCCTTGTATCAAACTGTCACACAAGATGAAACATTGTCCCTCTCAGAATATATGCAGTTACGCCCTGAAGGACGCAGGGAGGAGGGAACGTTCACACTTCATTGGACTGCGCAGGTCAAACTGTGACCCGTGCAGACACCAGAAGCTCTGTGGGAAAGAAGCTACAGGAAGGGGAGAAGCACAGGAGCATTCTGTTTACTTCAAGAGAAGGAGAACTTTGGTGCAGGCAGGACTGTTCCTGGTCTCAGCAAACATCACCTAAATGAGGGGGTGACAGGGGAGTCAAGGTTCCAGTCCTCACATGCATAAGTACCACACGCTCCCTCACGTGCCTTCACTGCACTCTGTCTGTACATCACACTCCTCACTCAACTAGACCTCCTCATGAGCGACCCAGCTAGAATTCATCATAACCTACCAAACCAGACCTCATCATCACCTAACCGAACTAGACCCCATCATCACTTAACCCAACTAGACCTATCATCACCTAATCCAACTAGACCTCATTATGACCTACCTAGCCAGACTGCATCATCATCTAACCCAAATAGATCCCACAATCACCTTACCAAACTAGACCTCCTCATCACTCACCCAACTAGACCTCATCATCACCTACCTGAACAAGACCTCATGATCCATCCAACTAGACCTCCTCATGACCTACCTGACCAGACTTCATCATCACCTAACCCAACTAGACCTTCTCATCACTCACCCAACTAGACCTCATCATCACTCACCCAACTAGACCTCATCACCACCTACCTGAGGAAGACCTCATGATCCGCCCAACTAGACCTCCTCATGATTTACCCAACTAGACCCTATCATGACCTAAATCATCTATCTAGACTTCATCATGACTTAAAATACCACACTGAGGCAAAAAGCAGAGAAATGGAACAATTTTTTTTTTCTTTGCATTGTACTATTGCCAAGTTTCACAAAGAACTAAGAAGATGAAGAAGACAGGTGCACTAGAGAAGTAATAAGAGGCAGAGATAACCAGTGCTGGATGCCAGTCCCTGGCTTCTCAGACTGGAGGGTCCTCCCCATCCTGCTCTATCAGCTTCCTTCTACCAGAAGCCAACCTCCAGCAGGCCCTCAGAGGAGACTTTGACTTCTTCTTTCCACGATGTGATGTCACTTTCTTTTTGTTTTTTGTTTTTAGTTTTTTAAAAATTTTCTTCATTTAAGAGAGAGAGAGAGAGAAAGTGAGAGCATGAGTTGGGGGCATGAGGCCAAAAGGAGAGGGAGAAACAGATACCCCGCTGAGCAGGGTACCTGATGCAGGGCTTGATCCCAGGACCCCAAGATCATGATGTGAGCCAAAGGTAGACGCTTATCTGACTGAGCCACCCAGGTGCCCCCCTGACATTACTTTGATCAAGTCATCCCAGATGGTGGTGAAATCCAAGACAAGGCAGTAGTCTCCCGGAGACCTGAGTCCCTCTGATCACACACCATGTCTCCCTGATGTGCTCAGGTCCCAGGGAGAGAGAAACACATCATGTGGATGCTAAAATTGAAGAGGAGTTCCAGAAATGCACACTCAGATGGGTCCCCTGTCCTGCAGGACCCCCTCATCAGCCAACGACTGTTCTTCATCTGGGTGGGGGAAGTAGATATGGATGTTGGTAAAGACTGTCCTTGCAAAGAGTTGTCAAAAACTGTTCTGTCATTTCCACATTGATTCAGAGAACAGGGATGTGGACCCATCTCTGAAGAAAAAAAACACGGATGAGGAAAATAGTGAGGTCCACCAAGAAGTAAGCGTCCCCTCCCAAAGCCTGGCAAAGGTATACCGTTCTATAGATCAGTTGGCTCATGAGAGAAAGGTGCCCACATGGGTCCATGAGGGAGGAAGCACTGTAAGAAACTGTACTTTTTCAAAAGAGTGACCCATGGGAAGGGCCATGCAATACAAAAATTTTAAGTTGTGGAGTCATGTTTGACAAAAGTGATAAAAACATCAAAGTTAGGAGCATGAGTCCATTTGATTATAGGAATGAACAGCTAAGTATATCCAGGTGAGTCACACCTCTGTGAGGACAACAGAAGGCCACACTGGCTAGACCTGGGGGCTCTCCATCTGGGTTAAGAGCCCCCTCGGAGATCCCCTCCCCCATGGAACGCAAGGGGGTCTTTGAGTTTAAACACAAGTAATCAACGTCATCATGGCGGCCAACACTAATGTCTTGTCCAAATGCGGACAAGACACAGATGTCAGGGCAGGGTCTATGACTTGCCTACCGACACAAACCAAAGATATTTTCAGACCCAAGTTGAGGTGTTAAAGCTGACTCAAAATAAAGTTTGAGATCGTCACAGCTTCCAACCAGTAGGAGTTATGGAACCCACAAGTACGTCATGTTATTTGTCCTATAAAGATTTCATGTCTATAATCATGTGGCAAGTTTGTGTTCTTACATATTTTTATATCTGCATCTCAGTATCATTTGGTTTATAATGGTGTGGATTTTAGTTTGTGCATTTAGGCATCACTGGATGTTTGTGGGGTCCAAAGACCGAGCTTGTGAAGAGCCAGGAAGGAGTGGAACACATGCATGTTTAAATACCCTGCCCCAACTATAAATTCTGACCCCAAATTATCCTTCAAAAACTGATGGCGGGCAAAAAGGTGGAGGAGAAAAATGGGAGAAAGGAAGAAATAAATCATTACTCTGTTCGCTTCCCCAGGCAAAGAAAATACCTTCGTTTTCAAAGAGGAGTTAAGACACCAGGGTAAGGAGCAGAGAGAGCGTTTCAAAAGAAGAATGGACAATGTAGTCTATGGGATGCAGCTGCAAAGGAAGCCAGTCTTTGAACACCTGTTCCAAGTCGACACTGGGCTACGCCGTGTCTTCCCCAAATTCGTATGTTGAGGCCCGGACCCCCACACCCCAGGTGCTCAGAACCTGACCTTATTTGGAGAGGGTGTCTTTAAAGAGGTGGTTAGGGTAAAAACAGGCCAATGACATGGGTCTTCATTGCACTAGGACCGAAGTCCTTTCAAGGGCAACCTTAGGTGTTTCCCAGATGGGTTTTACCTATAAGCAAATCACTGTTTCTGTATGAGCCAATGACGGAGTATCTTCCATTAGCCAACAACACAATCATCACCTATGATCACACGCATGCCGAGTCTCGCCAGGTGCCTCGCCGTGGCATAGCCGATTCCATCCGTGCCTCCAGTCACTACGGCAACGCGGTCCGGTTGTGGGGCCAAAACTGGAGAAGAAGAAAAGGAAAAAATATATATATATAATCAACGTGAGTTTTAGAAGAGGATTGGTTGGATTGGTCCTAAGTCATTCCAACCTGGTCAAAGACACCTGATAAACGCTTGCTCACCCCCAGCAGAGGCCTTGGCAGGACCCAACGAGAGTATCAGCGCAATGATGGGCAGAAAGGTCGGGAGCCAACGTGGGAGTAGCACTTATGAGCGTGGATGACACCCCAGCATCCACACTCCCAGGCAACATGGGGCAGGAAGTAGGTTTTACTACGTCTCAGGTATGGAGGAGGAGAACAGACCAGGGGATGAATGCCTGCTGTTGCAACGAGTTTGTAGAACACAGTTTCCAAGAGGAGGGGACATGCATGCCACGCCACCCCCCACATGGGGAAGCAGTAGGATGGGTCAGGACGCAGAGGGACACGGAAGCGTGGACAAGAGTCTCTATTGTGGGAAGAAATGGGTCAGGGAAGCAGGCTCAGCAGGTTTAGGATGGGCTGGTGTGAATAATTTCAGCAGATTCTGGGTCACAGGGGCTGTCTCTATGTGTGTGTCCCTGGCCCTGTGGTGATTTGCGTGGGCAGGGTAGACACTGGCCAACAACGCAGTTATGGACATGGTGGGACTGTGGATTGCCCCGTTTGCGTTGGAAAGCTGTGCTCCTGAGAGAGCCACATGCTATCTCTTGGAACCGGCCAGCCCTGGATGGCTGGAGCATTTGATGAAGGTGACAAAGATGAACTTTTTTATTTTATTTTATTTTAGATCTATTTATTTATTAGAGAGAGGCAGACGAGAATCTCAAGCCGACTCCACACGGATCATAGAGCCCAGTGCAGGGCTGGATCTCACAACCTTGAGATCACAACCTGAGCGGCAACCAAGAGTCAGACGCTTCACCGACTGAGCCACCCAGCACCCCAAAGATGGACTTTTTAATAAATGGTATTGGAACATGTAAATAGACATTAAGAAAAAAAAGGCAAAATTAGACCCATCTACACATCAAAATTAACCATGGGGTAGAAGTTACACCATGAACATATTCGGGGGGGAAAAGCATGAATCCATTTATCTTTAACCTCAGAGTATGAAACGTCTTCCTAATCATAAGTTGAAGTTGAGAAGAATAAGTAGATAAATTCTGCTACCAAAATAATTTTGCATGGAAAAAAAAAACACACACCAAAAGCAAAGTTCGAAGTAAATGCTATATTAAAAAAAAAAAAAAGAAAGAAACAAAAGCTTACAACCCTGATCACATGCAAAAGGCTATTTTCCTAGTATGTAAAGAGTTCTTACAAATCAAGAAAAATAACACTGTGAGGAAAAATAAAAAGGGTGAACATGAAAACATATGCCATGACACAGTCCTTACAAAGGCATGTGAGACTTTGCCCAATGAGAGGCATGTTCATGAGAACTCACTGAAACACCACTGGACTTGACAAGAGCAAGCACTTTGACATCATGCTTCTCTGTCACAGTGCTCGCATGTTTATGTATACCATGGGCAGGAAAGCAAGAAGGGGAACCCTCATGTGGGTGGGGGTCCTTGGGTGATATCTAGTGCAACCTGAAACACATTCAGGCTGTGGCAGCAAAATCACTTCTAGGAACGTGCCCTGGAAATCCATAGCAGACCTTCCATTTCTCCCTGCAGCTGTGTCCCTGGTGTCCGCAGTCACACAGACACCGGTCAGCAGCCCTGGATGGCTGTGATAAACCAATAAACTATGAAGATATTAGGGAATAATGCCCTGAAAGAGCTCATGGTCCTGTGGGACGTCATGCAAGCACTAAGAGCTCATATGTACTTCTAAGTGTGGTATCTGCACTCATGTAGGAGGTCTCTCTGCTGTTGGGATAATCCCCGTGCAACATGGCAGCCATTCCCAGTCAAGACTTTGTCTCAGTCGTACGGGCCCAGGGGTGCTCATTTGTGCCCAGGATCCCATCCAGAAGGCTTTTGTGTGCCCTACGTGGGAAGAACAACCCTCTGCAACTGTGTGCTTTGATTGGCCAGTCCTACCCCCTCGGCCAGGGTTGCCTGGGAGCACACGCCTCCTCTCAAGTTCCCTGTTCCTCACTGCCTGGCCCAATGGCAGATGTCAGGCTGGTGCTCCATGAATGTTCACGGACTTAATGAGCTAACCCACCCATTGCGGAGTCAAGCACAGATTGAAGGCCACACCTACCCCAAAAGACCAAAGGAAATGTGCCATGATGTGAATGTGGGTATCTCCTCCTAAAATCCATGTGTTGAAGGCCAACCCTCCCATGGAATGGGATTGGAGGTGGGGGTATTTGGGAGGTGATCAGGTGATGAGGATGGAGGTGGGATCTTTGGAAGGTCATCAGGTGCTAAGGGTGGAGGTGGGGGTCTTTGGGAGGTGACCAGGTCATGAAAGTGGAGGTGGGGGATCTTTAGAAGTTCACCAGGTCATGAGGGCAGAGCCACCATGATGGAACTAGTGTCCTTATAAAGGAGACCCCAAGGAGACTCCAGGCCCCTTCAACTGTGCAAGGACCCAGCCAGAAGAATGCCATCAACAAATCCATTCTAGCCGGACATCCAGCCACCCCAATGGTGGGAAGTAAGTGTCTGCTGCTGAAGCCCCCCCCCCCACAAAATCACTCCATGGTGTGTTTGTTATGGTGGCCCAAATGGGCTAAGACAAGATGCCCTCATCCCAGGCAGATCCCCTGCCTGATGCTCAGGACATGCAGAGAAACAGAAGCATGTGAGGAACGGGCATGATGACAGAGCAACGTCTACACCCACCACCCAGGAATGGGGGGGGGGGGGGGCTAAGAAACCACATGACCACCAGGATCCAGTCTGACTCCTTAGCTTATCAGTGAGAAATGGACACAGGAACCCTGAACCACCTTCAATGCCAAGAGCAGCAGGTGGTCTTCCAGAATGCTCTCCTGAAGACAGCATCACCTTCACAAAGAATGCTCCTTGGGCTTCAATACTAAGTATGAAAGGTATTTGCAGGGATCAGAAACAGGAGGTGCATAATGGACACCCTACTCTAAGCCACCATGATGTTTCTGGGTGAACAGAGCGAGTCCATGAAATGTCTTTCCAGGCCCATGGTTGCTTGCTCCATGCCCTGAAGGTCATTTCCTACCCAACAGGTCTGCATCCAGTGTCTTCTTCCATTTGGCCAGAACAAGGATGGCACAGGTCCTCAGAATGTCTTCTCCCAAGGCCATGATGTGCCAAGCAAGTGGGATCGGCTTCCTGCCAAGCGCGGCTCAGCCCACGCGGGGGTCCCTGAAGTTATCTCCCAGCTGATACCGTAATTTTGAGTCCCAAGTGCCATAAGTGAGTTGACCCTGGAAATCTAAAAAGATTTCATCTCTACGTAGCTCATCACATCTGTTTCATGATGTTTCTCACCCATGAGAAGAGTCCACAGAGCACTTGGACCACAGGTGAGAAGCAGGAGCTCCAGGTCATAATCAAGCATATGGATTTCCAATAGGGTTACGCCTCTCCAAGGAGGTGTCTTGTAGGTCATGGTGGGAAGGAGCACAGGGCTGAACTAGCTGGACTCCAACCACCTGGTCAGCCTGCCAATCAGTCCTATCTTTGATAGGATACAATCGTCCCAAACGCAGTCAAGTGCCCAGTGACGGGCACATGGGGCAAGTCTGTCCCCTCTCTCCAAGCTTGGCTGGATATCCATTGAGAACCAGTTCCACCCAAACACAAACATATCATCCTACAGTTCTGGAGGTCACAAATCTCCATCTCAAGGTCAGCTGATTGGAAATCTTAATTTCCATCTGCAATTTTTATTTGCCTTAAGCTTCATGACAACATAACTTAAGAGTTTCCAGGGCTTAGGACACAGACGTCTTTGGGGGCCAGGATTCCATCCCCCAAAATCGGGAGCCAAAATTACTGGGCACACGACTCAGATGGAGAAGCCTGACCTTGCATCAGCTTATTCTGTGAAATGGCCCCAAAGTAACAACAGGAAGACGTGGACTTGGAACCATAACGCCCCCATCAGGACTCGGCACGTGGCACATGTTCTCAAAATGGAACAAGGAGGCCTATGGAACCAAATCACACCAAAGACAGGCAGTGGCAAGGACAGGGTGCTCCAAAGCCAGTAATTATTGGCTGTACCCCAGAAATATATGCCCTGGCTGGTGAAGACAGGAGGAGACTCGTTCACAGCAAAAACCCGCACAGCCGTTTCCATGCCGATCTATAAATAAAGAGATGCACACACACTTCACCAACAACTGTGATTTATGAGACACAAGAATCACCAAAAGTGTGATAAATGGCACCAACCGCTCGAGGTCATGGGCATTGTTTCCGGATATAAAAACTTACAATGGAAAACTTAATTTTGCAAGACAGCTGTTACTAAGCCTTCCCCTACCGCGTGTTACTTGCCCTTTGGAAAAAGAACACTTGTATTTTCCTGACTTCAAATTTTAAACACATGCGTTCCCCAGCCATTAGGCGTCCCAGGATTCATCCAAATAAAAAGAAACAATTTGAAATTAAAAAAAAAAAAAAAATTGGGGGGGTGTTAAATGTTGAATGTGCCAAAGTACAATGTACAAAAGTTGGTTAAACAATGCACATGAATAAAGGATTGATCAAATCCTAAAAGTCAGTCCCTGACATAGATTTGAACCAGCCAAGAAGATTAAAAATCATATGCAGCTCTCCTGGTCATAAGACCCCTGCCTTGGAGATCTGAGGGCAAATTCAGCTCTGAGCTTCCTAGCAGCCAAAGAGAAAAGGGAAATAATACCAGAGATGCCTCTCAGCAGGTGACCCAGTGCTTCCCCCAACATGGGCCTCCTATTGGCTTAAATACACACTGTTTTCTGTCACTGGGCTCCAAGACAGGTATCACACCCCTCCCCCAGAAATTCCCTTCCATCATCCATGCTGGGAGGTCTTAGCCATCCCATTGTGTGTGGCTTAAGATTCCCCCTCTCCTGGTCACACTTGAGATCCTTCTGTCCCCGGAGAGTTGGTATTGGCTTGGAGTTGCACAGCGCACTCACTGATACTAAACAAATACAGGTGACTGGGCTTGCAGAGACATGGGGCATGGGTGACGGACACCCCAAGTGCATAGGGACTCCCTGTGCCCAGCTGGATCCCAGCAGAGGGCATGAGAATGGGAGCTCCATCTACATCGGTAGGGATGTGACAGCCATGTGCTTCTGATTGAAACAGGTCTTGCTAGTGCAACTTCTGGGCTCTACGATTAACTCTGAAATCCCCACACTGTAAAGATTTCCCTCCCGAATGTGGGTGGGCCTCATCTAATCAGTTGATGGTGTTCATTGCAGAAAGACAGATTACAGGTCCCCACTCCCACCCCCCGCCCCGGCCAGAGTCCATTTCCCAGCAGACAGATTCAAACTGTTAACATGCCCTGCGTTTCTACCCTGCAGCATTTGGGTTTAACAAGTCTCCACAGTTGTATGAGCCAATTCCTTAAAATGATTAAAATTAAAATATTTATGTGTGTGTGTGTGTGTGTGTATAAACATATACACATAGAGAGGGAGATGATATATCATATATATATGTTTATAGATATATAAAGAGAGGGATGATAGTTAAAATGATGATGGATGGAGATGTAGGTGAATGGATGGATGAATGGATGGATAGATAGGCCAATGCTGGTTTCCCCTGAGGCCTTTCCTTGGCATGTAGACCCTGTGTTCTCCCTGTGTCCGCACATGGTTGTCCCTCTGTGCGTGTCTGTGTCCACATCCCCTCTTCTTATAAGGACCCCAGTCCTATGGGATCAGGGCCCTCACTACTGCCCTCATCTTAACTTGACCACCTGCAGAGACCCCATTTCCAAATAAGATCCCCTTCACAGGTACCAGGGGCTAAGACTTCAACATACCTTTTTTGTGCGCCCTAGAGATTGGTGCACATGCATGCACACATCTGTGCAAGGCCACCCCAGCCTGGCTAGCGAGGCTCCCAAGGAGCACCCGCAAGCCAGTCCCTCTCCCTGCTCCTTTATCTCCCAGAAGTGAGTCAGCTCCAGCCCAGATGCCTTCAATGCTTCCCCCTAAAGCCCGGTTGCAAAGAGACACAGGGGATCCCTGTCCATCCCCTCACATGCCACTCTGTGTCCTGCACACCAGCACCCACCAGCACCAAGTCCCACGGGCCAGCTCACCTCCAACAGGCATCGGGAGGAGCGCTGGGAAGGTGGCAGCTGTGAGCTGATCGGTCTGTACAGGGACAGCAGCTACTGCGGACGTACGGGGAGGCCGCCCGGGGTCACGGCTCACGCCTTCCTCCCCGAACCGCCCAGCTGATGTGCTTGGGGGGCAAGCCCACGACTCAGATGACAAGAAAAGCAACGCGCACCTCCCAAGCCCGTCTGCTTGGCAAAGGAGTGATGTTTGCAGGCCGAGCGGAGAAGGAGCTCCCATCCTGAGCCCGGACTATGTTTAGAGCCCTCGTGGCTCATTATTCTTTTTTAAGAACTGAAATGTGGCGGGTTGACCTCATGCTTCCGCCAGGGCCAGCTCGTAGGGAAGCAATTGTATGCCAGATCTCTGTGTTCGCATCTCACTGACCACAGCATAGGAAATAAGACATGCCTCCCACAGCTAAAGATTGGAGATATTTAAAAATACTGATACAATAATCCACATATGCAAATACCCAAAATATCAAAATCTTGGAATCATTTACAGATTCAACTATTCAAATAATTGAAATATTCGAATACTCGAAGGATTTAAAATTATTTAACTCTTGGGATTATTTTTTGTTTATCTATGTACTACTGTTTATTTAAATGATCCTATTTAAATAATTTAAATTTTGACATATTTGGAAGATTTGCCATATTCTTTAAATAACTTGCAGATTCAAATACTTGGGCCCCTTGAAATATTTTTAAAAAATAATTTACATATTCAGACACTTGAAAGATTTAAAATACGGCTGAAATAATTTACAGATTCGGATACTTGCCATGTTTAAAATATTGTTTAATTTACATAGTCAGATACTTGAACTGTTTAAAATATTGTGAGTGATTTAAATATTTCAACATTTCAAATATTTAAAAATCCGATCGTAAACACAGAAGGGGAGGCGGGGGTGGTTGGATCCCTCCGCGACCGTGTCTTTTCTAAGGACCGCGCAGAATCCGTGCGGATGAGGCGGAGCAAGTCAAGAAAGGGTTTCACCTTAAGGAGTTGAAAGTCCATCAGGTAACATGTAAAGGCAAACAACAGATGCGGACCGTAGAAAAAGGGCAGCGACCTTGCCCGTAAAGGGGTCTCGTACAAGCATATGCACATCTTCTCTCCTCTTCTCTTCCGAAGACCCAAAGAAAACGAACCAGGGACTCATGGATAGTGCATAAAACACGCCCGTGTAAAACAGCGTTGCGACACACTCCTCTAAGCACACTCGACGAAAGGAAGACAGCTGACTCGTGATCAGCCATCACAACAGTGGGTCCCAAAACTTCACGCTCGCACCAGAACGAGTCACGGGGCACCAAGACTCTGTCCTTTTAGCAGACGAGCTGCCGAGGGCTGTGCAAAGCAGGCGTGCGTGCCTGTTCTCTCTGACCCAGCAGCTCTAATGCTGAGAGCTGCTCCCACAGACGCACTCCCACGGGTTCGCAAAGAGGCTCGAACATAAAAAGATACCCTCCCTGCCCTGCTGATAAGACAAAGATCTTCGGTGTGAATGTCATTTTATGCAAAGAGTCTTTACAGGTGTTCTTGCGAAAGAAAGGCTTATTGTTCCAGACACAGCTGGGAGGACCCTCCAGTGGAATTATACTGAGTTTGGTGGGGGGGTGGGGGGTAAAAAGAAAACAAAAAAGGCGATTTTAAAAGGTTGCATTGTGTGTGACTCCATCTATGTGACATTCTTGAAATGATGGCATTGTGGAAACGGAGAACGGATGAGTGGCTGGCCGCGGGTGCAGCGTGGATAGACATGGGAAGGAGGTAGCAAAGCTATAGAAGGGGAACATTTGGGAATCTGGGGGCAGGGGACATACCTGTGTCTTGACACAGAAAGGATGGTCACCCCCCCCCCATGACTGGAGGGATGCACCATCCTTCATGTTGCAAGGACATCCCAGATGGGTCACCCCACCACCACACAGGTGGCTGCCCAGGAAAATGAGGAAATATGGATAAAACAGCAATGATGGTATTCCTGCAGTCACAAGGGCTGGGATCACATACTTTACAGCTTTGTAAGTTTTATCCCCGGAGGGAAACCGGGGAAAGGGAACACAAGGTTTCTCCATATCCTTTCTGGCAACTGCACAGGAATTACGGGATCTGTAAAAAGTCTAATAAGCTCAGTTCAAATAACACATTCTGCTCTTCAAAACACAAATTTAGAAACAAAGAGTCTTTGTCCCATGGCTTCTGTCCCATTATGTTGGAAATGACTCATGGACTGGGAGGGTCTCGCGGGCATTCTGTCCTCCTTTAAGGAAATGCAAACCAAAACCACAGTGAGAGATCACTTTAGGTCCCCTCCCACGGGTCTTTCTTCAGGGGCAGTGAAAACACTGCTGAACAAACGTTGAAGAGGCGGGAGGGAAACTGTGTCCGTCCTGCATGGCGGGTGGACACGGAAAATGCCGTGGGCACTGTGGAAAAGTAGTGGGGAAACCACACGGCCCGGCAATCCCACTCCTCACTCTCCATCTATCCAGGACGCAGGGAAGCAGGTGTCCACAAGCATATGCACATGGGAAGGCCTAGAGCAGCGTTACTCACGGTAGCCAGGGAGATGTGAGCAGTCCAAGTGCCCACCAATGCACAGGGTCCATCCATGGATGGACTAGAACTCAGCCGTGAAAAGGAACAGCAGTCTGACTCCTGCTGCCTCGTGGAGGGACCATGAGGACACGATGCTCAGGGACAAAAGCCACACTCCCAAGAAGATCACAGAGGACATGATTCCATTTCTATGAAATACTCAGTATAGGAAAATAAGACAACCACCATGTTGAGAACGTGCCCATGAGCTCTCTGAAATTCTCTAACCATTAGACGTATGTGATGTCTTGCCAACTGACCTCCATAAAACTGGGGGAGAAAATCCAATAACAGGTTCATATGCGTTACGAGAAAGGGAATCAGCTTGAGGCCAGGTCAATCAGGCTTATAGGAGAAACAGTGTTTGGGGCATGCCCGACTCTTGATTTCGGCTCAGGTCGTGATCTCAGGCTCTGGGCTCAGCAGAGAATCTGGTTGAGATTCTCTTTCTCTGTCTGCCCCTCCCCACAGCTCTTTCTCCCTCAAATAAATAAATAAACCTTTAAAAAAACAAAATTAAGAAAAAGAAAGTGTTTATAACATCACAGTCAAGAAAGGGACCATCCAAACAAAGCCAAGTATTTTCCATGTACAAATCCTTCGATTCCAATAAAACTCAGAGAAAGGATCCAAAGGAAAAAGATAATCCAAAGGAAAAAGATAAGAGACATATTACGAGGTAATACAGAATTGTGTTTGAAAGGCATTCACGTTACAGAGTGATAAATGAAAACATCATGGCAACATCCAAAAAAAAAAAAAAAAAAAAAATCATATCCACCAGCAAAGGAGAGGTCAGACTGTTTTCTCACAAAGTCTTTGACTGATCGGACAAGGCCCACCTGCACTAAAGAAAGTCATCTGCGGAATTCAAAGTTAAGGTACTGACATAGGCATGGTGCCCAAAGGTGACATGCGTTTTGCACAGGGTGGAGATGCTTGGCGATGGCGTCCTAGCAAACGATGCAGTAAAAGACTTATAGACATGCGCTCTCCATGTCCCTTACACATAAAGGATACATTAGTCAAGGGGTCTGCCAAGAAACACACAGGAAGACTAAGTGGAGAGACAGAGATTTAATTTATGGGATTGGTTCATGTAACCGTGTATATTTGAGTCTCTACAGTGCAGGGTCGGGCAGGAAGCTGAGACCCAGGGACGAGCTAAAGTCGCAGTCAGAGGCCAAAGGCCTCCTGGAGACAGAATTTCCTCTTTGTCCGGGAAGGTCAGTCTGTTTTCTCACAAACCCTTCAACTGATCAGACAGGGCCCACCGATCCAAGGGAAAAAGATAAGATTCCAACTAGTATGTAATGCAGGATTGTGCTTGAAAGGCATTCATGTCATAGCTCAATAAATCAAAGCATGAAAGCAACATCAAAAAAAATCACATCCACCAGCAAAAGGAAGGTCAGACTGTTCTCTCAAAAAGTCTTCAACTGATTGGACAAGGCCCACCTGCATGAAAGAGAGTCATCTGCAGAATTCAAAGGCATCAACGTGGGCATGGTGACCAAAGGTGACACATGTTTTGCACAAAGTGGAGATGCTTGGCAATGGAGTCCTAGCATACGATGCAGTAAAACACTTGTAAACATGCACTCTCCAGATTGGAAGGGGTCCAGCCCCATCTCCCTTACACATAAAGGACGTATTATTCAGGGTTCTCCCAAAATGCACACCGAAAGACTAAGCAGAGAGACAGAGATTTAATTTAAGGAACTGGTTCACGTAACTGGGTCTCTATTCCACAGGACTGGCCAGGAGGCTGAGACTCAGGGACGAGCTAAAGTGGCAGCCAGAGTCCAAAGGCCTCCTGGAGACAGAATTTTCTCTTTGTCCGGGAAGGTCAGTCTGTTTTCTCACAAAGCTTTCAACTGATCAGACAAGGCCCACCAATCCAGAGGAAAAAGATAAGATTCCAACGAGTACATAATGCAGGATTATGTTTGAAAGACATTCATGTTGTAGAGCAATAAATCAAAGTGTCATTGACAAAGTCAACAACAACAACAAAATCACATCTACCAGCAAAGGGGCGGTCAGTCTGTGTGCTCACAAAGCCTTCCACTGATTGGACGAGGCCCACCATGACCCTAGAGAGAGTCCTCTGCTTTACTCAAAGGCTACTGATTGCAATGTTAACCTCATCTAACCAGACCACCCTAGCAACACCTAAACTAGTGTTTGACCACATGTGGGCACGCGTGGTCCAGCCAAGATGACATAAAATTAACCGTCACAATACACAGCCTTTCCATGCAACAAAGGTGTCCATTGACAGCCATCAACCAGAAGCCTGAACCTCCCTAAGGGAGTGAGCTCCTTCGTGAGCAAAGCCACTGCCTCGAGCAAGGACAACAGAAGGACCAGCGTGGTAGTCTCCAAAGCAGCGCTGGATGGAAGCCAAGACCCAGACGCCCTACGTGCAGCAGGCTCCCTGGAAAGGCAGGACCTCCTTGTTGAATGCGCTGGTGAAGCAAAGCGGGTCTCAGCTGGCAGGGACTCAGGCGGGGGACGGCCAGCTGAGCCAGAGAAGCATGAATGGGGCACCAAGATGGTGCCACGGGTGTGGACAGTGGCTTGTCCTTGTGAGCGGAGCACCAGGTGTTCAGCACGTGCCAGCATGTCTCGACATCAGGTGAAGATGTCCTGCTGCCTTCAATGGCAGTAGCAGATGGAGAGCTAGAGCCGGCCACTGGGCTCTCTTGCCTTGCACAAGCTTGCTGTGTGGGGTTCTGAGCCTTCCGTCCCAGAGCCACAGCCATAAGGACCCATGACCATCACCAAGTTCAACACACATGGGAGGCTCACCGTGACCATGCAGCACAGAGAACAAGCTCACCGCCCCTGCGGCATCCCAGAAGTGGTCTGAAATCAGGAGATGGGGCAAGGACCAGGGCTGGAATTACCTCCCTAACGAACCAGCCCTCCCCAGACCCAGGCTCTTGGCCAGTTCCACACCCACTGTGCAGCGACGAACTCATGCTGCAGCCACATCAAGCTCTGCCCTTCCTCCAAATGCCCAGTCTTGCCCCAGGGAAGCGGCCTGCGTCACCTGTGCTCCACTCAGGGAAAGGGAATATAATTCACAGCAACAAGCTATCAAGCCATGAGAAGCCACCAAGTCACCTTACATGAATCCTGAGAAGGGAAGGGAGTAGGTCTGCAGGCTCCCTCCTGCATGATTCTGGCTCTAGGATGTTCCCGAAAAGGCAAAATGGCAGAGACAGAACAAAGATTTCTGGTCGGCAGGGGATGTAGGAGGGACGGATGAGAAGATGCAGCCCTGAGGATGTTTAGGGAGGTACCAGTCATCTGCATGACGCTATGATGATACACACGTGTCATCGCACAGGTCTGCAAACCCACGGTACGCACAACCCCAAGAAGAAGCTGTAACGTAAAGCATGTCAGCGGTGCTAATGACATGTCCATGTGCGTTTGCCAATTGTAGGGAATGTGCTTTGTGGGGCAGGTACGGATGCTGGGGAGGCTGTGCCTCTGTGTGGTCATGGGGGTACATGGGGGATTTCTGCATGTTCCCCTCAGTGTTGCTACTGGACGTATCTAATTGCAATCTGGATATATTTTTATTGTAGGGTGCGCCTAAAATCACTCTTAAAAAATAAAATTAATTAAACAAACAAACAAACAAATCATGATGCTGAGGAAGGGTGAACACCCAACAACATAGCTGTCTGAGGCGGAGCCCCTGTGGTGTGAGGATAAATGGGAAGAAGAAAACATGCCCCGTGTGGGAAACCCAGAGGGTATTTTCTGGGTGTATTTCCAAGGAGGAAAGTGGGGCGAGTGGGTATGAGCTCCACCCCTACTCTGCACGGAAGGCAGCCTGTGAGCATGTTGGAAAGCAATGTGGTTCCTGGGGAGCATGGGTGGCAGACATGGTGGTTGGGACCCAGCCTAGCTGCACCCACTCAGGAACTCGAGGGAACCATCTCAAGTAAGGGTTCATCACACGTGGGTTGAGGGAAGCCCAGAGAGCTGATTATGCATTCCCCCTGGGTGTGTCTCTCTGCAAGGGTGTTTTGGAAGAGATTAGCATCAGATCTGGTGCACTGAGTAAAGCCGAGGGCCTTCTGCACTGTGGGTGGGCCTTATCTAATCAGTTGAGGGTCTGAAAAGCCTCAAAGAACATGGAGGGGAAGAATGTGCCATACGAGCTATTGGTTCTGTTTCTCTGCACAACCCCGATTCCCACACCCTGAATAACAAACACCCTAGAAAGGAGGAGTAAAAGAAACACACATTTATTTCTCAAGGTCCTGAAGGCTGGAAGTGTGAGATCCTGATGCCAGCTGATCCACTGCCTGGTGAAAACCCATCCCTTGGTTTGTCACTTCTGTTCGCTCTGAGCTCACAATGGAGAGACAGAGCTTGAGCATCTCTGCAGACCTCCTTTCTCTGTGAACATCACTCCCCGCTCTCCCTTCCTTGACCCCCAATTATGTATGTGTATCTCCTGTCCTTCCACATATCCAGGTTTAATGCATCCAAACTCCCTACCAGGGTGCCCAGGAAGAGACAAGACCAGGGAAGGGCTCAGCCAGCCTGCTGCCCAGCCCCTCGCCAGGCCCTCCAAAGGGGTGTCCTTCATGCTGGACACCCACCAGGCAGCCTGTTGCTGGTTTGGATGATCCCACTGAGGTGTCTTTGCCCTGCCTGGACCTCTCCACATGTGCTCCACTAAAGAACCCCTCTCCAGGTTCACAGCCCAGCCTGCGAGGAGCAGGATCCTCTTTGGGAAGGTCCTAAGGCAGGCCAACGTCCACTCTGCTCATCCCCTGTGGGGCCCTGCCTCAGTGTCCCCTTCAGGTGGCCAACTTTGCAGTCTGGTGACCTGACCCTGATGTCCTACACCTCCCTAGCCAAGTGTGTGAAGGGCTGGGGGCCACGCCCACCTAGGAGGCACGGGACCAGGCACTGAGACCAGCCTGATGATCTACCCAACTCTCCTGAGGCGGAAGCTTGAAAGGTCCAGTCTTTGGATGTTTCCTGTGACCCGGGGAGGCTGGAATCACATGGTTCCTTCCAGTGGGATTTAGAAAGTGGTCAAAATTGCAAATCCATAACACGTCAATCAGTGACAGCTGTTCCGTAAGGAAATATCAACCCATTAAAAGTCATGGAGGTAGAATAAAGGTTACTCGATGCACCTTCTGTTTAACCACAAAAGCACAGGATGGATGGGTGGATGGGTGGATGGATGGATGGAAAAGTGGATGGATGGATGGATGGATGTGTGGATGGAGGGTGGGTGGATGGACGGATGTGTGGATGGATGGATGTGTGGATGGATGGATGGATGGATGGATGGACGGACGGATGTGTGGATGGGCGGGTGGATGG
>NC_081575.1:123003101-123014662 GCF_022355385.1 Mustela nigripes | reverse complement strand
GTGGATGGGGGGGTGGATGAATGGATGGGTGGATGTGTGGATGGATAGATAAATGGATAGTGGATGGATAGGATAGTGGTGGATGGATGGATAAATGGATGGAAAGGGAAGGAGGGATGTTGGATAAAAGGAGGGTGGGTGGGCGGGTGGAAGAATGGGTGAGTAGATGGAGAGACGGGTAGACGGATGGAAGAAGGGGTGGCTGAATGATGGATTGACAAATAATAGATACATGATAGATAACACACAGAAACAATTATATGCAGGTAGAATATACACATAAAGAGGATCTATACATACACGTATGGCATCCCTTTGATGCAGACATGGACTCACGAGGCCTACTACGGACGTAACCCACGAGGCAGGGATGTAATCACCGTGAAATCTCCAGCTGCCCACAAAGGACAGTGCCGATGTCCCCGATACTGTGCACGCGGCACCATCGTTCCTGCCTGCTGTGCAGCCAGTGGGTCCTTGCCAGGAAAACCCAGGCATGACCTTCCCAGGAAAAATAGCCTCCTCAAGCACCATCTCCCAGAACTCTGAACATCTGAGATGAGAAGGAAGGGTGCCATTCACCCCACAGTAGAAACTCTCGGGAGGCACCCTGCTCTACAGACAGGTTCTAACAGAGAACACGACAGCCCCTTCCTCAGCACGTGCCATCTGCCCCCGGCAAAATGCACGAGATTGCAGCATGTCTGGGACAACCAAGAAGCCGAACTGGTTGGATGAGCATCTCGAGCTAGTCTCTCACCAGAAGTCTGAGTTCTGACTGGATATTCTGAGAATCCTCCCAGAATAAGAAAGCCAACATTACCAACCAACCAACAGGCTGCACAGAGCTCCCCAACCTTGGAAAAACAGACTACAAGGTCCTGACATGCAGAGGCACCCGGGGAACCCAGGGACGATGCAGATTTGGAATCACGGATCCCACAAGAGAGCCTGGGTCTGTGTTTCTGGCAAGCAGAGCTGGTCTACACCACAGATCAAGCCATGTCCTGGGAAATGGGATGTGGGCCCAGGATTACATCAGACAGCTGAGATGCCCGTGAACTAACAGGATAGGGCTGGTGTCCGTGTCTCGGGACGCCGGACGATAGGACGGTGGGCTTTATAGGAACTGTTGGGCTAAATCCTAAACGGGTTTCGTGTTTGCAGATGGTTGGAGCCACGTTGGGCAGGGACATTTTGTGGAAGATGTATGAGGGAGAGTGGGGTCTGTAGCACGCCGTGTGCAGTCACGGGACCATGGCCACATCCCAACGACACCGCATGCTCCCAGAAGCCACAAATACCTCCTTTCTCAGGGACAACAGGAACCAGATCTGCCCCAGGTCCTGAAAGCCCATCACACAGAACGACACCAAGCGGGACTGAACCTCCACGGCACCTAAGAACCAACTCCGGGAAGCCCCCCAGATGAACTCCCACAACCACAACAACAACGCAGCTCAGACTTAGGGCTTTAGAGGAAGACATGAGCATAAATCCCACATAGGCGACCCACACGTGTGAGGAAGCCGAGCGAGGTGCAGCCTTAGACAGGAGAATGCACGTGGGCTGCGGGCTGTGTGCGTAGCAACCGTGGTCGGCGACAGGCACATTCGGTGCCCACCAGACACGGCCAAAGGCATGCTCCCTGGGGAGCGTCAGACATCGGCTATGTCCATGACGGTGGCCGAAAAGTGGCCCCTCTCAACTCCACGTGTCTGTGTGTGAAAAGGAAGTATTTAGTCCGCCCCCACCTAGCAACAAGGCAACACATTCCCTGCAGGAAGAGGTCAGCCGGTGCCGACTACCGTGCCGTATCCGTTTGTCTGCGGGGAGCCTTGTGAAAAGGAGGAAGTTGGACCACAGCCAGATGCCTGCACAAAACGAAAGGTCCACGCTCACCACTGAGACAGGCCCAGGCTCATAAAACCATTCTCGTGCGAACACAAGCCAGTGAAGGAAAATGCAAAAGGCCTGCTCCCCGGCATGACGTCACCAAGTGGCGGCCTTCCTCGCATGAAGGAAAATGCAAAAGGCCCTCCACCAGATGGCCGGTCACCAAGTGGCAGCTTTATTTACGTACATTTTGGGATGCGCCAATATCCAGAATGGATCACAGCCTTGGTCATTTGCAAGGACCCCAGAACAAAGCATCATGGACTCTGTTCTTGGTGGCCGGGAAATGTCTTTGAAGAGAGCAACAAAAGCCTCCGTCCTGGTTGAAAGGGTTTTCACCGCAATGAAAACACATCAGACCAATTAATTAGGAGCTCATCCGTTTCTTGGGTTTATTGAACAAGAGTCAAATTCGAAAGCGTTAAATAAGAAAAAACGGGAAAAAAAAAACCCACAAAAAATAGATACCGTGAGGAAGGCTCAAACCCAGTCAGATGCGTCAAGATACAAGTCTCACCCCTGGTCGACACCACGGGGGTAACACCCCCAGGACACGGACACATCCGCCTCCTTAGAAGTCTGTGATAGTCTTGGAGGTGCTCTGGCACGCAGAACGTCACCAGCAGCTGGGATTTCCAGGAGCAGCAGGAGCGACCCCAAAATCAAGGCGAAAGTGTCCCATCGTCCGTTTTTTAAAAAAAATCAGCAGGCCCCTGTGGTGCGGCCTTGACATGATAGAATGCAAGAGTCCGCAGCCCCCTGGAGAAATCGAAATCACCCTCGGCACACTTGGGTCCCTGGTAATTTTAGAAAGCAGGGCAGGGCTCCCGAGGGCGGGGGGCCTTGTGGTCATCTTGGGGACACACACACACACACACACACACACACCCCTGCACTCACACACAGGCACGCGCGAGAACGCTCAGGACCCAAGCGCAGCGGCATCACCAGGACCACACGCACAAAGCAAACTGCAGCAACGTTACAAAAGGCAGAAGACCCCTCTCTTCCTGCGCTGTCCCCACGGCCCCTTTCACGCTCTGCACCAAACCCAAAGCTTGCGGTTGCTCCACTCGGGGCGCGTGGGTTGGAGCGCGGTATCCCCGGCCGTGCCAAAGGCAAGGCGCGCACTTCCGCTGGAGAGGAAACAGGAGCTCACGTGCGCCACAGGTCTGCGAAGGCCTTTGGAAGGCATGTGGGCTGGGAATGATGCGCGAGACTGGATGTTTTTCAGGGGGTTATCGTAAACCCCCGATGGAGAATAGGACGGCCTTGGGAGTGGAATTAACTTATGTAGGAAGGGAAGGGGGCTCCCTCCCTCCAGCCGTCTGTCCCTGCTGGCTGTGCTGCCCCCGGAGTCATTATCTGCAATTACCAGGCAGCAGGTGCACAAGGGAACTTCTGGAATGTTCCCTTCCTGTTTCTGCCCCTTTGCTGGCACGCAAACGGGCTCGCAGAGGGAAGGCGCGGCAGCCCCGTCTTTCTCTCCTGTGCGTTTGCTCCCCCTGGCAAGGACACCCACGCATACGCGCACGGGGGCGGTATTTACAGCAGAGCACCCCGGGGGCCGGCGCCACGGTGACCCGCCCCCACCCCGCCGGCACCTACACGAAGCCGCTGTCCCTGATCCCAAAGAAGCCGGCGTGCACGGCGTCCCCGAGGGGGAACACCTGCTCGTGATCCAGGCCCCACTCCCCTTCGTCCTCGTCCTCGGGCTCGGCCTCCGCGCCGCTGCGCGCGTTCTCGTACAGGAAAATCTGCTCGTCCACGTGTGCCGGGGCGAGCCTGTTCCTCTTGGCGCTGACCACGTTGGCGGAGGTGCCGAAGAGCCGCTCCGGGAAGACGCGCGTGGCCGCCACGCACCAATATTTCTGCAGCACCTTGGGCAGCACGGGGAAGAGCGCCAGGCGGTCGGACCACCACTTGAGGGGGTCTTCGTTGAGGCCCAGCACCTTCTGGGACTTGAAGTTGCTGAGTTCCTCCACCACCTGCGCGTGCCACTCCTCCTGGTCCTCCACGCCCCCCGTCTGGCAGAAGATCTCGGCCAGCATGCTGTTGATGACGCTGGTGGGCGGCGGCGTGGACGCCAGCACCAACTTCTTCACCGGCGGCTCCTCGGGCAACGCGTACATCTTGTCCTCGGCCGCCCGGTAGCCGCCGCCGTCTTTGACCTTGTCCAGCAGGCCCTTGGCCTCCTCCACCACCCTGTTCTCCACCTGCTGCCTCTCGAAGGCGGACAGGAAGGGCAGGCGCTTGTAGCGGGGGTCCAGGAAGGTGGCCACGTTCAGGAACATGTCGATCTCGGGCGCCTCCTGGTAGGTCTTGGACAGCTCCTTGGCGATGACCTCCTTGGCCATGCTGAGCTCCTTGCAGTCCGTCTCCTTGATGTTCAGCGTGGTGTTCAGCAGCATGTGCAAGAGAGGCTTCACCATGCTGATGGTGGGGTACTTGGAGGCGGAGAGCATCTCGGCCACCTGCTTGAAGGGCTGCAGCAGCTCCACCAGGCCCTCAATGGTGGCCCACTCGGAGGCCTCCAGCATCAGGTGATGGTTGTTGCTGTCCTCCACCAGCACGCCCGCAATCACAAACTGCTGCTCCTTGAGGCGCTGGAGCATGGCCAGCGTGCTACCCCACCAGGCCACGCGGTTGCTGACCAGCATACAGTGCGCCATGTTCTGCTGCTTCTGCTTCTCGTAGAGCATGTACATGGCCACCGTGGACTGCTGGAAGTACTCCACCAGCTTGCGGCAGCGGGCCAGCAGCCCGGCCAGCTTGGGCAGCTGCAGGGCCTGCTGGATGCCCGCGTTGAACGTGTGTCCCAGGCAGGGCATCTGCACGGAGATGTCCAGCAGGGAGCACGCCTTCACGATGTCCTTGCCGCAGTCCGTGGTGGCCCCAAACACCTTCGCGCTGATGCCCCACTCGATGAAGGCCTCGTACAGGACCCTGGTGATGGACTCGGCCGTGTTGTCCTCGGGGACCTCGAAGGTCTTCAGGCAGCGGGAGCCCACGGACAGGCAGCCGGGGGCCCCGCCGCCCAGGAAGTGGGCGGCCAGCGTGACATAGGCTCGATTCTGGTTCTCGCTCCTCCACATGTCCGTGGAGATGCCGCACCAGGATGCGTCGCTGAGCTCCTTGAGGACGGCCTCGCGGACGGCGCCGTACTTCTCAGGGATGGCCTTGCTGCACAAGAATTTCCTGCTGGGCAGCTCATACCTGGGGTCGGCTGTCTTCAGCAACACCTTGAACGTGGGCTCGTCCACGATGGACGCGGGATACAGCCCCTCGCAGATGAGGCCGATGACGGCAGCCGTGAGCTCCTGCTGCCGCTTGCTCTCATGGCCATGGCCGGCCTTGGTGGCCAGCGTGTCCGGCGGGGTCAGCTGTGATGCCTCGGGCTTCAGCTTGGAGAAGGCAGTGGCAAAGGCTTCGCGCATCTGCTCCGTGTTGCTCTTCACGAACTCACAGAACTCGTCGGGGTGATTCTTCTCCAGGTGATAGGAGAGGTTGGACGTGTTGCCGGAATAGGCGATCTGGGCCATGCAGATGCGACAGTATATCTTCTTCCACTGCAAGATGCATCCCTCGGCGTTGGTGTCGAAGCCGAAGTACTTCCACACTTTGCTCTTGGCGCGCGGGTGGGCCACTAGCTTGAGGTCTGTCTGGGACGGGTCCAGGCCTTTCGCCTCCATGGCTTCTGCGCCGCGGCCCGCCTGCGGGGCCTCCACTCATTCCTGCGCACCTGCTGAGAAGCAGCAAGACAAACACAGCATGAGAATGGGTCCAGGCACAGGGGGGTGCCCTGCGAGGAGCGAGCGCATGCCACATGCCGAAGCAGCTGTCTCCTCCCAAGCCGCAGGGCAGAGGGACACCACGGGACGGCCTTTCCCGGTGCGCATGGCCTTTGGAAAGCGGAGGGTGCACTCTGACAGATGAGCACCTCTTTGCTGCAGGTCACTCCTAGGTGCGGCGTGCACAGCAACTCCAAGTGTCTGAAAACGTGCGCATCTGAGCTCCAAAGCGCGCACGACTTCACGCGTCTGAAAACGTGCGCATCTGAGCTCCAACACGCGCACGACTCCACGCGTCTGAAAACGTGCGCATCTGAGCGCCAACGCGCGCACGACTCCACGCGTCTGAAAACGCGCGCTTCTGAGCGCCAACGCGCGCACGACTCCACGCATCTGAAAACGCGCGCTTCTGAGCGCCAACGCGCGCACGACTCCACGCGTCTGAAAACGCGCGCTTCTGAGCGCCAACGCGCGCACGACTCCACGCATCTGAAAACGCGCGAGGTGCGCGCAAGACACCACACGTCTGAAAATGCGCGCATCTGAGCTCCTACGCGCACGGGAGTCCGCGCGGCTGAAAACATGTACGTCTTTGAGTTTCTCAGTCTTTACAGCACCTGGCCCACCTCGGCTGTTTACCGTTTCCTGCGCTAGGCTGTCCACCATCTTGCCACCAGCCAGGCAGGGTCACTTTCCGGGGGAACAAACTGCTGGCGGCCCACCGAAGCCTACGTGCCTCAGCTCGGCCGCCAGCCCAGGAGGACCCACCAGCACCAGCACCTCAAGCCTCCTTGTGAACAACCATGTGAGGCACCACATCCCCGAGGTTGCTCCCGGGTATCCAAGAAGCAAAAACGGTTTTTAATTCAGACAAAGCAGTCTTTAAGTTGGCTAAGAGGCATGGCAACTTTTTTATTTTTCCTCCAAATTTTATGTTTTCTTTCCTTTTTTTTTTTTCCTTCCCAAATTTTACGTTTTCCAAATGATGCCTTTTGGAACGTGGCATGTGGTCCTTTTATCTTTGGCACATCCGTCATCGGTAACTTGAGTGGGACAGTAATGGACATCTTGATCCCGTGAAAGGAGCTTCTGACAAGGCCCACCGGGGGCCGTCATACCTGTGCGCACAGATACACATTGGCTGTGCTGTGCCCCGGTTTCAGCATCACCAGACTCTCAAAGGGGGGCTGACTTAGAAGCCAAGCCCCCAAGGTTCCTACAGTCCCTGATGCTCCCTCATCCTGTCCCACCGATCAGGGCAGGGACACCCTCAGAACAGCAGCTGGGTTCTATTCAAAGCTGTGTGTTGAGTCTGCCACCTTCCCACCCACTGTGCAGTGCTCAGGGGGTTAAAAAAGAAACCCCACCAACCAGGCATTTTCTGAGTATCAGGAGCATGTCCAGAACGCAATCTCGATGTCTAGCGGGGATGACACAGTGCCCCCCACCGACAAAATTCGGGCACTCCCGGAACCTGGGAATGGAACCTTATTTGAAATAGGCCCCAGGTGTGATTAAGTGAAATGTCATAAGGTCATGGAAGGGATGCGGGCACCAGCCAGGAGCCCCAAGAAGCTGAAAAAAGCAGGAAAGACCCGCTCCTACAGCTTCTTGAGGGAGCCTGGCCCTGCACCGTCTGGATCTTAGTAGCCCTGCCCTGCCTGGATCTGACTATGCTGTCCAGAGCTCGGAAGGATGAATTTTTGACCTTCTAAGCCAGTGGAACTAAGGTAAGGCTTACTCAGAGCACTCCTAAGACAAGGGTAAAACCTTAAAAGATACTGAGCGTCAACATCATGCCGGAAATGCCCCCCACGTCCGAGAGCCACACCCCGCCACGCTGGTCCACATGAGGTCTTCCTGGAGGACGTCACAACACGCAGGCTAAGCGGGCATCATGGTACCTGGGCTGGACAGAGGACATGGTCACTGTGACCAACTGCAGGAACGGACCTGAGAGACGAGGAGGCCCAGGGTCTCCAGCGCAGGTGAAGCGGCTCCGACACAGTCACGATTTGCAGAAAGAGGACCCCCAAAGCCGCACCTTCCGTAAGCCCAGTCAGATCACTTAGGTCACAGTCTCTGGGGTCCCCTAGGAAAGCAGATGACGAGGACGGGGGAGGTTTCCCGTGAGCCCCTGGACAGCCACTGGACAGAGCTGTCTTTCCGCCACCATCTTTACCGCTCGGCTCCCAGTGGCGTCCGTCAGGGTCACTAGGGCTCACTACCGTACTCTGTGGCTTGGAGAACTCTATCATGGAGAGTGGAGTTATTTAGTATCTGAAAAACCCATATCACCGGTAGTTACAAGCAACTGGCTTGTCTTTGTTATTTTAAACACGATCTTAAATATGTTTTAAATTTCTGGTTTAACTCTTGGCAGGCAAAACTGGCCTAACAAATGGTCCTTTGGGGTCCTTCCTTTTTTTGGAGAGCAAAGGGACCCTCAATCATGAAGTTTGAATACCTCCGCCCCCGATTTCACCTCCCTAGAGACCCTGTTCATGTCCACGTGCGCACAAAACCAACAAGAATCTACTTTCCCTGGATAGGCGCTCCAACGCCCTGTAGTCTGGAAACTAGGAGTCCTCCCAAAATAGCTCCGTAAGTGGGCTGGCTGACATACTTTGAGGTGGGTATGGCCGTCACAGGTTTAGCACGCATGAACGAGTCCGTTGTCCGTATTATCAGGGAGCCTGCCGACTTCCCATGGAATTTGTTTGTAGGATTTTATTTATTTATTTGACAGACAGAGAGGGCACAACAGGGGAGCAGCAGGCAGAGGGAGAGGGAGAAGCAAACCCCCACGCCCAGCACGGAACCCAACGCGGGACTCGATCCCAGCACCCTGGGATCATGATCTGAGTCAAAGGCAGACGCTTCCCCGACGGAGCCACTCAAGCGTCCACCCCCCCCCACACGGAATTTTTAAGGAAAATTCCATCCAAAATCTCCATTTCAGAACCCACGGATGCATCGAGATGTTTCATTTCCAACGGATCACCCTTGTGGATCCCGCCCCCGTGACCATGCATCTAAGATTGGGGCAACGTGGAGCAGCCCTTCGGCCAGAGCTTGAGATTTGGAGGTCCCGTTCGGATACAAAATGCGGTCATTAGCTCGTGTATTTTAAGATACGACGAAGAGACACACCTCCCCGTGTGGGACACCAAGATACAGTCTGGAGAAGACAGAGATCCTGGAAATCAGACCGTCTCGGAAGAGGCACGACCATCCCACCTGAGTCTCTGAAGGATCTTGCTTTTGGGCAAATGTTCAGAAAATAACACCTCTTAACACTTAAGACGGCTGCACTCTGCTTTCTTTCTTCCTACAATCCAAGTGGAAGCAGACCTCGAAGGTGCCGCCACGTACTCCCCTTTCTAAAAGGTCCAAGACCATCCTCCTGGTCTAGGATTTAAAAAAAAAAAAAAAAAAAAAGTTGAGTTATTTCCAGCTGGAAATGGGAACTGGATCTTTGTTACTGCTTAGCTGGACGCCTAGGGCAGAGTTCAGTGGCTCTTGTCCAAACGCCCAGTGCCGTAAGAGGCAGATCAGAAAAGCTTTAAAAGGCAAAGCCCTGGTTTGCGGCTTGGAGATGTGGGCCACCAGCAGACCGGCGGCGGGGACGCGCTCCCACCAGTACCTAAAATCGTTCCTGAGACCACAGACAGGCTGGGGCTCGCCGAGGGCCAGCAAGTTAAAGTCCGTCCTTATGTATAAAGGTTCGTCTTCTAGAACACCCTGAAGGATTCCTCTGGCTGGCACATGCCTTCACGAGGACTCTGTATTTCAACAAATTTTTATTTGTTTGTTTTAAACCAACAAGTAGAAAGAACAGAGCACGCCACCCCCGGCTACACACGGCAAACAAGTTTTGCAAACGCACGTTTCGGTGTGCCCGTACAGGGGTGCAACGTCCAAGGCTAAAATTCCATTCCCAGATCGACCCCGTCCCCCGTCTTGCCGGGAAGCTCCCGGTCCGGGCTCCTAGGCAGGTGACAAGACCCGTCTCAGAGCGAAACCACACGGGTACCACCTGTAAGCCATGGTACTCTATGGGTCTGGGGCTGTTTCTCGTTGTTCCTCAGTTTACAAGCTGATTGAAAGGACACATGTTGACTTCCCAGTCCCCAAGCCCTGGAATGCCTACTCCCTCTTACCCTGCATTCACTTCTAATGCGTATACATACGTTTTAGGGGGAAAAAATAAAACGCACAAATTCCAGTGTTATCACCCAAGTTAAAAGCTCCGCTCGAGAAAAACAGTCATTTCCCTGGCTGGAGGTCTGGGAAGGTAGGGCTCCCTGGAAAATGTCTTGTTCCTACTCAGAACCGAGGTTCTCCAGGTGGGACCCCCTCCCTCCTGAATGGGTAGACAAAGGAATTCAGAGGCCGCAGCTGACCCCTGCAAACACGTGGGGGTTGGCACACACTGAAAATTCCGCTTATAACTTCTGACGACCCCCCCCCCCAAAAAAAAGGCAACCAAAAACACACACAAAAAGGAAAAGCAACATGTAGGTGAAGGTGGTCTCGTCACAGCAGCGCTGGCCGAAGGTCAAGTGTATTCTGGCGAGGACAGATGCTGCGTGTGCAGCTGCAGAGGGGAGCCGACCCCCTCGCACACTCGGTAATTGCACAAGTCGCGCTCAGAGCCCGGCTCTCCTCCTAGGCCCGGCAGGAACGCGCTCAGCTACGAGGCCGCTCCCCACCCCAGTTCCCACGGAAAACCTTGTTTTGGAAAACACTTATTTGTCACCTAAAAATAAACTGCCCTGGCTGCGCCCACAGGCGAGGGCTCCTGTGCGTCCCCGCGCAGCCGCGCACGCAGGAAGGCCTCCGGGATTGTGGCTTGGCGGCCCCGGGCATGTGTCTGTGCAGACCCAGGGCGCACGCCGGAGGTCCCGCCGGGCTTACCAGAGCTCGAGCGGGTCGCGACCCCGAGGCCTGGGGAGGGCGCGGCGGTGTTCCAGGCAGCGGCGCGGAGTTGGCTCCCGGCAGGCATTGGTCCCCATAGCACCGGCCGGGCTCCCCAGTGCCCCGGGCCGCGCTGCGCCCCGCGGCGCCGCGGCCAGGCCTTCCGGGAAGGCCGCTGCCGCCTAACCCCCGGCTGGAACGGGGGGAGCCTCCGGGCTTCCCCGCCGCGCTCCCGGCCCGCGCGCGCGCTCTCCGAACGACCCCGCCGGCGCGCGCACAGCCCGAGGGCGGGGGGCGCGGGGGGGGGGGGGGGGGGGGGGGGGGGGGGGGGCTCGGGGCGCGCACGCACGCGGGCCCGGCCGTGACCCCGGAGGCCGAGGTCGCGGGCTTCCGGCAGACCCCGGCCCCGGGGCAGGCGCGAGCGGGCAGCCGAGACGCGCGCGCACGAGAGGCTCGCGGGGCGCGCTCGGCCTCCCCAGCCCCCGCCGCGCGCCTCCCCCGCCGCCAGCCCGCCCGCGCCCCCCGCCCCGGGTCCCGCCGCGCGACGAGCGCGCCTCCGCCCGCTGTCGCCAGCGCCCCCGCCGCCCCCCGTCCCTGCCCGCGACCCCCGCCCGCGCGCCCGCGCCCTGCTGACCTGGTTCCGCGAAGCCCCCGAGGCAGCGCCGCAGCAGCTGCGCCAGGATCACCGCCGCGCCCACCGCGTAGACCCGCAGGGCCGCCCGCGCCGCAGACAAAGGCGACATGGCTGCCCGGACGCCGCTTCCGCGCCGCCCGCCGCCGCCCGCCCCCGGGACCCGGCGCGACACCGGCCGGCGGAAACGCGCCCGCGCGGCCCGCCCTCCGCGCCCGCCCGCCTGCTCGCCCCGGGCCGCGAACCAAGACCCCGCCCCGGGACCCCTCCCCGACCCCGCCCAGGCCCCCGGAACCCCGCCCCGGCCCCGGGCCCGACCCGGG
>NC_081575.1:122995984-123002701 GCF_022355385.1 Mustela nigripes | reverse complement strand
CTGACCCGACTCGGAGACCCCGCCCCGGTTCTACCGAGACTCCTGGACCCTGCCCGAGGACACCTGTCCGCCCCGCCAAGACCCATCAGACCCTTCCCAGGGACCCTGACCCCGGACACAGGCCCAGGGCCCCCACTCCCTCACCCAGACCCCAGAACCCTGCGGACTGACCCCTCCCCTGGACCCGGTCCCCGACCTGGGACCCCTTCCGGACCCTTCCTGACCCCACTCTTCAGTAGGAGTAGTGGTCCTAGCAGTCCCTAGAGAAGGGACCCCCACCCAGATTCCCCACCCCCTCCCCGGAACCGTCGAAGACCCCAGCCCTGGTCCCCGCCCAGACCCTGGAACCCACCCCACCCCCAACCCTGTGCAGACCCGTTCTTGGATCATTGGGCTTGCACTGCGACTAACCACGCCCCCACCCCAACCCCTACCCAGAACCCTCTGAAGGGACACCTAAACCTGGCCCCACAAGAACTTGAGGCCTGCCAAGGCCCAGGACCCCGGTCACATGTCCCCCCATTGTAACAGCCAGTGCGTTGCAGACTTGCATCCTTCCCAACACCAGCCGAGACCACCCACCCCTGCCAAGATCCAACACAGAGGATCCCACACCTCTCCACAGAGCCCGGGGATCTCCCCCGACTCCATCACCTAGGACCGAACTCACCAGGCCTTGACTGCAGGGGGCCCCCTAGCCCAGGGCTACCGGCGTCCCCCAGCACCTGGTCCGCAGCTGGACCCCTTTCCTCAGGTCAGGGGACTGGCTTCCCATGGGGATCTGAGACAGTAGAGACTCACCCCTGCTTGGTGCATCCCCCCAGCGGAATTAGGAAGGCTCATTCTGGCCTTTGCGACCTTCTGAGAAACTGAGGTCAAACAGCCTTTCCAGGATCCCCTGCCACGTGGGAGTATGGGCCTGCCCGGCTGGGCCAGGTACACCCCACAAACAGGATCAGGGACAGTGACCATACCTTCTGCCCCTGTCCACTCCCTGGTGTGTGGGATGGGCAGCTCTGGCCCACCCGTTCCTGGTGCAGGATGACTCCAGGAGTGGGGGTCCAGGGTCTGAATGGAGTCAAGGGTGGGGGTCTGTAGACAGGGATCCAAGATCCAGGTGGGGTCCCTGGGCCGGGGGCCTGGGGTCTGGGTGAGGTCTGAAGGGATCCTAGTGGGAGTCCTCTGATCTAGGGTCTGGGCTTGGACGCCAGCAGGAAGCGGAGAGAGTGGGATATCTCAGTGTCCAGAAACAGACGGAAGGACAGGCTTGTTACCCACAGCCAGCCAGTGTCTGGGGTGACCCTAAAGACCCCTCGTCTACTTTCCCCAGTCCCCCTTCCAACTGTCTCTGTTCCCAGGAGTTTCCTAGAGCCGTGACCTGTGCTGATAGCCACGGGCTTCCCTAGGTGCCTCTAGCAAGGGTCTGAGGGGACCCCCATCTCATGAACCGGTCCTCAAGGAGGTCCCGAGCGGAAGCGGGGTCCTGGCGATTGTGGCGCTAAGGTTCCTATTTCTGGGGCACAGCTGTCAGCAGGGGGCAAACCGTTGGTCCTAGCAGGTCGCCCCACAGCCCACTCTTGGAATGTCGACAGTTTCCCCTCCTGCCCCGTCTCTGTGACTCCCGTGGCACCCAGTCCTCTGCGTCTGAGGGCTTTTGGGCTTAGGAAGGTCTCACCAGGTCAATCCAGGATCACCGGCCTATTTTTAGGTCCGCACCAGAATTCCACCTGCAAAGCCCTTGGTGTTCTACTATGGCGCACAGTCATGGCAGCTGGGGCGTGGCGGGGTGGGATTCGTGCCGGGGTAACTTTGGGGGACCGGCCACTCGCTGCCCAAGGCCACCGTGGTCCAGGAACCCCTGCCCCCTCGAGGGTGTGAGGACCACAGCACTTGGAGGTAGCATCACCTGCACCAGAAGAAGAAGGTCCACCCAGGACCCAGGATGTCCACCACAGCGCTGAGAGCCTCCTAGTGCCCAGGGCCACAACATCCCTGCAGCTCTCCGTGCACACATCAGGGCGCTCATGAGGTTCCCGAGAGCCCGTGACAACGTTTTCCGGGCTCGCTTCTTCCAAAGTCGGGGTGGGGAGAAGACACGGTGAAGATGGCAACGAATGACGCAGGTCGTGGGGAGAGGGAGGGTTTGAACCAGCGGCGTTTTCCCGTACGGCATGAAGTGTGCATCTGTTTGTCACAGGACAAGGAAGGGGTCCATATGGGACGTGCCCGAGGAGGCCAGAAGGATCCTATAGTTCCTCTAGGCCCCAGATACACACCACACTAGGCCACGAGGACTTCCCTAGGAGGACGCAGTGAATCTGCAGAGACGTGACAAGCCCTGAGTCCCCGGGGAGGATGTGTTAGGCTGGTTGGAATGATCCCACAAGCCGGCAAGGACCCCAAGCCTACGGCTTCAGGGACAGGAGGCTCCATGCCTGGTCCCCAGGATAAGACGGGGACCTTATCAGTGAAAGCAGAGCGTGGCGGAGAATTACAACTTGGGTGGGTCAAGGACCTCGGGGTTTTCTCCAGACCCCAAGGAAGTGTACGATGTTTATGAAACGGAGTCCCAAGATGGGTCCTTCCCCCACAGTGTGGTTGGGAGTGTGGGTTGGGGAGGCACTGGAGGGCAGGGGGAGTCTAAGGTCTCCAAGGATGGTCAAGGCCAGTTGGGAGCCTATCAAGATGCCCTGTGTGCACAGCTCAGGATGGACAAGGACGTTTCCCCGTGAGTCTGGGGCCACGGGTTAAAGCCGGTGTCCTGGAGGTACCACCCAGACTCACCAGAAATGACCAGTAATGTAAGATAATACGATATGATAGGGTATGATATGACATGGCATAATACCAAAAAAATACAGTGAAATAAAAAAATGAAATGAAATAAAATAAGTTAATAAAATATAAAATAAAATACAATACCATGAAATAAAACAAAACAAAATAGAATACAATGAAATTAAAATAAAATAAAATAAATCAATAAAATATAAAATAAAATGCATAAAAGAAACAAAACAAAATAAAATAAAATGAAATGAAATAAATTAATAAGATAAAATTAATTTGTTAAAATAAATTAGTAAAATATAAAATAAAATACAATACAATGAAATAAAACAAAACAAAATAGAATACAATGAAATAAATAAAATGAAATAAAATAAATTAATAAAACATAAAATAAAATAAATAAAACAAAATAAAATGAAATAAAAAATTAATAAGATAAAATTAGTTAAAATAAATTAATAAAATATAAAATAAAATGGAATGAAAGTCAAATAAATTAATCAAATATAAAATAAAATGCATAAAATAAAATAAAATAAATTAACAAAATGTAAAATAATAAAATAAATAACAATGAAATAAAATAAAATAAAACACTGAGGCACTTGTTAAAAATGCAGATTGCTGGGGCACCTGGGTGTCTCAGTCTGTTAAAGCCTCTGCCTTCGGCTCAGGTCATGATCCCAGGGTCTTGGGATGGAGCCCCGCATCGGGCTCCTTGCCAATTCATGCAAACTCTCTGAAATACATAAAATCTTTTTTAAAAAATCATTGATATAACCATGTAAAAAGGGCGTTTGAGTATGACGGAATGAAGTGTTTACGATCATCATTCGTCAGCAGGTGGACAGATAAATATATGCGTCCGTCCATCCGCCCAGGGGAATAGTACTCAGGCAGGAAAAAGAGCCCAACCCTAACACCCCCTGCCCCATGGATAGACCTTGAGGCCGTGATGCTGCAGGAGAGCACCCTCGGCACCCAAGACCACACCGTGTGCCACCCCATTGATGGGATATGCCCCAAATCAGCAAATCCGTGGAGGCAGAAAGCAGGTTCATGATGCCAGGGGCTGGGGGACGGGAGGAATAGGGCACGGGCCGTCTCCTTTTGGTGGGGGATTGCAGATATCCTGGCGGTGGGTACAGGGGACGGTTGCAAACCTGTAAATACAGTCCTTGCCTCCAAATCATGCACTGCACAGCGGTGACGTCTATGTTATGTGAATTTTACCAAGGTTGAGGTACTTCAAAATTAAATGTTAAAAGAAAAAAGCTAAGAAACAAGGAATCAATAAATCGGCAGCAGATTGACCAGGAAGGTGCCTAAGTATTGGTAAAAAAAAGGGCAAGTGGCCAGTGGTGTGTCCTCTCTTCCTAGGTCCTGGGTGAGAGCGGGACCTCAGTAAGAGGTGCTCATGATGGGTTTGCAGACGGAGACAATGCATTGAGGATGTGCCCCGGGGTTGAGCTCCTTGGCTGTCTGCAGTGGGGTTCAGGTTGCCTTCCGGGCAGGGGCCCTGCGGAGTCACGGCGCGGCCTTCCCTGCGTTCATGAGGGCCCTGTGCCTGGGCACGTTCCCCGCCGACGGCGTCTGGAATTCTTGCCCGGAGGTGGCCCTCCGCTTTTGTGTCGCGTTGGTCCTCTCCAGCTTGCTCGGGGGACAAGGTTCTGCTGCAAGAGTGGCTCACACCAAGGGTCGGGGGGCACCGTGCCTAGCTGGCGAGCATATTTGCTGTTGGCGCTCCTTGTTGCAGCGCGGACCCAAACACAAAGCCAGAAAAAGGTCGCGGTCGGTGCAAGACGTGGACCTAAAACACGGACGCGTTAGAGAAAGCATGTCCCCTGTTTGCACTGCGAGAGAGCGTCTCTTGGAGGCTGGCGTCTGAACACGGTGTTTACACGTCCTCACTGCTGAGCCTCCCGGGACGGGTGTCCCTGTGGCGCGGGGTGTTGTCCCGTGCCACGTAGGACAATTAGCGGCACTCAGGATGCACGATGCTTCTGGGGAGGGGTGCCCAGGGGACATCACCTCTGACAGTTCTTGTCATATAACAACTCCTTGGACTCGCAGGTCCAAATCCGGAATGTTCTTTGCCTGCCGACGTGTGCAGGGAAGAATCCACTTTGCACAAAGACAGCTCCAGCGTGGGTCCCTGGGCTTCCAGGAGCAAGACTCTGAGCCCTGTGACATGCAGATGGACCATGCTACAATGGGATTTAGGGTGGGGGGGCTTTGAGGCACGCGGACGCTGCTTGGGGGAGGGCAGATGCACAGGTACGCAGCCGTGCACGTTGGCATTGGCTGCGTGTTGTCATGTGTCACCGCTGGGAGGGCTACGTGCTGTGCCTGAGCCCACTGGGAGGGGCCGCTGGAGGCTCGCGCCTGGTTCCCCCTCGAACCTGCCCCATACACCTGTTCCCTTTGCTGGTTTTATGTTGTTTTCACATGATGAAACCATTAGGGTTATGGCAGCTTGGCAGAGTCGTCCGTGTCCATGTCGGGGACCTGTGTACCTGGAGGTGACCTTGCGGGTGCCAGAAGGCGCAGTTGGTGCTGGACATAAGGTTGGTTTTGGGGTCTTTGCACCACGGATGCACAATTCCATTCCACCTTGTAAGGTTGTGATGACGGGGAACCCGGCAGGAGTCCCATATACAGAATGGCACACAACGGGGACGCCTGGGTGGCTCCGTTGGTTAAGGAACTGCCTTTGGCTCAGGTCAAGATCTTGGAGTTCTGGGATCAAGTCCCATGTCAGGCTCCCTGCTCAGCGGTGAATCTGCTTCTCCCTCTGACCCTCCCCTCGCTCATGCTCTCTCTCTCTCAAATGAATAAGTAAAATCTTTTTTAAAAATTTTGAAAAAAATGACACACACTGAACCTTGCAGAAGTTTTGGGTTTGGCTTTGCCTTTTGGTTTGTGGTTTGTTGTCGGGGGTCGCTTTTGTTTTTCTTTTGCCTTTCGTGGTCCTTAATTGTGCACGCGGCTGTAAGCCTGCTGGTGCCTCCGTGGGCACACACGGAATAATGGGTACGTCTTCAGTGTCCTGGGGTGGTGGGGGGTGAAGCAAGAGAGCGTTGACTTTGAGATCAGTTTCCAAATCTCTGATCTGGGAGCGGGTGCATCTGAAGCAGTTCTGGGTGCTGGTGTTTCTCCAAAGGGGGTTGTTCCATGAGTCCTGGGGCAACTTCCGGGGTCTGGAAACCCCATGTGAAACCTCCTAGACGTGTTCCAAAAGTTCAGGATTTCAGGCAACTGTATTGATCTTGCACGGGGACCCTCAGAGGCTTTGAGAAGACACACGCAGGGAACTCGAACGGGAAAGTGTTTCTCCACCTTAGGGTCCTGACTGTTTCCTGGGAAATATCTTTAGCGTCTTGGCTTTGTCCTCATTTCCCGGTGGGAGTATCCATTCCACGTGGGTTCTCGATCTCCGATGTGTGTGCCTACGAGTCTCCCCAAGCATGGGGTCCCTGATCATTCCTTCCAAAAGAATCACGGGAGTCATGGCGGGCATATCTACCTGGATTTTGGGGGGCCGTGGTAAGGGTTTTGAGCATGACTATGAACATTAGGACTTTTCTATGAGGTCGGCAGAATTTAGGGCCAGATCGTGGAGTAGAACAGAGATGCTCAAAGAAATGCATCATATGCCCAAGCCCCAACCTTTGGACACAGACCCACACAGGGCGGCTGAATCTGGAAAACACCCCATATCTCCCAGCCCTTGTGCAATTCCTCTGTCTACAAGATGGCACTCAAAATCCCACACTGTGACAACATGGGTTGTTGCAGGTTAGCACCGGGTGATGTACAGAAGCGTTGGATGGACATGTTATCCCATGGATGTGGAGATGGATGGATGAATGGATGAGTAGATGGATGGATGGGTGGATGGTTGGATAGATGGATGGATGGATG
>NC_081575.1:122955252-122995884 GCF_022355385.1 Mustela nigripes | reverse complement strand
GATGGATGGATGGATGTGTGGATGGATGGATGGATGGTTGGATGGATGAATAAATGGCATGTGGCCCATGAATAGAATGGAATATGATGTAGTCTTGGAAAGAAAGGGCATTTTGCACCTACAACAAATACTGTCTTGTACAGTAACTACGGCTGGAATTAAAATAAAATCAAATAAGATAAAATTAAATTAAATTAAGATAAGATAAAATAAAATTAGATAAAATTGAATGAAGGTAAGAGACAATACAATGGAATACAATTAGATGAAATGAAATTAGATGAAACAAAACAAAGTGAAGGAAAGTTAAAATAAGATAAAGGCAAAAAAATGAAATTGGAAAAAATGAAATAAAATGGAAGTAAGATAAAGTAAAATAAAATGGAATTAGATAAAATAAAATGAGATAAAATTAGGTAAATTAAAATAAGATATGATACAAATTAGACCAAATAGATTTGAAATAAGATCAAATTAGATCAAATAAAATTAAAATAAGATAAAACTACATAAAAATAAGATAAAACTAGATAAAATAAAATAAGATAAAATTACACCAAATAGATTTGAAATAAGAGAAAACTAGGTAAAATAAAATTAAAATAATATAAGATAAAGTAAGTCAAAATTAGATAGAATTAGATAAAAATAACAAAATTAGATAAATTAAGATAAGATAAAATTAAATAAAAATGAGATAAAATTAGATAAATTAAAGTAAGATAGGATAAAATTAGACCAAATAGATTCCAAATAAGATAAAATTAGTTCAAATAAAATTACATAAAAATAAGATAAAATTAGATAAATTAAAATAAGATAAGATAAAATTAGACAAAATAGATTTAAAATAAGAGAAAATTAGATAAAATAAAATAAAAATAAGATAAGATAAATTAAATAAAAATAAGATAAAAGTAGATAAAATAAGAAAAATTACACCAAATAGATTCCAAATAAGATAAAATTAGATAAAATAAAATTAAAATAAGATAAGATGAAATGAAATAAGAATGAGATAACATTAGATAAATTAAAATGAGATAAGATAAAATCAGACAAAATACATTTGAAATAAGAAGATAAAGTTAAATAAAATAAATTAGATAACATTAAAATAACATTAAATAAAAATAAGATAAAAGTAGATAAAATAAAATGAAATAAGACGAAATTACATTAAATTAAATTCAGTAAGATAATAGAGCAGAATAGAATACAAAGACTAGAATGGACTAGAATCGAATAAAGTTAGTGTCTGCCCTTTCCACCACAGTGGTCGCCGGGGTCGGTTCGTACTGATGCTGCTTCTGACCTCACGTTAGCTTACGTCCCCCTGCTGCTCCGTGTCCATCTTTGTGGGTCTGGGCGTGGACGTGGCGGATGGCGTGTTTTCGACTCCGCAGAGTGCCGCCGACAGGTCACCAGGCCGAACGTATAGGCAATGCCACCTTCCCCGCCGGGGCCAGCCCTGAAATCTTTGGACCATGCTGAAGACGGTCCCCCGTTCCCCAGGGTTCCCTCCTCACGCCCAGGGCAGACCCACCAGGGAGCTGGGCGACCTTCACACCCAGATGCTGAAACACAGCCCCACGGGGTCCCCGCTGTGGCTCCTTCCTCCTGTCCCGGGTACCTGGGCAGCAACCATGCTCCGTGCATGCTAATTCCCCTGCAAAGTTTCCAGCTCCCCCACTGCCCCCAGGTCAGCTGCCAGGGACCTGGGTCCTCCAGACAAGCCGTTGAGATGCAGATCTCACACAGGGTCCTTCCTCCTTATTTCAAGAACGGTTCCTCCCTTACAGTTTCTGCCTGTCTGGGGTCATGCACCAGCCTCTCCCAATAATTCCATTTTTTAAAAAAAAATTTCGTTGAAAGTTTATAATGGTTACCTCTGGGACGTTCAGCCCAAGAGAAACCACTCTGCCGTGGGTAGAAGGGATACCGGATTCAAGTTGGCTCATGGTGGAAGGTGTTTAGGGTTATTGCCGGATGTTTTCCCCCACTTCTTAAAAAAACGATTTTATTTATTTATTCATGAGAGACAGAGAGAGAGAGAGAGAAGCAGAGGCAGAGGGAGAAGCTGGCTCCCCACTTAGCAGGGAGCCTGATGCAGGACTTGATCCCAGGACGACCCAAGCCAAAGACGGACGCTCAGCGCCTGAGCCACCCAGGTTCCCGTCCCACCTTTATTATAAAGGGAAATGTACTGCCTCCCTTCTTAGGTAAGGAGGTTCAATCCGAGACATATTTACTTTTAAAGACCCGAATATTAGGTGTGCATTGGCCATGGTGACGTCCCTCGAGACGGTATGGAGAAGAGGAGGTAAAAGAAGGACCTGACAGTGGAGACACCTGTCGAACTCACCTGGGCCAGGTGCTCGAGGTCGGCGTGCACGGGGATGAGAGAGGCTGAGAGCGGGTGCCCTCGATACAAGATGACCACAGAGACATGTCTCTTCACTGCTTTTGCTCCCCAAGACCCACAGCCCCAGTAAGCAGAGAAGAGGTGGCCCAGGGAAGGGACAGACAGCAGACAGGAGCAGGGGTCTTGGAGAAGACAACAAAGACCGTGGACCCTGGGGACATTGCTTGAGGAAGCCAGGGGTGCAAACACCTTGAAAGCCGTTCCCTCCAACCTCAGCAGAGGCTCCCCATCGCTGGGACCCCAAGGGGCAGCCAGAGCACAAGGGAACCCCATGCGTGAGGGCCCCGTGGGTCAGCCTTCTGCGGCAAGCTGAGCAGGCTGGGGAAGTGTGGAAACACATGAGCATGTTGACAACGGACGGTGTGCATCGGGGGGGAGACTGGTCATGCTCTGTACCTCTCGAACAGTCAGAGATGGGACAGAAAGCACCCGAATCTACAGGTTAAGACACGCATGGACGGTGCCCACGACTCAGCCCCACCACGGTGTCCCTTCCAACGAAACTCAACAAGACCCTTGAGATGGGGAAGCTCTATGAATAACGGAGGGCACCCCGACCTCCAACAATGGGTGTTCCTGCTTTTCTCATGCACGTTTCCGACGCTTGTCTGGGCGTGTGCTGCTGGTTCTCAGCGACACACACTCAAGTCCAGGTGCCGGGCGTGTTCATCGACGAGCTCTCCGGGGACTCGCGCTGGCGTTTCTCCTCGGCTCTCCTGCAACAGCCCTCACCCCCCCAGCCTGGGACAGAAACCGAGGGGCACCAACTTGTCGTCTCTTCTGTTCTTTCACAAACGGATGTCCCGGTGGGCGGACGTTGTGGCTTTTCGCAACCCGAAGCCGCGTGCTTTCCTAGACGTAGATTAAGGAATTGAGAAACTGGGTGGACAGTGTTTCCTCTTTCCGGATGATGCCGAGATCCACAGGCGTGGGGAAGGAGGAAACATCCCTGGGCGCCCTCCGAGGTCACTGGGGAAGATTAATGCCGTTAATCCTTTTTCTGCTTTCCGTGGACCGGGGAGGTGAGGTCACCGAGAGCTGTTTACAATAATAATAAAACACACTGTGTACACGATAAAACGCATTTTGAGCATCCTGATGCTTGAAGTCCTGGGATGCGTGACAAGGTCGATTTTTGCACGTCTCAGATTCTCACTCAAGCGTTCCTGCATTCGTCAAGGATGTCTGCGGGCCAGATGTGTCTGCGACGTGCGTTGGGCCGCGGGACGCCCGGGGAAAGCCAAGCACCGTGGGTGTGTACCCCCAGTGTCCTGTGCTTTGACTCGGATGATTTCATCATTTTTAGAAAGATGAGTTGGCATCTGTTCTCAAAGCATTGGTCCAAATGCATTTTTTTTTTTTTTAAAGAAAGCAAAGCATGTTTCCTCTTCAATTACCACAAGATGCAAGAACAAAAAACCAAAAATCTGGAAGCAGATCGCAGAAATCGTTGCACGATAGAGAAAAAGTGGCTGAGCTTAATGACTCATACACTGGAAAATAGCTAACATTTATATTTTTCTATAATATATGCATATTCTATCATAATCGAATTATAATGAAAACACTTGAAAATACATATTACGGGTCAGTATTTCCAAGCCGGGCACCCAAAAGGACAACACAGCGCAACACAATGCTTGGACACCCAGACACGCGTGAGCCCGTGAATGCACAACTTTAAGGAGCGATGCTTCTGTAAATTTTTTGGACGTGGGTCCAGAGAGATCCAGGAGTCCCACGGTCCCCTTACCAGACACCAGTCTAAGAAGACAAGGTGTGTTTCCTGACGCAGCTTACTCACAGAACGGTGTTTGCGGACCTGTTTGTAGATAGCACATGCCCTACTTTCTTCCAAAATGGTCACCGCATTGATTGCGGCAGATAGCGTCTGGGCCATTTTTTTTTTTTTTTTTAAATACATTTTCTGAGTTTTCAAAGCACCAGCAGTCCGAGGCTGTGAACATCCTGTGGGCGGGTTTGGTAGACACGTCCCCGATCATTTAGGTCAGTCAGTTATGCCTTGGTGCCACTTTCCATAAGTTGTTTCCAAACCGATGGCTTTTTTTTTTTTTTTTTTTTTTTGCAAAATTTCTTCCAGAACTGCAGAAACACGCACTTCCCTCCAAGAGAAGCCATCTCTGAGCCGAGTTACGTGAATCTCTGCATTGGGAGGGTTTCTGTCACACGGGATCCCAGAGCGATGGCTAAGGACTGGTGACAATGAAGGGTCCACAACATCAGTCATCTGAGTAAGCCTATGGAAAAGAGAGGGGAAGACTGGATCCTTCTTTGGGATTGGACCAACCACCCCTGCTGAGTTGGACCAACAGTTTTTTCTTATGGTCCTGAATTGGACCCACAGTTCTTTCCTATGGTCCCATGACTTGGGCAGAGTATCTCCTAAACACAGTGGGACTTCCCTAAGCACTGAGTAAATATTTGAAAACAAGTCCCAGCTGGACACTTGCCCAAGAGTCAAGAGGCAACAGTCCCCTACAGAACTACCTTTAATTTAGATTGCAACCCAGAGGTCAGAAGGTGCACCAAACCACCCTCTCTAAGACTCCCCAGTTGAGGGGGTCTTACACATCCTGCACCAGAGTGAAACTTTGAAAGGAAGCAGGTAGAAATCTCTTCTTTCTTTGCTAATATGCTGGGGGCATTGACACACAGGATGGCACCAGACTGCAGAGAAGATGTTGCCTCTCACTGGTCTTGAAACAGCGAGAAGGTTCTTCCTGGAGAAATGCGAGACTGGGTCTTCCCTGCCTCGCTGATCCCATAGACCATGAAAAGATGTGCTCATGATGCACGTCCATAGATGCAAATCACATCAGCACCCAATCCAGACGCTTTCAAGGGAATTGGCCAGGCTCAGCTTACAGCAAATCAGACTTGAGACGACTCAGTGTCGCCCTGGGGCCACGAGCCACTGCCAGGTGGAACCATGTGCTTCACACGTGGGAAGCGCTTGCCAGTGACATCCGTCACCAAGAAAGCCATCTTCAAGATATTCTTCTTGGGCACCGAGATGATCTCTGTCGAGCAAAGCAATCATACAGCTGGTAACGACATCTCCTTCCACGTCTTATAGAAACCTTCTTCCCCAGACATGATTTTGGGGTTAGGAACATGAGGCAAAGTAACAGCTTTTCCTTCAACATGCAGAAGGAAATCAAGGTTCAGGTTGGACAAGACTTGAAGGATCCAGCTGAATCTTCTTTCATTTTGGTTGATTTCTTGGTTCCAGATGAGGCTGTGGCTAAGGTCTGTTCGAATACAGGAGATTCATTCCAGAATCTGCTGGCGTTGCCTAGTTCCCACCATGCTTCCATCCATCAGTCCACGAGTTGACTCAAGGACATCCACTACACAATGGGGGTGAGGGAGGGTAGGGGGGTGATGTTCCAATAAAGCAGGGTTTGCTGTTCTTGTAACCCGACAAGGCCCAGGGAGGGCTGGTACATACAAATGATTTGATCAATCACGTACAAACTTTCTACAGGAGAGAAATGAACAGCATCTGTGAAATAATAACTAGACACCTATTACAAATAGGATCATTGTTTTAAGTGTCCAGGATCTGCATCCAAAGCTCTGCATGGTTGACCCAGACTTTTGAAAGATCAACAGGAAGGAATATTTTCAGCTCCATGAAGTTCCTGGGTTTTTCCCCCCTCGTCTTTGGGCCTCTTTTGTGTGGTTTCAAGGTCCCCAGACGGGATACCCAAAGTTCAGCACTGTCCACGTGATACTTGGTCTGGATTTCATTATCTGAACAGGGTGGACACTTGACCTTTGAGATTTGCCCCAACCTTCACATTCTGTGTGTGTTTGTACCAAGGTGTGTCCTGATGTTTTTACTTCTGCATGTGTGCCCACAGCACCTCACAGCTGCTCCTGGAAATACCGAGAATTTAACTTGTTTAATGTGTGGTATGTGCACATGTAGACACACACACACACGGATGGAAATCCTACGAGGGCTTCGCTTATTCTGACTTATTCTTTACCGTATTGTTGAATTGTGTCTCCCCCAAAGATATTTTAGAATTCTGACCCCCAGAACCAACGAGTGTGACTTTATTTGGAAATAGGGTCTTTGAAGATACGAGTTACAGGATGTATAGGATATAGTCCTATGAGATTAGGATGGGCTCTACAGGATGCAGAGTGTATAGGTTCTATAGGATGTAGTCCTTTGAGATTAGGATAGGTTCTACAACCAGCAACAGATGTCCTTATAAAAAGAAGGAAATTCAGGCACAGGACACATACCAAGGGAAGGTGTCCATGAGACAGCAAATCAGACACTGGAGTAATGTGTGCCTAAGCCAAGGCATGTCAAGGACTGTGGGCAACACCAGAATCTGGGAGAGAAGCAAGGAACAAATTCTCCCCCTTGGACCTCTAGATAGGACCAACCCTCTGGCACCTCCGTCTTGACTTCTGGCCTCTAGAACTATAAGGAGATACATCTCTGACATTTTCATGCCACCCACTTTGTAGCCATTCACTTTGGCAGCTCTAGAAAATTGCTACAGGATGCTGTTATAGTCCATGGACACGGCCCAGGGTTTCCAGCTTGGCACTACTGACATTTAGGGCCAGATAACTTTCTGTGGTGGGAGGGCCATCTGTGCCTCGTAGGAGGTTGGAGCAGCGTCTCTGATCTCTATCCACTTAATGCCAGTAGTACTCCCCACCTCTAGGTTGTGAGAACCCAAAATGTCTCCAGACATGGCCTGGTGTTTCCCAGGGGACAGAATCACCCCGTTGAAAATCACAGCCCATTAAACTCATTGAGCTCCCCAGACCTCTTGGAGCCAAGGAAAAGTCTGGAACAGAAAAATAGAGACTTCTACATAAGCATGAGTCTGACACAATGCTGTAACGCTCAAAAATCACTAGATCGTAGTGCATGGACCATACTCAAATTTAAACAAAAACAATTTTAAATAAAAGAATAGAAGACAATCATTGGTTTTCCACATTTGGGACAAAGGCAGCATTTGGAAGAGACGTGGATGAGAATATGTTTTTAAGTCAAGAAGTAGCTTGAAGGGACTTGTCATTCAACCCCCAAGAACCAGGAAGCTTACGGAGAGAGACGACAAATTCTGACCCTGGATTTTGTGAGTCTAGAATTCAACTCTCCTCCTTCGTGTGATATTTGACTTATCGCTGTGTTAATTATTTGAGCTTGGTCTCTAGGGCATGTGTGCGGAGGGCTCGATTTTTTTTAATTGAACAAATAAATTATTCATCTTAGCTTATTTCCGGTTCTGACTGTTTTTACGGAGGCAGAAGAAAGCTGATTTATATAACAGATCTGACTGCCAAATCGGTAGTCCCTGCCTTCCCGCTGAACGGGCAAGTCCAGACTCGATGTTTGCCTCTGTTTTTGCATATTTAAATCTTCTATTTTGAAAGGATATGCATATGTGGACCTGACCCCTTAAATTCCGGATGGATTTTTTAGGCACGCGGAGGCCCCCCCACCCCGCCCCGCCACCCAAATGCTAAAGAGACAACGGATCCTCATATGTTGAGAATAAACCATGGAACTTAACCATCCAATGTGGCACAGCACCAGATCAAAATTTTAAAAAAAGGTTCCGTTGCTCACAGGGAAGCTGCAAAAATATTTTGACATCCTGAAAGCTGGTTCCTGTTCGTGTATCTCTTGCTGTTCAAGAAAAAGAAGGGAAAAAAAAAAAGAGAGAGAAAGAAACAGAAAAGCAAGTCCGTCCTGAAACCCACCCTGGATTTAGAAACAGAACGTCTTCTGGGAGCATCGTTCATCTCCTGACCATCCGACAGTGTTGGTGATTCATCACATCGGATCTTTTTATTTTTTCATATTTTTGGGAAAAACATTACTGAATCTGTGCCTTTTAGAGGCATCTCCTGGGTTCCATGTGTTTGCCTTGGATGTGCATCAAGAAAACTGCACCATGGGTGCAGATGAGGCAAAAGGTCTGGGTGTGAGAGGAGAGAAGGAGCAGGTGCTGAGGCACTCGGAAACCAGGACTCGCCTCGACCCACAGCAGATGCAAAGGACAGGTGCTTCTGTTCTGTGTTTGGTAGAAGGTGTGCATGAAGGAAGCGGAGGCAAAGACACCTCCTTGATAGAGTCCCTAAAGGAAGAACATATGTACCGGGGTCTGTGGTAGCCCAATGGGTGATTGAGACCAGGGTGTTACCCACACTATGACTACTGGCCCAGGGATTGGAGTTGTCATCTTCTGGAAGCTCTTGGTGTTCCCCTCAAGGGACCACCATCTTCTGGCTTCCATGGCACCAATAGCAATGGTGGGCCTTCCAGGCAAAGGGGACACGCTCAGGTCTTTAAGGTATGGAAGCATGAAGGGAAGAAGAACATCCAGAGGGAGAGCGTAGGGTCCATGAAAAATAGGAGTCTCCATGGTTTTCCCATTCTCTAATAGGTAGACCATCATGGCGTTCAAAAACCAGATAAGGTAACCCAGGGTCACCTCCCAGCGCACACCTGCCTTCTACCCTGTTCATGGCTTGCAGATACTGGACTCGTCCTCCCATTTACATGAGATCCCCATTGGGAAACCCTTCACAGGTGCTGAGCAAGACCCTCTGGGCCTCACCAAGGCCATCTCTTCCATCTGTCATGATGTTGCTTCTGCTCCTCTAGGAGAGCTGGCTGGTCCCTCTGCGCCATCCCCATGATCTTAACTCTTACCTTTCTTGAGGTACCTGTCTACTGCCCATGTGTATGCTCATACCTGTACCTATATACTCTTACCTATACACCCGCACCTGTCTTATACCTGGATCTACATATCTCTTCCTCTACTGAGAGGTGTATGCCTATAGCTGTATCTAAATTTACCTCTATCTATCTATCTATCTATCTATCTATCTATCATCTATCCATCCCTACATCTACATAACTATACCTATGTCTACATACCTGGGCTTCTGTGTATATACCTTTATGGCTTTCTATATACGTCTACCTCTATACATCAATACCTATACCATATATTTATAATTCTGCACTTACGTTTGTATCTCTCCCTATATGTTTATGGTTCTGCCCCTACTCTGATGCTATGTCCATAATACACGTATATCTACTTACACCTGTACCTCTATACCTACACCTCGGTAATTCCCACCTAAATTGGATTTAGCTATGTTTAGCTGTAAATACATGCCTATTTGCCTCTGCCTCCATCTCTCTCTCTGTTTCTGTCTCTACACCTTTATCCCACCTCAGTAGACATATATGTGTATGTCTCAGCCTCTACCTCTATCTCTGTATCTCTCTATACCTCGATCTCTCCATATTTTGCACCTCAAACACTGTTTCCACAATAGATCTATAAGCACAGTGCCTGTCAATCAGCCCATACGAGGAGTAGGATGTCAGTAACCATGAGGTATTGTAGATGGAAATGTCTTAATAGTTTCCAAAAGGAGGAAGGTAGAAGGAACTCAGTGGTGAGGAGATAAGCCGCTGGAGAGGCGCCCCGTGGAGTTAATGCTCCTGTTCATCGATGACAGTGGGAAACCATGAGAAGCCCAGCTCCTGAGACAGAAGTGTTATCCATCCTGTGATGGAGCCACAGCACTCATTCCCTTACTCACCCTTTTGCTGTCTTGTCCCACTAGACTGTGAACTCCTTAAGAGTGAAGATGCTGATCTTTCTTCGTCTTAGCAGGACTTGCCGTGGTGCTGGGTAACCACTCAATATACATGTGCTGAACTGAATAAATGAACAGTCCTAAACTTAAGAGTAAACTCTTAAGTTTACAAATCCTAATGTACCTTTGTGCAGTTGTTTGATTAAGGCTTCTCATGCCAAGTAGACTCAAGATCCAAGAAGGCAGCAATTTCACTTCTCTTAAATACCTGTTTTATCCCAATGCCTGGCACACATCAGGGACTCCAAAAACACAAGTGAAGGATGCAGAGAGTGGTATCATTTCCGCATAATGGGAAAGGAAGCAGAATTAGGATTTCCCTCCATCAGGGAAACATCTCAGAAGATCCAAGGACACTTGTCCCAGAGGAGGTGAATGGGCAAGTGTGTCCTAATTCTTGTATGGAAAACTTGAATGTCTCCAACTAACGGAAGGATTTAGAAGTGGGTTAGAAATGGGTCCCCATATGGATGCCCTTTCTCAAAATGGGCTTTGGACTTCTGGACTGTGTGCCAAGAATTTTTTCCACATCTCCACTAATTGTTGAAGAACTCAAGTTGAGTGTTGACATGGCCAACACTGAATTTGTCGTGTCCCATGCCTTCTCTGAACTCCCAGCTCAAAAGGATGAGCTCGAAAGTTTACCTTTCCAGCTGGCAAATGGCTTACCCATTCCACGGGAAGGTCGTTGGCAACGGGGAGAGGCCATCATTTATCCGGAATGGTCCTTTGTGGAAGTATTTGAGCAGTATGACTTTTCTTGGGCTTCACCCTGATGAATCTTAGTGCCTTGCCTGAAACGGCAGATTTTTAACACTGTGACAACTGACATGAGACCCTCTGAACAGAGTGCCCGGCACAGAGCCCAAAACGTGGAAGAAAATTCAATGAATACAAGCAGCCTTTCTCCTTTCCTGACATTTACACGTTTTTACTTTATTCCTTGCCAAGCTTTGGATCCAGAATCTTTCCTTCTCGAGCAATACCGAATTTCAAGTGGCTTCTGTCTCCGTCAAGGGAGACGTTCCATTCAGCTGGTGTGTTTGCCACTGGGCTGTTGAACTTACTCAAGGGAGCAGCTTTGAGACCTTTGGTGGAAACTCCAGACATGCGTACCCTGCCTGACATTTACTCATCCTTACTTATTCACTGAGGGCTGAATGGGGGTGTCCATCCTGGAGACTGTCCCAGAGACTAAATGGGGAGTGTCCATCCAAAGTGGTTTGTTTCCTAAGACATGCCCTGGGGTTGAGCTGCTACCATTTCCTGCATGCACTTGAAGAGATCATTATGCTCTGTGCGTCATAGTCTAAATTGCATCTTCTCCTGGTTGGTTATGTAATGTAGCCTTGGCTGTGGTTGAAATTCATGGTACCGCACAACATTTACATTTGGTTTTGAAGGGCATGATGGAAGATTGAACTGGGGGCCCTCATTTTGCACGTTTGGCGTCAGAAACCAGTATTCCATCTTCTGCCTACTAACAAACTAACCAGGCATCTTGCTCTGAAAAGCTTAGTTGACGCAACCACCCCAATGAAATTCCAATATGGCGACATGATTTTTGCTACGATTTTGGACAAGATTCCCCATCTGTTTAGAGCGTCCTATCATCATCCCGAGAGCCCGTGTGGAGAAAATGGAGCCTTTGTCAGACTTACAAGAATTGGGAGAGAGATTTAAAATGACTGACTTTGTAGACTTTTTTTTTTTTTTTTTTTTTTAAGAAAAACCAGCTAGAATGAGGCGTTATTTGAAAAGCTAATTGTAGCTCATTTTATTCTACTGAATAAATCAGGTCACTCTTGGGCTGCTATCTATTGATACCTTAATACTGTATTACCTTTCGAATGCCATAATAATTCCACTAGAGAAACTGTTGTAATACAAAGTGTGGCTTTATGAACTTGGGAATAAACTCATGAAATTCTTTGATGTAATCTGTCCGTGTCTCGTCCTTCAAGGAGGAGGACTTTTTGTATCTACATTTCCTAATTTTTTTAATAAAAAAAGTAATTCATGCAGAGGACATGTAGTACTTCAGATGTCTTGACTTTCTCCTATGGTGGCATCTTTCTTTGTCACCCACGGCATGATTTTTTCGCGTTTCTTTGCTCTCGTCCATTTTCTCCCCGCTAAGTTGTGTCTTTGTCCTATTTAATTTGCCCATCTAGTTAGGAATTTTTCTTTCATTAGGGTTTCTCCCTTTGATGCCCTGCTGCTCTTACGGTGAATCCTTCAACCGTGTCAACGTCCCGCTGTGCCTGCAGCCGTTGGGAAGGAGTTTTGAGCCTGTTCTTGAGCACTGTTCCGCCTTTGTGTCTACCTAGTCGGCTCCTGCCTGTCTTAGATCAGCTTTTCTCTTCCTCTAGCAAGTTTTCTACCTTGCCTCTTTGTTTTCTATTTGGGACTCTGAACACCTTCCACGTCAAGTAAACCTTGTGTTTTGTTTTTTAAGAACAGAGACTGGGAGTCCACATGGAGTCAGGAATGCCACTGGTCCCTGCTGAGTAAATATTTGGCTAGGGTCTACACCAGATGCGGGTGTATGGCTTTCTACTCTATTTTTACATGCATGGAATTCTCTTCTTTTTCTACTTACGCCCCTCTGAGACGTAAGAGCAGGAAATGGCTCCAAATTCAACCTCTCTGGTGCCATCTTGGTTCTGTTCTCCATGCCCTTCCCACTGCTGTTTGACGAGGCCGCCACGGATAAAGTCAACCACGAGGAAAGTTAAACAATGATCATTATGGATGCCCTTAAGACACAGCTGCCTCAATTCACTGAAAATTCAGGCAGGCTTACCCTTTCTGTGCCGCCATTTGCATTCAAGAGCAGCCAACCGTTGGGATAATCTCCCCCAAGGTCGCAGTTGTCAAAACCTCAATATTGGAGCCCCGGAGAGATTTCTATGCAGGATCACAGCAGGAGGATTTTCTGGCCATGGGCAGCCTCTAGGAGAGTCCCCTGTGATCTCCATTGAGTAATAGTCACACCTTTGTGTCACCCAGTCTCCATGAGTAAGGAGGAGGAACGCTTTGCCTTTCTTCTAACCAACACAATGTGGCAAAAGCGATGGGATTATCACCTCCGTGATGGGGCTGCATGAGATGGTAACTTCCGTCTTGCTAGTCCACTGTCTCGTTGGCTAGCTCTAACGGAAGCCAGCTGTCCCAGGGTGAGCTGCTAACGGAGAGAGGCCCACACCGTGGGCAATGGAGGGTGACCTCCAGCTGACCACTGGAGGGGATCTGAAGTCCCTAGCTGGAGAGATGCAAGGTGATTCCTGCCCACAAGCATTGACCTTGGAAAGGGGCCCTCCCACAGTCTCAGGGCAAACCTGGTCCTGGCTCCCGTGTTTGCAGCCTAAAGCATGGGACTCTTGAAAACTGTGCTGGGATCCTTGACTGGGATCCTTGCACATTGGTGATGGGATCCTTGCACGCTGGTGATGCCTCTGAGCTTGAGGGCAATTTGCTCCTCAACAAAAGATCAGTGATGCACACATAGAAGGGCTTCCAGTGGGAATAGAGGGGGGTTTGTTGTTGTTGTTTTGTTTTTAAAGATCTTATTTATTTATTTATTTGAGGGAGAGAGAGAGAGCATGAGCAAGGAGGAGGGGCAGAGGGAGAGAGAGAAACAGAGTCCCTGCTGAGCAGAAAGACCGATGCAGGGCTCCATCCTAGGACCCCAGGGTCATGACCTGAGCCCAAGGCAGATGCTTACAGGTTTTCAAAAAGAGACTCTGGGTCTCTTGCTGTGCATTTAGAAGTGAAGAGGACAGGTTTATACTAGGTTTTATGGCCCTAGACAACCCCAGGTCATGCTCTCTGCTGGGTTAAATCTTCCCAAAGGAAGAAAGCTTTCCACCTGAGTGGCCTTGGTGGGGCACTAACCTACCTCAGTGGCTTCCATATGTCCTCTGAGATTTCTGCAGGGACCATCCCATAGTCCAGAGTGGGGGGGGGCAGGTCCTCAGACCCATCACACTCTCCTGTCCTACACCTCAGTCTGTTTGATACGAGTCTCAAACAATGGGGCCTCCTTCTGGATTCAGGCTATCGGTTCGCCGACAGACATATCCGGGGGACGCCCGCTTCAGCGGATGTCCCAACCCAGCCTATTAACATAGAAAATTATGCCTGTGGCCATGAGCCTGTGCCAGCTCCTCTCACCTCCGTGCCCAGGCAGACACAGATTTCTCCTGAGCAGGAAAATTGACTTTGGCATCTCATTAACATTCACGGGTGAATTTGTTTTCTTTCTTTCTGTCTTTTTTTCTCTTTCTTTCTTTCTTTTTTTTTTTTTTGTGGTTCTTAGTTTAAAAAATGTGCAGAAGAGGTGAGATATTTTGCAAGTGGAAAAATACTGTAGACACTCTCACACACACACGCACACACACGCACACACACACAGAGTGCATCATAGGTGTTAAGGGATTCAGCACTGTGTCAGCTCAGCCCACCTGAGTCCAGACAGAGGGCTCCATATTTGAGGTCAAGAGCCAGCACAACTCTGTCTACACCAGCTGCAGCTGTAGGCTGGGAACTGGAAGGCAATCATGGTAGCCTGGGGCCCAGGTGTAGAGAAGCCCAGTCTGGGAGACCAGCTGTGTTCCTTCCTTGATGGCTGAAGGCACCCATCTTTATCAGCCACACCGCCGCGTCCTCTGGTCCTCATCTACTCTCCCTGGGTGCCTGCAGGATGAGACACCCTTCCCACGGATTTAACCATGACCTGCCAAACCCTGGTGGGAATCCCTGCCCTGCTCACCTCCCACCGCAAGCTCAGCGCAAGGAAGCATATTTCTTCCAAAGACTCAGAATCTTCCTTCTGCTCCTGTGTGTGTGGACTGCCTGTGTCAGTTTGACTGGACCACGGGCTGCCTGGATACGTGGAGAAACACGATTCTGGGCGTGTGGCTGGGAGGGTGTTTCTGGGTGAGAGGAGCAGTTGGATGGGTGGAGTCAGTAAAGGAGAGGACCTCCCCCCCAGGCAGGTGGGTCTCATCTAATCACGTGAGGGTCTGACTAGAGGAAAAGAAGGAGAAAGAAGGGGAAATTCTCTTTCTCCCGGACAGTGTGAAATGGGAAATCGGTGTCCTCCTCCTGTCATTGGACTGGCACTTACACCACGGACTGTCCTGCGTATCCAGCTTGCACATGGGAAATTGTGGGACTTCTCAACTTCCATAATTGCATGCACCAATTATTTATAATATCCATGTGTTTTTTTAAGATTTTATTTATTTATTTCTTTGACAGACAGAGATCACAAGTAGGCAGAGAGGCAGACAGAGAGGGAGGGGGAAGCAGGCTCCCCGCTGAGCAGAGAGCCCGATGTGGGGCTCGATCCCAGGACCCTGAGATCATGACCTGAGCCGAAGGCAGAGACTTAACCCACTCAGCCCCCCAGGTGCTCAATATCTATGTATTTATGTCTGTCTGTCTGTATGTATGTATGTATGCATGTATGTATATAACTATCTATCATTTATCCATCCATGCATCCGTCCACCATATCTATCCAACCATCTATCTACTTACCTATCTATCCATGCACCTATCCATCCATCCATCCATCCATTCTCTACCAATTGATCAATCCATCCATCCCTGTATCTATCTATCCTGTCTCCATCCATCCATCCAATTCATCCATCTATCTTATCTATCTATCTATCTATCCATCTGTTCAAACATACATACATATCCGTGTATCGAACTATCTGTCCTCTATCTACCCATGCATCCATGTTTTTATCTATCCATCCACCATATCTATCTATCCATCCATCCATCCAGCTCTCTATACATCCATATATGCATCCATCTGTCCATCTATCTTATCTATCATCTATCTATCCATCATATCTATCCATCCATTCATACATGCATACGTCTATCCGTCCATCTATCCGTCCGTCTGCCGTCCATCCATCCATCCATCATCACATTTATGCATCTGTTCATATATACATACATATCTCCATCTATTGAATTATCTCTCTTCTATCCACCCGTCCGTCATGCCTATATCCATCCACACATCCATCCGTCCATCCATCCAACCATCCATCCACACATCCACATACCCATCCATCCATCATATCTCTCCGTCCATCCATCCATCCATCCACACATCCATCCATCCATCCATCCATTCATCCATCATCACATTTATCCATCTGTTCATATATACATACATATATCCATCTATTGAGCTATCTGTCCTCTATCCATCCATCATGCCTATATCCATCCACACATCCATCCATCCATCCGTCCATCCACACATCAATCTATCCATCCATCCACCTGTCCATCCATCCATCCATCCATCCATCCATCCATCCATCCATCTGTCCATCCACACATCCATCCATCCATCCATCCATCTGCTCATACACACGTACAGATGTCTGTCTATCTATTGAACTACCTATCCTCAACCCATCCACCATGCATGCCTCCCTCCATCTATCTTATCTATTATCTGTCATCTATCCATCCATCCCTACATACATACGCATACACACGTGGGCTGTGCTTTACATCTAAAATGACACAGTTGAACCATGGGCATCGCATCCCCTAGTTCCGATGCAGTCCCAGGGGGCTGAAATTTACACTCCCGTAGGAACACACGGAGATGAATCCCTACAGATGCCAATAATCTCTTTTACCCTCTGTTTGTTTGCTCAGCACAAAGCACACTGTCTGTGCTGCATTGATTTGTTTTTTTTTTTTTTTTTTCATTTTGAGTTATTTTGTGCCAGGCAGCCGGTTACACCCAAGTTGTCCAAAGTGACCTGCATGAGGCTGGCCTTCGTTTCCCGGATGGGAGAATATTCAGGATGTCTGGTCCCTGTATCCCAGAAGGGAACTAGATCTCTGTGCAAGGAGGTGGGTGGGGAAGCTAAGAGCGGAGTCAGGATCTCTGCTGCACGTCCAGAGCTCCCCGCTGAGCCACGACGTGCTGCTCCTTCCCTTCCTGCCCTGCTTTTCCAGGCACCTGTTCACCCCGTTCAATCCATCCCAGAACTCCAACCCCCCCCACCCCCGCCACCGGCTCTTGAAGTGTAATCTGGCTTGTACATCCCAGATAGCTGCTAATAAGCATTCACTCTGGAAGCCGGGCACATTTCTTATGAGTCACAGTTTTGAATTATTTACTACGTCGCTTAATTAGAACTGAGGGATGATCCTCTGGATGGATTCCGACGTGTGCATCTCAGAGTCAGCGAACCCGGAGCTGGAGGGGATGCGTGTCTGTCTGGCAGCGGGAGCAGCCTACACACATTTTGCTCCCTTAGCACCCTGAAGCCGGCTGCCTGGCAGCCGCGTGGAAATGGGGGCAGCCAGGTGTGTTTGGGGGCACTGACCGATTCCTTTTCATTATTTTATGGCTGAGAAACCACCCAGAGCCGGATGCACGTTTCCTCGGGTTTTCTCTGCTTGGTGTTGAGCTGCGTTCCTTAGGGTTCATTGACAGGTTTTGAACTGCGTTCCTTAGGGTTCATTGGCAGGTGTGCCTCCCTGATGATGGACGTCTTATCGTGTTTTTCACATAAAAGTCTCCTTGTCCCCCCTCCTATTGGGGGTTTTACTGTCTAACTTCTGCAGGTGTCATATAGTCCACGTGTCTGTGGCTTCATGGGGCCGCAAGAATGTTCGCAAATGAATATCCCCAAATGGGTGTATGTATTTATTTTTCTCATCGGCCTCACTGAGCAGCTGTAATCACCTTGTCTTAATGAGACAAGGAGCTTAATCCTCCATTCCAGGGAGTATCAACGAAAATCGACCCATGGGAACACGTCAGTGCGTAGATGTCTGTTTTCGGCATACTTCCCTATTTCTTGAAAAATTGTATTTATTTATTTGACAGGGAGTGAGCACCAGCAGTAGGTAGAGGGAGAAGCTCTGAGCAGAGAGCCCCATGTGGGACTCGATCCCAGGACCCTGGGATCATGACCTGAGCGGAAGGCAGAGGCTTAGCCAACAAAGCCCCCCAGGTGCCCCCACCCTTCCCTATTTTAAACATTCAAAAAATAAACTACGAACCATGTTTCTAACTCATGGCCTCACTTCATCTTCAACCTAGCTTTTACGACACATGTGTAATAGTTGATTCAAAATTTTATCAGGCGTAAATACATTAGCCACGAGGCATCCGTCCTTCTAACCTTGAAAAAAAAATTTTTTTTTGGAATCAAAATGGCACTTTTATTCCAAATGTTTGTCCAAATCCATTTATTTTTAGCTGGAAGATTCTTGGTGACCAAAAAAAAAAAAAAAAAATTCTTTTTTGGAAATAATCCAATGCTTGTACATAGTACAGAAGCTCTGTTTCAGCTTGATAAGGCATTCAGGTGTTTGCAAAACATTTCCCTCCCTTCGGTGATGGGAAAACTGGCAACGGTCCTGGCACGCCGTTTTCACACACAGAAATTTTTTCAGTGAAAAGCTGCCTGGATGGAGCCTCCAGTTTGAGATTCTCACGCGTCTCCTTACAGGGCTGGGCTGGTCCTTGGCAAATGCTGTGCCAAGATATTGGGATTCTGTGCAAAGCTGATGGTGTGTCCTACGTGGTTGGGTAAGCTGCTTCTTATTTAGGGATATATATATATATACACACACATATATATGTGTGTTCAGAAAGAATATATATATGTGTGTGTGTATATATATATATATATATACTTTCTGAACAATTTTTCATTATTTTAATAAGTTGCATTTTGCTTAACCTCTTTCTACCACACTGAACTCCGTTAGACCCAGACGACCCTATGACTCTCTGGCAACATTCCCAGATCCTGGGGATCTTGGAGACTCTTCCCAGTTGGCACATCGGGGCCTGGCTTCTTTCCTTCCCCTCTTTCTCCCTTCTGTCCTTTCTTCACCGAGAACATTTTTCTAGGTACATAGGGTAGTTGAAAGGCTGGAGCTTTTGTCTGTGCAAACAAAGACCTCTGGCTCTTTGAGCAGAGGAGAGATGCTATAGGCATCACATGCAAACCCAGCGTCTCTTCTCAGCCCCAGGTAAACACACAGACCAAGCAGGAGACTCCATTAGGTGATGCCAGAGCACCCGGCCATTCCATTTGGTGCAGAGCTCAGGGTGCCGTGCCCCGTGCAAAGACGTGCTCATTTATCAGAAGCTTTCTGGCACTACTCATGATACACGGAGGACATGGGACCAAGCACTTGGGTTTTGGAAAAGGCTCAGCTACTGAAGCCAGAAAATGCATTGATCTGATTGGATGAAAAGCTCATTCTTTAGATACCCATGCCTCGTGGCAGATGGAATCCTGTTCATTCATGGACACTAAATACATTTGTTCCAGAGCCACCAAGCAAGTGCAGATGTCACCCCCTCAGCTTCTATGGGACCCCCAGTATTGCAGACTCCCTAGGATGTCCTTTGTGTTGAGTGAGAAGATGCAAAGTGTCACGGTTGCATTACGTGTGAACCCCAACATCAAAGACTCTCTTGGATGCCCATTGCGTTGAGTGAGAAGGTGCAGAATGCCATAGTTCCTTTACGAGATGCAACCCCCAGTATCACAGACTCCCAAGATGTCCTTTGGGTTGAGTGAGAAGGTGAAGACTATCATGGTTGCATTAGATGTGAACCCCAACATCATAGATTCCCTTGGATGCCCGTTGGGTTGAGTTGCAGATTGTCACAGTTACATCAAGATAGGTGAGGGACAAAGTGTGAACAGGACAGACTCCCTGGGCTGGACAGAGCTCCCACCTGGCATGGCACAGAGGTGCCCTCCAGTGTTGCTAGCGCCATGTAAGCACAAGTAAATCAGTCCCCATGTTGTATCCAGGGGCCACCTGTGTGTGCAGACTACAGTCAGAATACGGGAAGGAGGTTTGACGTTGTCTGGAAAAATTCCATGAGACTGAAGAGGTGGTGGCCTGTGAGCATCTCCAAGGCATATTTCAGAGTCTGTATGGCTAACTTGCACCAAAAATGTCACAGGACTGAGAGCTGGCATGTCACTTGTGTCCAGTCTCATCATAAAGTCACAGACAAGCTTCATCCACACCTGTCCGCGTGCATTGGCTTTTGGCTCCCACACGCGCTTTTCCCTTGTAATGCGTATTCTCCTTGGAGGAAAATGTGTCATTCCTAGTCTATAACCTGTATATCTGGTCAGCCAGACTAATAAGCTAATTATGGGAGAAAATTGTGTCAAGGGAGAAATTGCATTGAGCTGTAAAGGCATACAAAAGCTTTGTGCAAGATAGAAAAAAATAAAAAGAATGGGACTTACTTTGATATGGGGATTCACTGACTCTCCGAGATTATATAAAAATGGATTCCGTGACTCTCCAAGATTGTCTAGAAATTAATTCGGAGATGCAATACTGCTTCCATAGTTCTAAGAAACACGGGTTATGTATGTTAGAAGGAGTCATGCTTAAGCACGCAAGTAGGATGTTTTTAAAAGCGAGGGCTGTTTATTAATATTTTCATGTGTATTTGTTTGATAATGGCCATGTGAAATTTTGCAAATAAAAACACGTCTCTATAGAAGCCAGGGCTAAGAGTCTTGTTGACCTCAGGGGGCTGTAGATCAGGTAAGGTTCACGGTCTACGGAAAGAACCATTCATGTGATTCCAATGAGCACTGAATTTACTTTCTACCTTCAAGGAGCATTGAGTTCACACGCTTTCCATTGTGAATTACCGGATTATGCTCCATTACTGACTTTGGTGTTTTCCAAATGCTGTTGAGCAATTCCTTCTAACACGAGTCACCCAGGGAGCTAATTGCAGTATGAGCGGCGAGTAACAAAGGTGACTCCTTCTACGGACCAACGGTTCTACAGACCAAAATATGTAACAAACACAAGTCTACAAGAGGTGAACTCTTCATTTCAGCAAAAAGTCTCCTTTTTTAAAAATGTATTTGCTAAAATGCAATGAAATTTTCCCTGAGGAAGGGATACTATGGTACCACTCTTGGCTTTCCCCAAGGTACTTGACTACAGAATACTTTCTTGCCTTGGGTCATGTTATTAACGTCTCAATCTGATTGGATCCCAGAGACTAAAATCATTAAAATCCTTAGCTTGTTACCTGGTAGACTAATAATACTCCTCATACTGTTGAGTACATACTAATTGGGAAAGAGTAGAATGCGTTTCCTAAGGCAGCTACCAGTGCAATGCACCGACATCATGTGCCCTAGAGTCGAAGATAGACATACATACATATCTGTGCATCCTAAATATATATATGAATTTTTCATGAGCTAAAATCTCCTGTTATCAGAGTATTTTTCCTGAAGTATTTGTTTTCTTTCATTCTTCCAAGAAAAGTCTCTTACATCTACAGCAAAGACTTTATGACTTTCCCGAAGACCTGTGTGTGCCCAGAATACTTAAGAACATGCTGTGAGGTTTGTACTCAGTGTTTATACGCATGGGGCTGAAATCCAGCAGAGTTCCAGGAAAAGTCTGGACACACAGCCTGGAGCCTTTTGATGAAAATGTGTGCTATGGGAAGTCCCTACGAGAAAGAGCATGACTCTTCCTTAAGACACTTTTGATCGTTGAATTTAAAGGACAATGAAAACAAGAGGTCGAGAAGGTTCTTTTGAATTCATGTGCAGGTCCTAGAAATTATGCATGCGATACACCTGTTCCTATAGTTTCCCCTCTGAGCCAGACTATTTCTGGAAGATATGCAGGTGACCCGTAGCACCTGGAAAACCCGTAGCACCTCCGTCATTGGGAGAAATTAAATTTAGGAATGCGTGACATGCTCTGAAAATCACAGGCTTCAGCCAAGGAAAACGTCTAATAATTAATTTTCAAATCATTTTGCTTGTCAGGGCATATCTCCAATTTCAATTAATAGGGGACTGGAGCAATTTCACCTCTCTGTGAAATTGTCTAAGAAGTTTCGGGAAAACGATGAGCATTTTCCAGGAACTGGACAAATTCACCAGAGTCTGCGAATGAGTTTGGAGTCTACCATTGAGGTTCCCTTGACCTGCCCCTGACCAAGGAACCCTGGAGGAACGTTAGGGACATTGTCTACTGCTTTTTGAAGGATAAAAACCATGCTGATCAGTTCTTGGGCCTCATAGCTCCAAGTGAGACCCCTGCACCAGCAGAGCCAGCGTTGTCTGGGAGCTGGTTAGAAACACAGCATCTTGGTCCTGCCCAGACCTGTTCAAGCGGACTCTGTGGTTAACAAATCGGGGGGGGGGGGGGGGGGGGGCGGGATTTGCATGCACGTTATGACCTGGAAAGGGGCCCCTAGAATGATATTTGTTCTTCTATGTTAAAGTTTAATTATGGCTGCTGAAACAAATGATCACTAACTTTATGGCTTAAGTCAAAACTTGCAAATCAGGACATGAATGTGTTTGGGGACATTAGTCTGCTTGCCATGGGGGGATTGGGACATGGATGTCTTTGGGGACATTATTCTGTCTACCACACAGGAGTTAAAACATGGACGTCTTGGGGGACATTTTTCTATCTCCCATGTGGGGAACAGGACATGGACGTCTTTGGAGGCTATCGGTCTTCCTACCACATAAGGGGAGAACATTGAGTTACCAACAAGGGGACAAAGGAGCTCTTGCCCCTCAAAATTTAGAATAGGTATTCCAGAAAATCAGAAGTGTGTTCTGGACTCGTCATGGTTGAGAATTGCCCTGGCCCAGCCTGGATGGCTCAGTTGGTTAAGCGTCCTACTCTTGGTTTTGGCTCATGTCATGATGTCAACGTTGTGACACTGAGCCCAGCGCTGGGATCCATGCTCAGCCCAGAGTCTGCTCAAGATTCTCTCTCTTGCTCTGCCCCTTCCCCTGCTGTCTCTCTCAGATAAATACGTAAATGAGATCTTGAAAAAAACAATTCCAGTAGCTTGACCAACTCATTGGTCTTGTAAGCCTTATGGACTCTGAGCCACAATGCTTGCCGGGGGGACATGGGGACACTTCCTTGCCTAGAAAACAAGATTAATGGGGTAGTCAGATGAAGAGCCCTATGTGGGCAGCTGTGAAGTGTCAGGCAAACGCAGCATGTCTTGACCTCACAAAATAATAAACACAAACTAGCCAACGCAATAGGAAACCAGTTTGGGATGGAGCATCTTCCCCAAAGCTGTGTGGTGCTAAGCTATGTTACAACCTGGATCTTTGGAAGACTGTCCTATATTCTTTGCCTAAAACTTAACGCTTTCTAGTAGAATCATTGCTCAACCGCTGAACATTGCTTCTTTGCATCTGCAAGCTTCAGCAGGAACGGTCAGCTCTTTTTGAGTTCACCGGAAACTCAGGGACAGAGAAGGATGATGCATTCTCGACCGGTTCCCTGGAGCAAAGCCTTTACACAATACGGGTCATTATTTGTGAGAACAGGCAGCAGAAAGCATGTGGGTCTCCTTAATTAACCCAAGAGATGGGGTTGGAAGGTGGGAAAGCCACTTGCCTGACCCACAGTATGAAACGCACATGGCCAGGCAATGCATCACAGAGAAGACAAAGTGATCGTCCCAGACAGATCACTCCAACGCATGACCATTCCCAGAAGTCACCAACGGTTACTCCTGTGCAATCTTACTGCCTTCTTCTCTGTGTCTGTGTGTAGTGCGTCCCTGACCTAGATCAAACCAGGGGAAAATAGTGACAAAATGGGGCTTAGTAAATCCTGGAAGGAAAGGGAACTTTAAGGAAAAACAAATCAGTGCTAAGTGATGTCTTACATACAGAGCGCACAAAGATAAAAAGGGAATTTTAAAAATTCCATTAAATTTTAAAAAACGAGTCTCGCGGAGCCGATTGTTTTTAGAGCCCGTTGTGGAAAGAAGCAGAGTCTGTGTGAGATGTTCCCTGCGGAGTTCTGCGGACGCTATCCAGAGCTGGATTCTGCACAGAGCAAAGGGCATTTGCCCAGAGGCCCAGAGGGCTCTGGACGTGGCTTTAAACAGCAAAAGTCTGGAGGTGGTTGCTTGCCAACGCGAGTCGGTGGTGCTGGAATTCTCCATTGTCTAGACGCTAATAAGGCCACCTTTCACTGTGTTTCTTGCCTCTGTCCACCTCAGTGGTGTGGAATAATTGATTTAATCCAGGATAACTGGTTGTTTGAACGGATGTAGCAAACCATGGTGGAGACTTTAAAAACAAAGATGTAAAAAAGTAAAAATAAGAGCAAAGATATGATCAAATAAAGATAAACAAGGAAAAGAAAAATGAAAGGCATGACGTCTTCCAGGCATTAGGAAATGAGCGACATTTCAAATATAAAGGATCCCAGACTCGTTCAGACGTTTGTCTACAGGGGAGCATAAAGAGGATTCTTCTGCTTTCCGGACTTCTAGAATAGAATGCGCTCAGTTGTTGGGGGCTGGGCCGAGAATGTTCCCCACTGTCTTGTCAGTGAGCAACATTCAGCATTGCGACCTGCCGTTTCCAATTTCCCGAACCATCAGGAGAATATAATCCCTCTCTTTAGTGTTATTTATGAACCATCATTTTTGAACCAATTATACGTGGCCAGAATTTAATCTCTTGTGTATAAAGTCATGGAAGCTCTTTGGAATCTGTCTCTGGAACACATAGTTAAGCAAGAGAGCTGTAAAGGGCTGAATACATATTGTGCAAAATATGTTTTTTTCATTTCTTTGCATCCAGAGCTTGGCTCTCTCTCCGGGGGAATATGATTCTCCTCCATGCAACGGGGAACACGGGTCTCTGCCAACCAAGTTGTTCTCTCCCTTTTGGGTTTACTCCTTGGTGAAAAGAAGAATACACCCATAAATTGTCTGCAGAATGATTCAGACTAAGCCAATTCATTCACTCGTAGGTGCATTTATTGTTTAATGAGTACTGATTCCCCAAGGTATGACAGGTGTTGAGGTAGGTCTCAATATACATGGGTATTAATGTTTGATTTCAGGAAGTAAAGGATGGTTGGATGGATGGTTGGATGGATGGATGGATTGATGGATGATGGATGGATGGATGGTTGGATGGATGGATGGATTGATGGATGATGGATGAATGGATGGATGGATGGATGGTTGGATGGATGGATGGTTGGATGGATGGTTGGATGGATGGATGGTTGGATGGATGGATGGTTGGATGGATGGTTGGATGGATGGATGGATGGATGGATGGATTGGTGCATGGACACATTGGTGGTGGGTGCATGGATTGGTGGGTACACAGATGAATGAATGGATGACTGGATGTTTGGATAGATAGTTGGGTAAGTAGATGAGTGGGTAGATGGATAGATAAAAGATTCTCAACTTCCTGGCTTGCTTCCCATCTCTTTCCATCCCTCAGGGTATTTGCTGGTCCCATCCAGAGGTTAGGAGTAGGTATGCTGTTGCAAGAGCCCCAAGTACTGGCTGCATTATCTTAGGCACACAATTCAACCACTGTGCTCCTCCATAGTGCCTATCGCATACGATTGTCCTGGAGATCTTGTGAGCAAGTCTGAGCCTAGATAGCCTCGTGAGAGCTCAGGACACGATACCATGATGGACTGTGATCATTAAATGTGTCCCCTCAAAGGTACCAGAGGACACAACTCTTGAGCGGCTCAAAAGCAGAGACCGTCGTCTTCCAACTGAAAACTCTATACATTCGCATATAGTTTTAAACGAAATGATTCCAGATTCGTACTGACATCTCATCCACGATGAGACACTGGATCCCACAGGTCCCTGGAAACATAAGACACGTGCACACACACATACACACACACAGAAAGTGCACATGTCCGTCAAAATGGGAAGATGAATGCCCATGTGCCAAACACAAGAGCTATGAGCGGTCCCCACTCATGCTGGTGAACAAAACCAACTAAAAAGCAAGAGAGAATGTCACGAGGGTTAAAACATGGGTCCGGCAGCGGGACACACCTGAGTTTGAATCACGCCTGCTTCTAGCTTGTGCTTCCCCAGGCCAACCACCTTCCATTCATAAAAGATCAAGAGCTTCCCTTCCTCCCTCCCTCGCAGGGATGAGAAGGAGGCCATGAGTTCTCGTCTGTCCCGGCAGCCCCGTTCTACCGTGTTGATGATATATTTTTTTAGGTATTTTTGTCTTACAACAGAGTCTGTGCTACATGGAAATGCTTGTTCTAGATTAATGTCTTGCTTGACTCTCTTCGAATCGATTCTGGAAACTGGATCCTTCCTCCTCCTCATTTGTAAAGTTAAGCGAGGAACGTGTTGGTGTGTTTTCTCTTAGCTTCTCCCAGAACACTAAGCTTTTACATGGACGAATGCTCTTGATCCTAAACATTTTTCTCCCAATTACCAATACAGGCACTAGACACTTACCCAAAATCACCTTCATGCTTTGTTTTAACCTTCATCATTTCTACAATTTTTGGCAAGTGCACGGAGTCTCCGGTAGCCAAGCATTTCCGTGTTAATCTCAGAGTTAACGGCCTTCCCACCCTATCACCGCTTGCCATAGCAAAGACAACTTCAACCTCTGATCGAGTCTTTTCCATTTAGAAAGAGATTTCAGATTTTTAGACAAGGTCTGAGATCCTTTCTTTCTTTCTCTCTCTCTTTTTTAACGTAAGGTTTCAGAGAGGAGTGTAAGTGCTTATCTTGTTAGCTAGCATGCCTGGGTAAACTTACAGCCCATGACTTAATGAGACAATCCTGCCCTCCTGATTCAACAAGGTCAAACAACTATTTTTCCTAACTGGGTTCCTTGGTGAACTGAAAACGTGCGGAACAACGGTCGAGAATTTACACCGGGCTGTAGTCATTAAAGACATTCTGTGTTTATTCACAGACTATCTCAATGGCCCCTTGCAGGAAGAATCATATTATTTTTATCATCGTGTTTTTAAAAAATATATTTTCAATTGAAATTCAATTAACATATGGTGTATTGTTAGTTTCGGAGATAGAGTTTAGTGATTCATCTGGTGCCTCTCACGCTTGATGCTCTTTTCGTCAAGGGCCCTCCTTAATGCCCGTCACCCAATTACCAACCACCCCCCCCACTCATCTGTCTTCGTGTTTTAAATTGGGCACCCCAAGGTAGTCCATTGATGAGCTGCCCAAAGTTGGGTGTAAGCCAGTGAACCCTGATTCTATACCATGCTCTTAGCTAGGACTCCATGACCCATGGGATAGTCCCGCCATCTCCCAAGTTGTGGAAATTAGGGGAGCCTGATTTGCATAATGGTGATGACACGTAGGATACCACTCCGAATTCTCCACATTCAAGCTTCCCAGGGGTCATAGTACAGAGCACCTCCAAAAACATGGCGAAGGGGCTGGCTCTGTCAAGACTGCATCTCTCCTAAAGCTTGGGCGCTCTGTCCCTGACAACCCTGTATGTGGTCACCAAGGCAGCCACTTCTTGACGATGTCACCCGTTGCCTTCAATGAGCCGTCCTCCATGATTCTGAAGCCTTCTTCCAAAAGGAACATGGTGCCCCCTCCCAACAGCCCCTTCCAACCCTGGATCCTTTCGTTGGGGATGAGTGGAGACACAGAAGGTTTCCCTTACCCCAGCTTTCCGCCATATTGTCCTTCTTTGGATTAATGGTAAAATAAATGCATTCTTAGGACAAGAATTATTGTTTTTTTTTTTTTTTTCTTTCACCCAATTGAAATGGCACTTCCTTTTCAGGTCCATTCATTCGTCCTAGGGTACCATCCTGGATTGAGGTGAGAACCTACTTTGCATGTTATGGGGCAGGGGGTGTGTGCCCTAGAGGGGCAGCTCAGGAATCAGGCACATGCCCAGTGAAAACTGAGAGCGGTGGACCTGGGCATTTCTGCAGGGCAGGGAACGCCAGGGTCTTCCTGAACCCTCCAGAGATATGGAGAAACCAGACCTCATTTAGGAAAATGACCTCAGACGAGCGCTGGTGTTAAAATCCTAACCAAGCGCTTGCCGTTGCTTTTTCGTCGTGGTTGTTTTCAGAGAAGCAACAGCCTTTCACACCTATCCAAAGCATCTGAGAGGTGTCTCATTCTGCAAAGCACACAGAGACCAGACGATGCCGACCTCATGTGATAAACACCTCCCTGTCCATGCCCCGGCTGCAGGGACAGCAAATTCTCGGCACCTCTTCAGCGCGACGGTGGTGTTGGTGAGCAAGGCCGCCAGGGCTCCGCGACCACACCGTGAGACCAAAGATCCCCACCGACGCCGTGCGGTTTCAAAAATATTTTATTTTCTGGAATAGCCATCATGTCTCAGCTTGGTGTTGGCTGCCTCTCTCCACGTGGGGAGGCAGAAGCTATGACGGGACAACACACAGAGGCATCATACAACACACCTGCAAGACAGAATGACGGTAGCGTTGGAGGAGGGTGTATAAAAAGCTCACCAGGGTGCATACGGACAGGACGGGGGGAGGGTGGGCATTGCCGGGTTGCACACCAGCGAGTACATTCATGGAGACGTACACGCCCCGCGAGGCAGGGCCCACCTGAATTGTCGATCGTGTTTCCCTCAGGTCTGAAACGAAGCAGAGGAAAAAGAGCTCAAAGTCCTTCGTGGTGATCCGGACTAAGGCAACCCAACGCTTGCCCCGGGTCGCCATTCACAAAGTGCCTGATGCGTTGCGGAGAGTCCAAATGTAACTAATGCTAGGTGTGTTTCTAGAATGGTCCAGAACTCTCTTATTCCGCGTGCAAAGTCTCCAGTCTGTGTCTTACGGCGTTCTTCATTCCTTCCAGAGCATGGTTTCTACTCCTGGCAACAGACTGACAAAAATATTTGTCAACAAGGAGGAATGGGGACTTCCTTGGGTCTCTTCCTTGGAGCATTTGCTCTGCGCACCGGAGGAGGCCAGAGAGCCCTGGACGCAGTCCGTGTCCCTTTCTTTTAACAGTATGGATTGCTTCTGAGATGACAAGGGTCAGGCCCCCGCTGCGCCTACCTTATTGGTGGTATAATCTGAAGCCGACTGTCCTCTGAAAGTCTCAAGCCGGGAATAAGAGGAGACACTTCCGATGGGCTACCCTACGGGCGTGGGAGCCCCTGTGAGTTACGACTAGGCACAAGGGGAAGGCTGATGAGAACCTCACAACGGAGTGGGCCAGGCGGTGGGCAGGGATTGCTGGATGGGACCACAGGGGTGGATGGAGGTTACAGATGTCAGCATTGGCCCCGGAGGAGACACTGCCCGTGAGTCCTGACCGCCTGGTAATGGCTTGGCAAGACGAGTGACAGGGGGATGGCCTTCATCCTCGTCGGTGGTCACCGCACCCTTCACCCCCACAGTGCAGCTGGGACGGCATGCAGGCTGGCAGTCTCCAGAAAAGGGCCGAGAAGTGACCTCCAGGGATCCACCCCTCTACACTGGAGTCCTGGCCTGCCGGTGGCCCACGATGGAGATGTTCTCATAACCTCTTAGCTCGCACCTGGAGAACAGGTGAACAAAGGCTCCACCGCCACCAGAGCTCTCCGTCCCTTCAGGGGCCCTAAGTAGGGTCAAAAGAGAAAGAAAGAAAACAGAAGTGTCAGGGGAGAAGTAGTGAGTTCCCAAAACATGCTCAAATCAAAGAAACTGGGGCTCCCTGGAGAAGGAGCTAATTCCAAGAGTAGGGCTTGGAAGACGCAGACTTTGCCTGGAACCTCTTGTAGTGCTAGAAAGCAAGGAGATGCTCAAAACCCAAAATGTTTGCGGACTTCTCAAACGGAGACGCAGAAGCCAGCCTGAAAGAGACCCCAGTGGCCAACATTGGACCATTTTGAGACTGAAAATGAAATGCCACTGGGTTGTAACCCAACATGTAAAATAAAGAGCCACAGGAGTCCGTCCTGATGTAAATCCGTGATTGCATATATTGATAAATGAGCGAGACCCATGTCCCACGCAAAAGGATTCCAAGTAATTTATAAAGAGACGCTACCCTCAAGAAGGTAAATTCTTACTCCTTAAGTGTAGACTGGACACAATGACTTCCTTCCAAAAGATATGGGAAGAGGGAGAGAAGTTGGATCAATACCCTCAGCCAGGTGACCATGACCAATACCCCTCGTGGTAAGTCATGTGGATAGTAGGCACCTTGGATAAAAAGTGCTGAAAATGGCATTTCATCCTTGTGTCCTTCCTCTCAAAAAACCAAGCACCCAGTATGTTTATGGCAAAAACAGCATGCCAGTCCCCCAAGAAGACATCCTACAAAATGCCTGACCAGTCCTCCTCAAACCTATGTAGGTCATCCAGAACAAGGAATCTGAGAACTTCCTTGAGAAACTGCCTGAAAAATGTCACAACCAAGAGGAACCTAAGGAGACATGAGAAGTAAAGAAATATAGTGTCCCGGGACAGATAAAGGGCGTTAGGAAGAAGTAGTGATATCCAGATAGTTTGGAATTTACTTTAACAAAAATGGCAGGAGGAGGCTTGACATGGGTCTTTAGATAAAAAATTTCCATTCATGGATCATTTCTCTTCTGCATAAGGCTGAACCAAGTGGAACCAGGATCCAGCCATCTGGAATGTCTGAAGCTTTGGGGAGACATTCCGTGCAGCATAACAGGGCCCTCCGGGTCCCTACTCCTGTCAGGTCACCCAAAAAGCCAAGTATCCATGAAACAAGCAGATCCCTCGGTCATGTGTAAACCCATTCAGGTTGTATGGGCATGCCCCCTAACCCGGAACAGTTTTGGTCAATAATACCACATGACGAAAGCAACCAGATGGTCGATAATGTTCTCTGAGGACACTTGGCCAGGTGGACAGCTGCCTCCACTTTCACCCCTGCCGACCACCAGGCCCTCCACTTTTGGCAGAAAGTGGCACTAATTCTGATCATGGGGGACCAAGCAAGACCCAGTGCCTGGGTGTCTCCTCCCTGTTCCAGGTGGCGTTACCTTGGGCATGATGATGAGATCTCAGTCGCTTCTGAGACTATAGACTGCAGACCTTCCTTCTCTGGGGCATGGAGTGTGTGTGTGTGTGTACTCTTTCCTTGCCCTTCAGAGCTCACTCAAGGGTGATGTCCCCAGAGAAACCTCTCTGCCACTTCCCACCCCAGTCCTACTTGGGTTCCAAGGCCATGTTTCTGAAGCACAGAGACTGAGCCGGCTGCCTACCAGGTGTTCCGTGGCATCCTGCCCAGACTTCTGTTCCACCATGGATCAAAATGTACCACTGTTATCAAATAACCTTGCCATCTCCCCAACCGGGAATTGACACTCAGACAGTAGAAGCCACATCTGGCAAATAACTCCTGGAATATGGAAGGAGCTCAGGAAAGGTTTAAGGGACTACTATAGGGTGAATTGTGTCCCCCCTCAAAAATGCCCATGTTGAAGCCCTAAGCCCTAGGATTTCAGAATGGAACCGTACGGGGATACGTGGTCTTTGAAGAGGGGGTTAAGGTAAAATGAGGTCACCAGGCATAGATCGTAATCCAATAAGACTGGGGTCCTTAGAAGAAGAGGACTTGAGGACACAGACACAGACAGAGGGAGGATCGTGTGAGGACACAGGGAGAAGACAGCATCTACACACCAAAAACAGAAGCTTCAGCAGAAACCAGCCTTGGCCCCACCTGGATCACAGACTTCCAGCCACAATAAACAATAAATGCTTAAGCTACCTAGTCTACGGTACTTTAATGATGACATCTCTAGCAGACTCACACATGATTGACCTGAATAGCATATAAAGCAAAATTCGAGCTCTACTATCCGGTATGGTAGCCACTAGCCATGAGATTACCAGCATTTAAATCAACACAATGATAAAACCGAAGCCCTCAGTGAATGTAGGTACCTCCACGTGCTTGGTAGCCCCATGTGGCTGGTGGCTCCCATATCAGACAGAGGAGGTCTAGAGATTTCTCCCTCATCATCCATCCTATTCTTGACTGGGTTCCTCTTCTCTGACTCTAAAGGAAGCACTGCTTATCTCCTCTGCCTTTGTGAATCTGCAGTCTTCTCCCAGCTGTCCCCAGATGGAGGACCTCGGATGGTTGTCTTGTCCCTGGTGGGGCTATGTAACCAAGTGGGTCCACATTGTGGTCCATGTGAGGAAGGAAGACCACATCCATGAAGTCCTATCCATGTGTAGGCCACCACCTAGAGCTCACCACATCTCCTGTGAGCATGTAAACCTTTGCCCCCCAGACTCTGGGAGAGTGGGACCAAGACAAAGGTGCTTCTTATAACAGTAGCCACTGATCACCACTAGATCTGTGGGTAGCTGTCCTGGATCACCACTTTGCTACCAGAAATGTTTTTCTAGCTACTGTTTTGCTTTTGCTCATTTTTCCCCACTTTGAAGGACCATTTAGTTTCCTGGACGCTTTCCTGGTCAAGGGTTGACTCTTCCAACACATCACGATTTGGAACCTGCAACTTTGCCAGAAATAGCGTTGTTATAGGATTAATTCAATGGAAGTCCTCAGAATGTGGTGTTACATAATTCTGCCCTCCCCCCAAAGACAGGAGGTCCTAATTCCTGGAACCTGTCAGTGTGGCCTTACGTGGCAAGGGCGGTATACTACAGATGGAGCAAAGGATGCGAGATGGGCACGGGATCCTGGGGTGTCCAGGTGGTCCCAATGTCCCAGCCGGGGTCCTTCTCGGAGGGAGGCAAGAGCATCAGAGGAAGGAGAGATGGTGTGGTCACCATCCAAAGGCTGGAAGAGGCAAGGAAGGATCTTCTCTTAGAACCTCCACAAAGAATGAGTGCTGCCAGCACCTTGATTTTACTCCCAGAAGACTGTCTTTGGGATGCTGGCCTGCAAAAGCACAAGAGAATAAAGTTTTAGGGTGCTACATTTGTGATGACAGGTCATGAGAACCACGGGAGGCAAACGCAGATGTCATTGTATCCGAGGCAGGCCCAGAGTCTGGGGTTGCCTGTACCATCTGGCAGGGCAGCATGACATCATGATGGTCCACAGAATGACCAGATCTGCGTCATGCCTCTTTTTTAAAAAATGTTTTAATCATTCAGCTCTGTTCTGACCTCTTTGTCTCAAATCCACCATCCCAGAATTGGAGCAGCCTCTCAGATTGGGGCAAGATCCGTTTCCTGAGAACATCTGGGTTGTATATGGGCAGGGGGCTCCCCCATGCCCTGTCCACCTGTGACTGTGCTCATTCCAATCTGTAAGCCCCAGACCAGCCACAATAACACGACTTGATTTCCCACGGCTCCAAGTGCCTGGAGCAGGTGGCCACAGCTCCTCATTTCCAGGTCTACCATTTCCTCCAAACGGGGTGTTTTCATCGATTTCCTTTCTCCGTGAAACATCTCAAGGCGTTTTCGCATAGGGACCCATAGTTCTCGGGTAACTGTCAGATAACACTCAATAGGAATGTTTAATGTGTGGGACACCTCGGTGGATGAGTCAGTGAAGTGTCTGTCTTCGGTTCAGGTCATGATCTCAGAGTCCTGGGATCAGGTCCCGCATGGGGCTCCCTGCTCAGCAGAGAGTCTGCTTCTCCCTCCGCCTTCTGCCTCTCCGCTGCTTGTGTTTGTGTTGCCTTGCTCGGTCAAATAAATAAATAATCTTTTAAAAAATGTTTAATGTGATACCCATCCCTTTGACTTACATGCGAATTTTATTATGTCTTTGTCCAAACGTGAGAGCACTAGGGTACACACACACACACACACACACACACAATCCCCCTTGGGTGACAATGATCAGCATTCCTGCAGAGAACGCAACGTTAGTTAAAGACCGGCATCGCACGTCTTACTCCTTGAGCCCGCTAAAACCGCCAGCCAAAAATATACCCCGGGAAATGTCCAGTGGGATCAAGAGAGAAGCCATCATTCCGGAATCCAACGAGTGACAAAACGGGGCACCCCAGATGATTTCTAGGTTAGGATCTGGACCTCCCTCGTTTTTGCTTTGTTCGCAGACAGAGACGCGGTTGGCTGAAGTTCCCTCCACTGGGGATGTCGCCAGGAGTGGGGAAATGTAGGCCCCAAAACAGGTCACTCGGCTCGGAGAGAAAGCAGCTTCTCTTTATAGCACACTGGACTAAATAAAACTGCGAGTCCGGGAGATGCGGCCTAGGGGACTGCTTTTTTTTTTTTTTTTTTTATTCCAGGAGAAGAATAATTATTTCCTAAATATAATTCCTTTGGTATAAGACAGCCCCTCCTCATGGCTCAGCACCCTAGAAACACAAGGAAATGGCAAAGAAGAGGAGAGAAAAAAAATAAAAAACAGACGCAGGGGGAAAACCTCTAGCTGCTCATTTCTGTTGTTCACAATGAGAGTTTAGCTTCTCTGGATGCTAAGAATCCACGGATCTGGCCAACCTGCCTAAAAAAAAAAGCAGAAAATGGAAAGAAAATAAATAAACACAAAAGTGTCTAAGTTCGGTCCATTTTGCAGTAAGGTGTTGCTCATGTTTCTTGAAATCACAGCGTTATGCAAATCCACAATACGTACCACAGAGTTTATAGGAAGCCGGCATTAGGGTCCCAACAGCTAAGGAATTTGTCTCCGAAGTATGGGAAAAAAGAAATATTAACCTCAGTGCACAAGAAACGTGGGAGCACGACCATGAACAGGGCTGTGTACCTGGACACATTTGTTTACGGGGTTGGACATCCAAAGGCTTTCAGCTTGTCACCATGAAGGGGAGGGACAGGTGGTCCAGAATGGACAAAATTTATGATAACAGGCGGAGTTGTGCACACGTGCGTTTGGCTCAGTCCCGCTGGGTGTTGCAGTCCAGGTTCTGCGCTATCTCTCGCTGACGACTCGCACGGGAGCAAACCCAAATGCCCGAGCATGTTCCCCGCCTCTTTCCTGACTGCTCAGAGGCAACGGTGAATGCTACTTTGTTACCATTTGTTCCCCCACAACAACCGTCCAGTTCCACAGCCCATTGGAAACATTTGCATCAGAAAGGATTCATTGTTGCGTCTCTACCTGTCTGTCTCCACCACCATATTCAGGCCGCCCTCTTGTTTTTTCTTGTTGTTGTCATCGTCTTGGAATTTTTTGCCGACAGAGGATGATGTCAGACTTTCCCATTGTGGTCAGCCCGGCAAGAGGCGCTTCTGTGGGTGTCAGAACGGTAAGCGACGACCTATTGGGGGATGAGGTCATTTAGTTGTCGTGGTGATTCCACTTGGACGCCCCAAACGTGGTGGTCATGCAGGAGGAGAGAGTGACATGCCCATGTGCTGGGTACAGACCATCATGCGTCGGGAGAGGTCAACGAAGGGCTTCCTCTCCATGGTGTCCGTCCATTTCTTCTGACGGCGCACCGCGATCGTCTCCTGGCACCCATCTGTGTGTGCGTGCACACAGTAGGTCCCACAGAGGAGTAGGCGGATGGAAAGCAAGGTTTAGTCTACTCAGATGGTGAGTGGCACCCAGTGGTGTGCAGAGAGCCACTGCAAACCCCTGGACTCCCTAGGGCATAGCTCCTTCCTGTGGCAGGCAGGCTGAGCTTTCACCAATCACAGGGGAAAAAAACAAAAAACAAAAACCTGGCAGCACACCCCAAATGATGGGAAACACTCTTCACCACACCGGAGGTGCTCAACGCATGCCCGGTCCTTGTTCCCAGGCGCTACACGTTGTACTTGGAGGGAACGTGTGAATGGACAATTCACAAAACAAGTGTACTTGACCTTTCCCTCTGGGCCGCCCACGGATTCAAAGGACCTTTAATACCTCACGGTATTTTTGGAACGCTTTTGGAATGGACTCCACGCCCGGCCTAGCCCTTCCCTTACGCTCACACGGTTTGGAGCTTAAAAGGCGCGTTTATCAAATCGGCTTCCAAACTCCTTCCCCTCCTGGGCTCGGCTCCGGAGGGCGCTTCGGGGTTTTCCAAAGCGGCCGGCCTCCTCCTGGAAGGCCCGGCGCGCGCCCACATGTGGGGACTCACAGCAAAGCTGCCGGAGATCCAGGCGTGGGTGCGTCCCCGCCAGGAACAAACAGCCCCCTCTGGAAGAAGCTGGGAGCTCCTGGTGAAGGCATGGGCTCAGAAGGTCCCACAGCCGCCCCATGACCTGTTCTAGAGGGTCGCCAGCCCAAACATGGGGTGGGGGGCTTATGGGAGCAGCATCTTTTTGGAACGGGAATGACTCATGAGGCACAGGAGGTGTGTAGCTCATTGCACAGGACTGTTCCTCTCTGGGATGGTTGCTGGACTCTCGTCCCCGCCCGGGAGGTGCTGGCTGGCTCTGGGGACACAGGGATGGGGAACACGGGCAGCCGCGTGTCCCTGCACCCCAGCTGCTTCCCGTGCCCTGCAGCCCCCTCCCAGGCTCAGACCCCCCATGCACATTCTGTTCCACCTTCTCAAGAGCTTGACACAGAGGAGCAACTTGGAGCTGCGGCGCGGGCTGGCTCTCCTCCCCTGGCAAGCATCTCTGAGCTCTCCGCGACCTTTCCGCCTGCCCGCATTTCTAAGAGGCATCTGCAATGCAGCCCGGCTCGAATGTGAGCATCCGTGGCACGGGAAGACACGGGAAGATCTTGCCACGGTGAGAGGTCTCCTGAAACCCCTTCACGGGGCGGGTTGCATCTCCTGTTTAATCCCAACATAGGTCTGGAAGCAAAGATCAGATGGCCCACCTATGCTCTGAGCCCCAACATCCCTTAGCCTGAATCTTAAAACGTTCCCTTCTGCCCAACAAGCTCATCTACTAGGGACGTGAGGACGGGTGGTCTCTTCCCCAATGATCACTTTGAGAAACTTCACTCTCATCTGAAGGACGACCGACCCCTTCGCGAATGTCGCCCACATCCCGCTGGTCCTGGGTTCTTGATCGTCTGTTTTCTCTCATCTCACTTTGTAAGCAGATCAAAAACACTTATTTATACTAATTATTCTCCCGTGGACGCTGATGGTCGTAGGTCGCCCACCTGGGCCCCGTTGGAGACCCTCCAGTTTGGGAAGGACCCCAGAGACCCACAACCCTCCCGTTCAGGGAAAGAGACCCTAAACTCTACGGGATCTGAAGCCTGATCCCTCAGGGCTCGTACACACATTCTCAGCTTCACATACATACACTGTATTTCCACACTGTTCTAGAACAAGTGTCTTTTCTTTGTTTTTTTTTGTTTTTTTTTTTCCTTGCACAAGGAGCATGACCTGCAGCTTCCAAAACACGGGCACAGTCTTAAATTCATCCCTCTCGCCAGGCTCTCCATAGGGACGAAGAAACAGCACCCGAGTTGTCCATTATTTTCCCAATAAAACCTGTGTGTGCGTTACCGAGACATACATACTAAGTGGTTATTTCGTAATCCATAAAAAAAAAAAAAAATTAAAAGAGAAACACGATCGCCAAACCCAAGTGAGCAGCTGAATCTAGACATGGAATGGGAAAGTTTGGGGGGAAAAGTAATGGATGTGAGATTTCATTTACACACACACACACGTGCGCGCACACACACACACCGACGCGCGTGCCTGCAGGTCAACAGCCCAGAGACGACCGCGGGTTGATTTTCTTGCCATCTTGGGTAAAGGACACCACCTTTCTCCTGGGGTCGCCCGTTTATGAACCTCACGTCCTGAACTACGAGATAGAATTGTTATTTATAGGGGATCGTGCTTTGGGGTGCGGTCCACGCGGTGCCTCTGGTTGCCCTTAGAAAAGGAGGGAAGGGAGACGTTGTACAGGTACTTCTGTCTTGGGACACGGTTTCCTGCTCTTCCCCAATTATCCCTGTACTTGGATTTGGGTTCATGACATATGGGACCTGAGACTGATGTTTAAGGATTTTGAGTGCTTTGATATTCATGAACTTTCCCTGTTTTGTTTTGCCTTTTTTTTTTTTTTTTCTTTTTAGGTGTGAGATCCCCCAAATGGTCAGCATGATTTAGTGTCCCAAGGTCCCCTGATGGACGTGACAAGGAACGGGGCGTGCGTTTCCCAGAAGCAGAGGGAGGTCTCACGTGAGCGTGAAAGGCGCCCCATCTCCAGCCTGAAGCTCCCAGGGAGAATCTGGCACTGACCACGGACGACCCTGCCCGTCCCAGCCGAGTGATCTTGGGCAGGAAACCACCCCCACCGGCCTTGGTTGCTGTACCTAATGTGGGGACTGTGTGCAGTGCTCTGGCCTCTGCCCGGGGACAGGGACATAGATCCACAGGGACACCAGCTGGGAAGGGCTTCTGCGGATTCCCAAGGGGCTCTGCAAACGTGGGTCACTCGGATGCACTTTGTCTACAGGGCTGCGGTCCTAGGATGGGCGACCTGGGGTCCGTCTGGCCTGGGGGTTCCCGTTCCCCTAGCAAGTTCATCCGTCATCTTGGCAATCTGGCACCCTATGTGGTGGCGTCGTGCCACCATGAACCTTTGGGCACAGGTGGTCCTGACCAGGCGGCAGGAACCTCTCCCTTCATCGTGCATGGCTTCCGAGGGTCCATGGTGAGTCCCTACTCGATGGGGAGGCATTCTCTGCGAAAGTGAATAAAAATCTTTGACGGGGACGTGAGGCGAGTGCGGACGATGGACAGATCAAAGGAATCAGGAGCTGGAAAGAAACCATCAACCACCGTGGGCAGGTCGTAGGTCTCGGTTAATTAGCCGTAGGGACCGACCACCCGGCCACATGGAAAAATCCTGGCTGGTGTCCGTTACGTAATTTCCGACTGTTTTAATTGTCCCCGTGTGTTCTCGTCCCTCCCGGTAGTGACCAAGCCTCCCCACCCCCCCAACAACGTCCATCACAATTTCCTCCGGGGGGGGGGGGGAGGCTCTCCCCAGAGCTACGCATCCGATGCCGGTCCCTGCCTCCCGCTTCCCCCGACTGAAGAGCCCACAGGGTATGTGTTGGGTATAATTTTGGATCCTGATTCACGTGCTGTGCGTGGGATGCAGACGTGTAGAGCTCCGCTGGCCTTTCCTGCTCTGCGGGAGCCTTGCCAGGGCCCCTCGTTCTGGGACGTGGTCGCCACGCTTCTACGCTTGGTGGGCTAGTGGGCTAGCTGGGTTCACCTTGAACCGGGGGGCCAACGCGTGCCGCCTTGAAAGATCCGTCACAAATACTCCGTCCGCTGTGGTACCGCGGGCTCCCTGAGGACGGAGTTGGTTTTCGGGTGTTGGAGCCGGGGGTGTGTACGTGTGCATGCGGAGGGGGGCCTTGGGGAGATGTGGGGTTCCGGGCAAGGCCTCCTAGAGACACACTGTGTCCATCACCAGGGCCAGCTCCAGAGGATCCCTTAGGAACGCTTTTCCGCCGGGGACACGGTTGGGGGGATGCCTTTGCAGACCTCTCTGCATTCTCTCAAATCCTGTTTCTGATCCTGCAAACGGGGCCGCCCAGCCTCTCCCCCTCCGCCCCTGCCTCCTCCTCGCACACTGGATCCTGGAAACATGCCTTCCCCTGTTGCAAAATCCCTCGCCGTCTCCACACCGGCGCTAACTCCGGGAGAAAAAACACACTGCTGCCAGCCCTTCTCCTGTTCTCCGCAGCCGCCCCAAACGCACCACATCAGACAGTCTCGTCCCCTCACGTCTCCCTTGGGCTCCCGAAGAATGTTCCGGGGACAGCAGTCTCTCTGCGTCCCCCCCCCCCCCAACCCCTTAACCCTCCACTGGCTGGAACTGCTGGATAGGAAATGCCTTAAGGGGAGTGTGCAGCGTGGCACAAAGCACGACGTGGCCAGCCCCCGGCCCCGGGGTGGGCTGGTAGGGGACAGCTCCCGCAGGAGCGCGGGGGACCCACGCCACCGCCCGCCTGCCCTCATTACCCAGGAAGACATCCCAGGATCCGCAGACGCATAAATTGGCAGCCTGTTAAAGCGGGGTGTTTTTCCTCACAGGTTGCATTTCGAGATCTGCCTTCAAACGGAGGCATTTTTTTTTTTTTTTTTCTCGCTAACGAGCTATTTATTTAAGTCACAAACTTGCTCCCGCGCGCTTGGTGGAGGGCAAAGCCGCATTTTGGTCCCATCTGTCGCCCTCCTCCGGGGCAGGGGTGCGGGGACTGCGAGGCGAGCCCCCTTCCTGAGCTCTCGGCTCCCCTGGGTGGGGGGCTGCCCAGCGGCGTGAGCAGGGCGCACCAGCCTTCCGACCTGTTCGCAGTTCTGTTGGCCATGGCGCGTCGGAGGTGCCCCTCGGTGGCGGCGGCTCGCGGTTGCGGGGACCCCCTCCCCCGCCCCGCCTGGCCGGTCAGGGGCTGCGGGGCTGCCTGGGAGGGGGACCTGAGCGCTCGGGGCCCCGCGCCCTCGGTCGAGGCTCCGGGACAGGGCTGTGCGCGGCACGCCCCATGCCCCCCGCGAGCCCGCTCCCACGCGGCGCAGGTGGCTTCATGAGACTGGCGCGCCCCGCGTCCTCGGACCGCAGGCGCCGGCGGGACCCGCCGGGAAGGGCCTCCCGGAGCCCCGCGGGGAGTCCGGGCGCAGCGCCCACCCGGAGACGGTCCCGCGCCCGCACCCCGCGCCCCGGCGAAGTTGCGGCTCCTCGCCCGCGTGCACTCACCCGCTCTCCGCGCTCTGTCCCTGAAGGTCACGGCCCGGCGGCGGCGGCGGCGGCGGCGGGCGCGCGGCGGGGCCCGGGGCGGGGGGCGCGCGGCCCCC